>NC_059109.1:51113459-51450542 GCF_020740685.1 Jaculus jaculus
AATCTGGCTCTCATTGAGCTTCTGGTACCAAATACTTAACAGAGCTTCTTTATTGTTTCTTTCCATTTTTAATAAATATTTCATTTATTAACTTAAAAGAGAGAGGGAGAGAATAGGCATGCTAGGACCTGAAAATGAACTCCAGATATATGTGCTATCTTGTACATCTGGTTTGTGTGGGTACTGGGGAATCAAACCTGGGTCCTTAGGCTTCGCAGGCAAATGCCTTAACTGCTTAACCATCTCTCCAACCCCCTTGGACTCAGTTCAAATGCAGTTTTGCCAAACAAGCACCTTGTATACCACATAATAAAAGAATTAAGATATTACTAACATATTGTAATGAACAAAATTTCATTAACAATGAACTTCAGTTACTTAGTAGCCTATTTGGTAGCTTCTAATATAGTTTCTAATCAGTTCCATGAACTAGTCACTATGTCCAAAGTTATTTTCTAGTAAAATTCTTAAATATGACTTGTGTTGGAAGACCATTCATGATGCTTTACCCAACATTTACTCCATAATAATAAGATAGCACTATCGCAAAATCCAATTAGATTCTCATGTATTGTAGTGTAGGGTCTTAAAGCAGGACTTGAAAGAATAAAGCAAAATGTAATATCCCCTTACTGCATAAGAACTCTCTGTTTATTTCTGGGTTATCTTTAGTTTTCTAGTAATAGTCTAATAAGAGTCAAATCATATGATCATTTTATGTCTTTCTAACTGCATTCACTGAAACAGAGTTTCTCAACTCCTAAATCATTTGTATTTCCAGATCAGACAACCCTTGTTCTTTGTGGGAGGTTTATCAGTATGCCTGGCTTCCACCTACCAAATGTCTATTATATCATTCAATCCTAGTCATGGCAAACAAAAATGTCTTCTTAAGTTGCAGAATGTTCCCTGAAGTACAAAACAATCTCCAATTACAAACTAAAACTGTAGAGTCAACAGGACCATCTTTTATTTCTTTTAAAATAATTTTTTTGAAACACTTCTTTTTGTTTTAAATATTATTTATTTATTTGTAAAGAGAGAGAGAGAGAAAGAGGGAATGAATAGTAGTTCCAAGGCCTCTAGAAACTGAAAACAAACTCCAGATGCATATGCCACCTTGTGCATCTGTCTTCACATGGTTACTGAGAAATTGAACCCAGGTATTAGGTTCTACAGGCAAGCGCCTTAACCACTGAGCCATTTCTCCAGCCTTAGGACCAACATTTCCATCAAGTTTTTACAAATCATCCCTATGAAATATGTGGTTCATTCACAGCATACACTAATACTTTTCTCACTCTCAGGAGTTTCTTGGCAATAAACACACTACTGACAGGTCAATGTTACCCATGTTAAATGTTTGCTATAGTTAGCATCACACTTCAAGTCTGCATTGAACCATAATTTCCTAACTGGTTTCTGTATTCATTATTGTAATTCTAGTTTCAGAATAAGCAGATAACAGAATTACTGTGGTTACAACCAGTTATTTTTTCCACATATAGCAGTTAAATGTTAGAGATTTATGGGTGGCTTTTTTTTGACATATTTAAGAGATCAAGCTGTTTCCCATGTGTGACTGCCATTTTCAATACATGTCTTCAGGGAACACCATGCTTATGGGCTTTAAGCTGCAAGTATAAGGAAATAGAAAGAATCCCAACCTGATGACCCAGATTGCAAAATGACAGATAAGAGTCCTCCTGATATTTTATTTTCTAAAAATCAATTATACTGTCACATTCCATTGCTAGAAAACATAAACTATGTATATGCCCAAGAGGACAAAGAAATAGGTTGCTAATCAGATCTCACTGTCTACTGCTTTTCTGCTTTTTTTTTTTTTTTTTTTGGTTTTTCGAGGTAGGGTCTCACTCTGGTCCAGGCTGACCTGGAATTAACTATGTAGTCTCAGGTTGGCCTTGAACTCACAGTGATCCTCCTATCTCTGTCTCCCTAGTCCTGAGATTAAAGGCGTGTGCCACCACGCCCAGCGCTTTTTATTCATTTTATGTATTGAATTTTAACCTAGTACTTATTTGAAGAACTAGTATTTTAATATGCATGTTGTCTCTAAGGCAATATACTCCTCAAAGGCCAGATCTATACCCTTTGGATAAAACTCCATATCACCAGAACACAGAAAAGATTTTCACATTTAGTATTTTCTCAATGAAGATTTTTAAAAATGAAAGGATTGATAAATGGATGAATAAATTGTAAATATGATATAAACATAGTAAATCTTAATAACAACAAATGAGTTTTTACCAGGCACAAATCCAGCCATACACCAACAAGGAGAGTGGCTTTATATTACCAATAGTAGGCTATCCTAGAGGAAAGTGTGAGAATAGGGAGATAAGCAACCAAAAACTACAACTCAGTGCTACCCTAATGTTTGCTACTTGATGGCAGGATTGTGTGCATATTGTCTTTACTTAGAGTGCCTGAAACTAATCTTGCCTTCTTCCCTCAGAATAAGGACATGAGGAACTCCCTAGACTCCCCTGCCCAGCTTTTCTTTGTAGTGCTAATTTTTAGATTCCTTTTAACTTTTTGTGATGGTAAATTTTATGCATACACTTGATTTGGCCATGATACCCACATACAACATTCTGAGATATTTCTATGCTCTTGAATGAGAATAATATCTGACTTTGGGGCTAGAGACATGGTTTAATGGTTAAGGCACTTGCCTGAAAGGCCAAACACCCCAGGTTTGATCCCCCAGGACCCACGTATGCCAGATGGACAAGGTGGCACATGAGTCTGAAGTTCATTTGCAGTGACTACAGTCCTAGTGTGACCATTCTCCCTCTCTCTCTTCCTTTGTATCTCTCAAATAAATAAATGATAATAAAATCCTAAAAAATATCTGACTTTGAATAAGGCAGCTTGCTCTCCATAATGTGGGTAGCAATTCTCCAATTAACTGAAGGCCAAGGCTCGAGTAGACCAAAAATCATATCCCTTCTGAGAAAAAGTAATGCTGCAGCAGATGTCTTTTTATCATCACCCACACCATCAGCTCTTCTTTGGGTTTGAATCTCCAAACTGTCATGGCAACCTGAAGACTCTGTACATCCTGGCCTCCATGACCATGTAACTCAGTTCCAGAAATCCTGAGCACAAGGGGCAGGATCATAGGTCCTATGCCTTAACTCACTTAGAAATCTTGGCATGTCCTCTATTTCTTAAAATCCCAGTCTTTTTCTCTCTATTGTTCCCTCTCTCTCTCTCTCTCTTTCTATACACACACACCCATACCCACACACCCACATATGTATATATACAATGTCCTATTGACTTTGCTGCAAACAACACTATTATCCATATGTTTTACATGAATAACTACTTTTAAATTTTTGCATACATCTGCTTTTACACCTGAAATAAAAAGAGATTTATGAATCTAGAGTAATTAAACCATACTTACATATTTTCTCATATCTATTAATTTGTAATATATTTAATCCCCTCACAGGCAAATATTGCATTATATTCTTTCCTCTCTCTAGAATCTAGCCCTTAATGGAAACTTAAAAGAAAATCTCTGTTAAATTAAATTAATAAATGAATGAATGGCTCAAAGATTACCTGATAAAATATAGGTACTCATCCTATACCATTCACTCCATCTCCTCAAAGCAAGGTAAGTCCTGGCATGAGCTTTTCTAAGTCATTACCACTTCCATTTTGCTACATTTTTAAAAAACTTTTTGTTTATTATTTATTTGAGAGTGACAGAGAGAAAGAGGGGGAGAGACAGAGAGAGACAGAGACAGAGAAAGAGAGAGAGGATGGGTGCTCCAGGGCCTCCAGCCACTGCAAATGAACTCCAGATGCATACTCCCCCATGTGCATCTGGATAACATGGGCCCTGATGTAGGTTCTGGGGAATCACACCTCAAACTGGGGTCCTTAGGCTTCACAGGCAAGCACTTAACTGCTAAGCCATCTATCTCTCCAGCCCCCATTTTGCTACATTTTGACATTCAACACATATGAATTCAAAGACATCACTGGATGCACCCTCTCACTTACATGCTCAGCAAGTCAGATACATAAGGTTTTCTCCTACAGAAACATGTGGAGAGGCCATGTAAAATAGAGAGCTGACCAAGATGGGACAATCTGAGTTCAAGTTCAAGTTCAAGCTCTGTCAATAACCAATCATGTAATCCTTTAAGTCTTGGCTTCTTCATCTATAAAATGTGGATAATAATAATAATATCTACATAGTAATGCTGTCATGGAATATATATTAGATTATTAATGCAAAACATACATCAAAATGGCTGGCCATATCCAGAATACAGTGTATTCTTTTTTGTTGCTTATTTGTTCTTTTGAGGTAGGGTCTCACTGTAGAGGCTGACCTGGCACTCACTCTATAGTTCCAGGCTAGCCTCAAACTCAAAGTGATCCTCCTACTTCTGCCCCCATGAGAGCTGGGATTAAAGGCATGCACCACCACACCCAGCATAATTTTTAATAATTTATAGTGTCCTGAGGAGGTACCAAGGTCAAAGTAAGGTCATTGATTCAAGTAGTCCTCTGATAAATGTAAGCTAAGAATAAAAGCTACTTGACATGTTTAGTCAGAGGAAAAAGTAGAAAAGTAGGAAGTAAGTATAACTGACAAGTTGAAAGCCATCTGAACAAGTTTTGAAAACAGTGTGGTGTATAGGACCTGGTATTTATTTGTAGGTTGCTTTTATTTGAGCAAACCATGTTATATGAAGAGATCAGAGGTGGATAGACTGTGACAGACTTTTAATACCACTTTCAGCAGATAAATGGGATGCCAGGCTCATATGCTAACTTCTGTTCCAGAGCTCACTTCTGCTCCTGTCAGGATCCAGAGTTTCTCTGCATCACACGCTCAAACTATTAATGCTACAACACTCATCTCACCAACTCATCATGACACACCTTCACCACCAGGGTCCCAACAGGAAACAGATGGCATACTTGAATTGTGGAAAATTAAGGCAAATTTAATAAAAGGATTCCTGCCAGAGATGTGGACAGCACATAGAGAAATCACAAGAGGCAGTTCACTACCCCAAAGGAAGGAAGTGACTCAAGATCACCTCAGGCCTGAAGAGGCAAGGACAGAACACAGACATCACTGGGAGAGAGACAACTAACAGTTTTATCCTTTACTTAAAGGAAAAGTTGGCCCCAAGATGGGGATGAATCTCAGGTAATATCCAGACCTTCTTCTACTTGTCTCCTGTTAATACTCCAACTAAAACTAACCAGAAAGCAGATGACAAAGGAGCTTGAGGTCAACTCCAGAGTTCAGGGAAGGTTGAGAGAGTCAATAGGAAAAAGCCACAAGGTACTCAATACCTGGCCTCACTGTCCTTTGTCATCTCCCCAGAATGGAGTGGCTATTCCAAGATGAAGAACTCACTATCTTCACTGATGACACATCTACTCACAAATCCGCCCAGCCCTTTCCTATCACAGAGATGTCCATCTGTGTTTCATAAGCTGCTGCTATTTGGGTTTTTGCTTTTCCTACCTTTGTGATTTTCACTAATAGAAATAATACACCAGCAGAACTATCCTTTCAGGCTTTGGGTCATGCCTCAATATGTCAAATTTGGCTTGACAGGTCTATTCCAGGAGCCCCAAAACAGTAAAATGTAGTAAAAAGTACTTAGCACTAAACAAGACTAACAACACCAGAATCTTCCTTCGGTGAGTTAGACACATCAGGAATCTCTAAGATCTCAGGCTAGGAATCTGACTGTCAATCATCATGATATAAAATTACACAAAAGACCATTGTTTTCTTTAACTGTAGCCTGAGCAAATATCACTTCCTTACATGTTCCATATTAACAGCTTCTAATGTCAAAAACAAAAATGTTTGATAGTTTTGTAAATGAGGCTTGGAATTCCTAGTTCTCAAAATTTGGCCATGACCCAAAATGGAACATGAGAACAAAGAAAAGAAATTGTTTTCATAAGTCAGAATACAGCAACATCAGAGATCCTGAGGGAGGTTGGAAAACATCTTCAGACTAGTTTTACAACTCCTGTTTGCCTAGTTAGTTGATATCACCACCCAAATGTACTTTGACAGGGCTTTGAAAACTTGACATTCACCTTTCTCAATGAATACAATTCCACATTTCCATGAAGAATGCTAAATGTTTCCTCCATATAATTATGCTGAACTAAAATTCTAAAACATGCTAGAAATCTCAAAGTCAAGTCTGAAGGAATACCTTGGAGCCATTAATTACCAGATAATACCCAAACCAAAGAAAAGGTTCTTATTTAGACATGAACAAAAGAACTTACAGGGTGGCCTGAAGAATTGTCTTCAGACCAACTTAGGGTCAATGTCTCCTGGGTGGCAAAGGTGGTATCTGCCGGTGGTAAAACTGTTTTCAGTCCCAAAGCCTTCAGTTGTCTTTGTGGTGCCTTCAAGGTTTCCAGCTTCCAGAGTTACTCCACCCAGACTGGCTTCCCTGATAATTGAAAATTTTCCTATGCAGGATGACTTTTTTATATGACTGAATAAGAAAGCTTCAATATTTTCTATCATCCTTCCTAGACACTATGTGTAAAACTGTATTTTGGTATTTTAATTCCAATAAGTGGATTTAGAGAGAATCAGCCATCATGTAAAAGGATTGTTAAAAAAGAAAGAAAAAAAAAAGAAAGGAAAGGAAGGAAGAAAGAAGACAGAAAAAGAGAGGGTTAAATTCTTGTTCTGGCCTAGCCATAAATAGAAAGTGTGACTCTCACTGTCCTCTTACATCTTTGGCCTCAGTGCCTTCTAGATCATGATGGTGTTGAGTGGTGTTAATAACCTGAATAATTGTTTTATTTGTTTTTAATAGAAGTTCAATGTTCAAAGCAGAAAGAATAAAGCAGAGATACTGTGGTTGTAAAGGAAGTGATTCCTACCAATAGTCAACCACCACACTCAGATCTTTTAAATTTGCTGAGCATTCAAAGTATGACTTTGGAGCAATGCACATGGATCATCAGCTCAGGAATTATCAGACAGCAGAACCTTGGACTCCACTGCAGAGATCTACTGAATCCTCCTATGTGGGGGGAGGGGGGGTGGATTAGGAGCCTGCACTAAAACAAGCATCTCAAGTGAATCTCATACACACAACACTGGACCCAAGTAAAGCACTTTGAAAAGCACTATGTCAGATATTCCTGAAGTCTCTGTGCTCCAACATTCTAAGTGTGGGTCTGAGTACTTGAGACTTACAAGGTCCCTTTGAGAGCCAATGAAAGTAATGCATCAACTCTCTGGAAAAAAATGCAAAATTACTCGCACGTATACACATATATACACAAATATGTAAAGGATATTTTCTTATGATTTCAGTAAGCTTAGGTATATATTATTGAACCCACCTGATATGCATCCATGGAACCACACTTAAAACCTTCACCATGCTGATCATTTAACAGTGATATTTCAGAGTGAGAGTGGTTATTCTTTAGAGAAACTATCAGGTATTAAATCTCACATTAAACCCAATTATTCCCAATTCATGATCTATACCTCAATTTTCAAATTGCTAAAAATATTTGGTGTTGTCTTTACGTTTGTTGTTTATTACTAGGACCCTGTCACCTGAAGTTTCCTCAAGTACTTATTTGATACTTTATTACAACTCTGAGAGTGAAACAGCTAAATCCCAGGAAACAAGCAGACTTTACAAGACTTTTGCCGTAAGGATTGTTGCTCTCCTAAAGTGGCTCCTTTCTCAAATTATGTCCCTAGACATTCCTACCCATGGAATAGAAGGGTCACGTCTCCCAGTAGGAATAATATGGCCACCTCATGGCTCAAACCCAGACATTCTTTTCTGAGGATCCGGGAGTGAACTTGGAACTGGCTTTCAATCTGCCAAATAATAAAAGTGTGGTGGCGCCAGGCACCCCCATAAAGGACTGCTCCATAAATATTCATGGACCATGACAAGGATAAGGATGGGTTTTTCCCAAAAATTTGCCTTCATGTTGAACAGTGCCACCCAAACGTGCCATGAGGAATGAGAATTTGAGCATATAACAGAGGTGAGTTGTTGCTGGACCACCTAGATGGCTTTTTTTGTTTTCTTTCTCCTGCAATCTGAGAGATTTTGGCTCTCATTTTGCAGTTGGCCCAACAGTAAACGACCCTCTCAGTCATCTCCCCACCTACTCACTCCCAGTCAATAGGGAACCACTTAACTACATGAACATTAACCAATTTGAAGTTTGCTTTTCATCCAGCACTAATAGGAGAGGAGGAATGTGTTTGTGTTTGCAAGTTTTCCATGTGGGTTAAGTAAAGATTGTTTGCTCAAGTCTGAAGCTTGGAAGAAAAAGAAAAAAACAAGACCCGTGCCTCATCTTGTCCCTCCGAGTTAGGCAGAAGAGCCATTGTTCCCAGAACAGCTGAAAGTTGTGGGCTGAGGAGCCACCAGAGTCTCATCCCTGAGGTTTCCAAAGATTTTCCCCACAGAATCCTCATTGTCAGCAACTCTGGCGGCGGCTGCTTTGTTTCACCTTTCATTCTTTATTTATTGCCAAAGCAAATGGCAATGACAGTTGAGGATAGAAAGAGTAGTGAAGGAGCGAATATAGGAATAAGGCATTGCTATAAACATGAGACACTGCTAAAAAGGGAAAGGAGTCCCTTCTCCTCAGAGAGCTTAAAGTGCCTTTTATCATCCAGAGAGGCTGGACTGAGAGCAGAACTATTTTTAAAAGTAAACAGAGAAGAAGTAAAACAGTGACTCATCTAAAGATCCAAGGCGGATGCTTACCACCACCTCCCCATCAAGAAAATAATGTCGATTAATTCTTTGTAGGTAAAACAGGATCCAGAACCATAGGGAGATATGTGTTTGTAAGTAAAAGCTAGGATGTTTAATATTGGAACAAAGGCTAAAAAGCCCAAAGTATAAGCCTACCTTTCATAATCGCAAGGAAAAAAAAAAATTACCTGTGGAGTGATCTGATCCTAGAACAATGGCCAGACCAATAATGCTTGTACTGCTTAGGGTTACTGGTGAGTCTATTGTTGACTTTAGCACTGTAGGTGTCATGGCAATCAGAAGTCTTTGTTCTGAATGTCCTAACTTTGGTCCACTTGCAAAGAAAGGTCACCATAAACAGAACATGCTTTAGTGACTCCTCATTACTGAGAAGATGGGGTCAAGAGCAGTATGATCATTCTTTATTGTTTTATCTTCAAGTCTCAGTACATGTCCCTCAAATCTTCTTGTTTGAATGGTTTCAAAAATTTTCTCTTCCAGGGCTGCCGTGATTGCTCAGTGGTTAAAGTGCTTACCTACAAAGCTTCATGACTCCAGTTAGATTCCCCAGTGTCCAAATAAAGCTACAAGCCCAAACGGGCACATGCATCTGGAGTTTGTTTGTAGCAGCTACAGGCCCTGGTATGCCCACTCTCTTTGTTTCTCTCTCTCCTTAAAAATAATATTTCTCTTCCTCCAAGTTTCTTCACTGATTTGGGCTTCTAAGAGTTTCCCTATGATAATCTATGTATCTTTTTCCCTGGGAACTCTTTCCTTAAGTCTTTTCACTTTATTAATTCTTACATATCTATAAAGACACAATTCAGGTGCCACCATGTCTAGGAAGTCATTGTTAATACGCCATACTATTCCTTCACATGGAGTTAAGCAGCTGGGCATGACTTCTGTGGAGAGTTGCCATATTTTATTGAAACTATTTATGTGTAACAGTTACCTTATCATTGATGTGATAAAACACCCAACCAGAAGCAGTTTATGGAAGGAGAAGGCTACTTTTGGATTACAGTATTGAGAAGGTTCATCATGACAGGGAAAGTGCAGTAGGAGCAGACAACCTGTATCACATCTTATAGCAGCACGCACAAGGTCAGAGCACCCAGTGTGGCTGGACAAGTAAACCTCAAGGCCAACATCCCGTGACCATCTCCTCCATTAAGGTTCCACCTCCCAAAGGCTTCACAGGCTGGGGGATCAAGTATAAGGTTTAATCATAAACACACAAGATGATGGAGGATATTTTACATTCAAACCACATTCTGCCACTGAACCCCATAGACTTATGGCCAGCTCATGAGGGAAAAAAAATGCATTCAAACCACTTTAAAAGTTCATGTAGTCTTTACCAATCCCAACACTGATCAAAAGTCCAAAGTCTCATTTTAGACCCAAAAATATCTCTTAAACTGTGAGATATGTAAAATGAAAATACAAGTTATATGCTTCCAGTATACCAAGGCACAGATAAACATTCTCATTCCAAAAAGAAGGAATGAGAGTACAGCAAGGAAAGAATGAATTAATGCAAGACAGAAAACCAACATGGGAAACATCAAATCCTGCCTCTCCATGTCAGACATTTAGGACTTGCCATGAAATCCTCTGGACTCCACAAGAACTGGGCAGCTCCACATCTCTAGCCATGATGCTTGCTTCTCACACAGAATCCACCCAAGCTAGCAGCTTTCCTTGGTGGTCATCCCATAGTTCCCCAAAACCCTGGGGTCTCTACTGCAACCCACAATTTACCTTCACAGCTCCAGCCATGGCCCTCTGTGGCCTCCACATAAGGACTTTAACCCTGCCTCATATCACCTAGCAACTATCTCCAGGACCATATACATTTCATGGTCCTTTATTCCCTGACTCTTAATGTTTCCAAAACCAGTTCCACATGAATGACACCATCAAATTTGCTTATCTTGGGGATGAATGGCTAGCCTGATTTGAGGAGTAGGAAATGCCTTTAGCATTCTTCCTGTAGGTCCCCTCCTTTCAAAAGTATCAGCACTTCTTCCACTGTCCCAGTACACAGCAGTTGGCCCATCTTCAGTGATGATATTTGCGGTATTTGCTTAAACAATTGCAGATGAAGCAGCTGTAGTCTCCACGCCTGTGATCAGAACCTGTTCACATTTTGTGCCATACTTCCTATCTTTTACATCCTTCTGCTTTATAGTTTCCTCCCCCAAACATACCAGTCCATTACTTTTATTTTCAACATTGCTAACTTCTCAAGACACAGGCAGAATGCAGCAAGCCTCCTTACCAGAATGTCACATGAACTACCTCTATGCCAGTTCCCAATAAAGTCCTTTGAAACCTTGTAAACTGAACCTCCATAGTCCACACTTCTCTCTGGATTTTGGTCTTTCAAACTCTCACCAGAATTGTCCATTAACTCAGATTATAGCATGTTCAGGCATCCCCAGTCTAAAGTTCTAAATATTTCTATATATGTTCTGAAAACCCATTTCTGAGAAATAAAAACCACACAGTCAGGTCTATCACAGCAACACCCCCACTTCTCAGGATCAGTTTTCTGTATCAGTTACCTTTTTGTTGCAGGAAAAGCCATTTGACTAGAAGCAGCTTATATGAAGAAATCATTTATTTGGGTTTTTAATTTCATGAGGAATACTCATCCTTACAGGGAAAGTATCACTCCAAGTAAAAGCCTTTCTTCAATCATAGGGAAAATAACCACATGTTCTAATTAATTGTCTTTGTCAGGTAATGTTGATTGCTTATAACCATGAATTTTGCTTGCCCCTGACACAATTACTATATGAAGGTGATTAAAGAATGCTGACTAGATTTTGATATTTATAGCCTTCCTAATCTGCATACTAACTATTGAGTACATCTAGGAGGATAATTGTAATTTCTATCATGTTAAGTGAAAGCCAGTACATAATCCCTAGAATCTCTTCAAGAATGTGCCAGATCTTCACGCAGCAGAATTTCATGATGCTGCTCTGCCTAATCAACTCACAGAATACTTTATAGCAATATAAGACCTGAGTCCCACTACATTTCTGTGGAAACTCTCAACCACTGAGTCAAATCACTCACCAAAGATGCTGCTAGTAGGAAGATACACAGGAAAAGTGCCAACACAGCTCTTCCTTAATCAACTCCATGCTGTTATACCCAACCAAGTGGTCTCCTACCCCCAAATAAGGCAGTTATGGCATGTGATTATCCCAGTTTTGCAGGAACATTAGGAAAGTTTGCAATCATGTGTAAATCACATCTGACTGGAGAGCTCTTATTGGATTTCTGACATGCAACATCTATTATGAATATAGAACCTTTAGTTTGTTTCAGTGCCTAAGCATAACTCTTGCATTGAATAGATATCAACATACATGAATGTGTGCATGCATTCTATTTTCCTCTGCTTTTAAAATTTTAACAAAAAATTGCCTGCCAAGTTTTTTTTAATTGGGTCAGAGTAAACAACCACAGAAATATGTGACACACAGCTAGCCTTCCTTCAGAAACTTGTCTGTGTGCTCACAGAACAATTCAAGTGTTGTTACATAGTATGGCAGTCCTATTCAACTTACCATTTTCAAATCAGTGTCTCAACATAGCCACTTGCAATACAAGCTTAACAACTGAAGGATGTTGAAATTTGATGCTCTAAAATCTTCTCTAGTTATTAACAACATCCTTTCAGTGGTATGAATAGCACTGTGGTATATTCATTGTATGAAATGACAATCTAGAGCTAAGGGAAAGAGCTAGAAGTGACACATTTCTGTTTGCTTATTTATGACATTATATATGAAATTGTAATAATAGTATGTTATTGTTATTCTTATACTTTTTATATGTTTAATTATAACAATAATACATACTATATGTGTTTTTACTGAATAGAATGTTTGACATAGAAGGCATCAAAATATTCACTGTACCTGCTACTATCATAAATATTAATTTTATTTTTACACCTCTTATGCTTATTGATGAGAATTAACATTTTACCTAGATAACTAAATTCATTCTAGTTTTTCACTATTGCACATTGGCTGTATATACTTTTCATTTGCTTAATACACTGCCTTTGAGAATCTCAGTTTTAATTTATATAAAGGTCCATTTTCCATTTTCCTCTTTTATGTAAAAAGAAAATAAACAAATAGATATAAAACGTATTTAAATAACTTAGCTATTTTCTTTGTGATTTATATTACCCAGAACTGTGTTTACATTTTTCTTCCATTTGCTATTGTAACAGGTCTTCTTAAAATTTCTTTTAGTATTTACTCTTGACATGAAGTTAAAGAAACAGAGGCGCAGGCCCTGTGAAGAAAGTGTCATCTCTACACAGTCAATGGAGCTAGGTTTTGATGGGCTTAAGCTGGAGCTCTAGGCTGCACTATACTTAGATGTTACTTCCCAAGGGCCTCACAGTTAATGAAACATGTTACAGTCCTAATATCTACTTAAGCAAATTGAATGTGGTCATCCAGGAAAATTACTCCATTGTCATAGTAACTCCTTTATGACTTAGGTCAAGAAAAACAGGAAAAATAAATGTCAGTAAATTCTACAGCCTGACAAAGTTTCAGGGGATGTGAAGCAGAAACAGGGAAGGGAGTTATTGTGACATGAAGGTAAATGGCAGCAATGGGCTCCCCAGTATTGCATGCTGCCTCAGCAGGCTTAGGCATCAGGCTGAAGTGTTTGAGTTGCAGATTTACATGGAAGGGCTCCCAGGCAGTCCAATGTGAGCCCTTTGATTTACAAATAGAGGCAGAAGCTCAAAGAGGTAAAACAATATTCTCAAGTTCACATATCCACACAGAAGTGAAGATAGTACCCTGGCTTTCTTCCTGGGGGCTCTTCTTTATAATCCTTCAATCTCTGAGACATAATGACCCAGAAGTATGACCTACAGGACTAGGGAATGGATGCTACTCTGTGTGCCTTTGTAAAGTTATAAAATATTGACTCAACATGAAAAGAGGAAGACATTAATCTCATAATGGTTCTGTGTCTTGACAGTTACTTAAAAAGTTACAAAGATCTAACTCATCACTCACCAATTAGCCACTAACTTTGAGGTCCAATGGTGGCTCCTAGAGATCATAGATAATTTAGTGAAATAGTTAAGCCACTCACAGTTCATATTTTATTTTTATTTATTTTATTTAAAACCTTATTTTATGCTAAGAGTCTGAAAATATCTGGCTTCAAGGAATCTATACTCCATTTCACACACCTTAAAGAACATATGGCAATGTGATAGCATTACCTAGCAGCAGCTGTAGACTAAGTTAAATCCACGATCCTTTTGAGACTAAGACAAGGTTGGAATTTCAATACAAGTTCCAGCTGTCATCACATGAAAATGGGGGTGCTAACTTGTTGAAAATAAAATAAGAGGAGGTACAAGAAATTGAGCAAGAACACAATAGAGTCCAGTGACAGGTTTTCTGCTTTCTTATGCACAACACTCAGAAAATCTTGTCTCTAGTTTGGCATTACCATACCATTGTCCATCTTAGCCATATGCTAATCTGTTTGAATTGCCAGATCAGGACTAAGCCCTCTGGTCTTACCCAAATTGTTCTTCTGTCTTTTTGGTTGTTTTTTTCCCTTGGTGTGAAAAAAAAAAAAAAAATTCTTGCATTCCAATTGGTTGCAGAAGAAAGATGAATTGGCACATTATTCTTACAACAGCATCTCCCCAAGGCACCGAGACCAGCTGATGATTTTGCAGCCTTGCAACCATGAGGCCCTGCCAGAGGTAGAGAGGGCCTATTTGCTAGTGGTCATGCAGGAAAGTGTCTAAAAAACAGAGGCCATGGGTACAGGAAGCATCAGTCTGTTCCCCTGGATTACAGGCCTGCATGGTGCTCTGCAGTGGAGTGTTTGTACAAATGATGTGGTAAACATACTGTAGTGGGAAGACGTGTAGTTGCCGTGGATGAATAGGGGAGTAGGTGGATAAGAGCACAGCTGTGGTTCACAGCTAGGATGTTGGAGTCAGGGTGTGTAGTGCTGATAGTGTACTTACTTAGCATGCATGAATCCCTGGGTTTGATTCCCAGTACCACACAAACTAGGTATGGCAGCCCACATCTGTGTGGCAGCACTTAATAACTGGAGGCAGGAGGATCAGATTCAATGTCATTGTCATCCTCAGTGACTGAAGCAGTCAGCCTGGGCTACATGAAACCTGGTCTCAAACAAAAGAGAAGTGATAGTAGTGATAAATTCTCTGATAGAGAGAACAGGTAGATATGTTCATGTAGTCACTCATTCACTTATGGAACAAATATTTATTGGGTAGCTGCTATGTAGCAGTTAGTTCTACATGTTAAGAGTTAGCTAGAGGATTGGAAAGATGGCTTAGTGGAAAAGGTACTTGCCTACAGAGCCAGAGGACCCAGGTTTGTTTCCCCAATATACACACAAAGCCAGATGCACAAGGTGGCACAAGAGTCTGGATTTCGTTTGCAGTGACTAGAGGCCTTGGTGTGCCCATAGTGTCTCTCTCTCATAAATAAATGAATAAAATTTAAAGAAAACAGTTAATTAAGGGCTGGAGAGATGGGTCAGCCATTATGGTGACCTGCAAAGCCTAATAACCTGGGTTTGATTCCTCAGTACCTATATAAGTCAGATGCACAAAGTGGCACATGCATTTGGAGTTCATTTGCAGTGGCTAGATGTCCTGGTGTGCCCATTATCTACCTATCTACCTATCTATCTATCTATCTATTTGTAAACAAATAAATTGTATATATATATATATATATATATATATATATATATATATATATATGTATGTATGTATATATGGCAAAAATGTCAAGGTCCTTTTCTTTGTGGACCTTACATTCTACTGACAGGACATGAAAAACAATAGCTGAAAAGATAAAGATTGTATGGTACAAATTCTATGGGAAAACAAAGGAGGTTAATAGGGTACATACAGTATGAGGAGGCAATGAAATGATGGACATGATAGATCAACATTTCTTTTGTGGGAAGGTGGCATTTGAAAGTGACCTCCAGGTACAGGGAGAGACCTGAGGAAAAAATCAGCTTAGAGTGTTTAAAAGCAGAACTATATTGTTGTATAACTTAAGTAGATTCCAGGTAAAGAGTGGTAAAAGATGAAGGCATGCTTTGATAAGAGAGTATATCATATATCACACGTAGATATGTCCAGCCTACAGCCCAATTCATGCCAACAATAAAAGCAGCCAACCTATTTGTAGATGACAACATCATGTCACAAGGTCAAAGAGTTGGATGTCCCTGAAGTGTAAGGGTTTAGGTTTTCTTATAATTAGCTAGAAAACCAATGGACATTTGGAGGAAGTAGATCATGAATAACATCTGGAGAACTGGAGCGGGCTGAGTAAGAAATGTAAGAAGGAGTTCGTAACAATCCAGGCTGGCATGACACTGTCAGAGATGGAGAAGTAGCAGTGCTGAGAGTAAGAAATGGTGAAAAGAGCTCAGCAGGATCTGTTGCTGGTTGGATATTAAAAGAATAATTCAGAGAGTACTTCTAGGATTGGAAATTAAGCAAAACTGAAGAAATCTTAATCTTTCTTCTCAGGTGGGGAAGAGTGAGAAAGATTATTTTTAAAATAGAAATCAAGAATTCAGTATTGGAAGCATTAGGTTTCAGAAGTGTGTTAAGTTTTGGAGGTGAGGCCACGTTGGTGTACGTGCCTGAAACTCAAGGAAAACAAAGGCGGAAAGGGAGTGCTGCAGTTACCTTCATGTTGTTAGGGAAATGCTCCTCACCAAAAGTAGCTGATGGGAGGAAAGGATTTATTTAGGCTTAGAGCCTCAGGAGAAAGCTTCATGGTGGCAGGAAAAAGATAGTAGAGCAGAGACTTGGCATCAACTTCTGGCTGACATCAGGTGGATATCAGCAGCAAGAGAGTGAACCACATTCTAGCAAGGGAGAGCTGACTATACCACCCCTAAGTCCCCATTCCCCTGAGACAGACCTCTTCCAGCATGGCTCCACCTCCCAAATTGCCAACTGCTGGGGACAAGTATGCAAAACACATGAATCTGTGGGGGAATCTCTGATTCAAACCCATCAGAGATAGAAACTGGAGAATTGGCTAAGATGTTGTGGATTAATTGGTAGTAATTGCTGCATTGGGAAGGGTTCTGGCATAGGATATGAATTTACCCAGAAAGAACGTTGATTAGTTTGCTATAAGGATAACTGAGCACAGTGAATCTGAACACAGTAGATGGTATTACAGGTCATAGTTTGTGCTAAGAAGTCATACAGCAAAGTGTAATTCCAGGAAAAAATGTTTTATACAAGACATACACTAGAAAAGTAGGCCTGTCTCCATTACTGAGAGGGAAATCCATTATGAGCATAACATGAGTAATTGCTTATCACTTGAGTGCTTATTTTCTGCCATTCACATTATGGCTTCATTTACTCTATGATCAACTTGAATAGGGATACTTTACCTTGTTTCACTGGTAGTTAAATGAGGGTTTAATACAGCAAGTTTATGACATTAGTAAATGCTGACATTGAAAATCAAAAATCAGGACAGGGGAGACAGCTCAGTCAGCTGATAAAGCACTTGACATAAAATTTGAAATCAAGTTTATTTAACTTACAGATCCATAATTAATTATCCCATTACATTATAGAAGATAGAATAAAGACCAAATCAGAATAGAGACTGAGACAATACAGTCAGCATAAGCAGCTGTAATTCCAAGGAAAGGAGATTCTGGACTCATGTAGGTGACAGAGAAGAGAAAAGAGCATATGCTAAAACCTAATTTTCATTCATTTCATTACCACTATTAAACTTAGAAGTAGTGTGGAGGAAAGGCTATAATAACATGGAGTACATCAGTGAGGTGGGCGTGAGAATAAGGAACCTAGATGAGGGATCTTCCAAACCAAAAGGGTGGGTAGGAGGGTTCTACCAGAGGGAAAGAATGCCCTTCATCATCTTTGGCTTTGCACCTGGGAAGCTGCAAAGGGATAGATACAAAGATATAGACTGTTCTTCCTAGAGTCTCTGTAAGGAAACTTTGGGAACATATTAATAGTTAGTCCATGTTCATTATACTGTGAGACAAAAACATCCATCAGCTAATGTATGTATCCAGCAGGACAGCAGAACTCAACTTGGCAGATACTAAATTGAATAGTCAACATGTAGCAGCAACTATCTGCTATGTCCTAATGAATAAAATATTCCTGCTGTCTTCATGGTGTTTCTGTCCTGTAAAGAAATGATAACACACATACAAATATACAGTTATGAGACAGAATATAAATTGCAGAAAGCCTTAAATAAAATGATATCAGAGGGATTAAATACATCTTGTAATGATTATGAATTGCTTTATAGACAGGTTTGTCTGTTTTAATGGAGGGGACTAGCTAGACAGAGATGACTAGTAAACAACAACAGCAAAGAAAATCAAGTTAAAGAGAAGCCAAATGAATCTTGAGATCATTTTTCCTATCTCTGTGAAGAAAAATGTTGGGATTTTTATTGGTATTTATTGGTACTGGATCTGTATATTGCTTTTGGTAAGATTGCTACTACATGAGCTACTGGGGGAAAATTGCCAAAATCAGATCAAGCAACTCGTGGTCTAAGCTACTTAGCAGCAAACATCTGGACCTGATGCTTACCCAAGTGCAATAGTGGCACACAGCCATGGTGGATAGCAACTACTCTTGAATTGGCTAATGGATCTGCTCAATGAAATGGAACCTACAGCTGTAACTGGAAAACAAGTCAGAATCATATCCAAAAAATGAGTTTGCTCTCCAATATCAACCTCCCACCAATCATTGGCTACAAGTAGGCCTATACCTGTTAAATTCTCTGTAAACTAAGAATGGTTATCCCATTTATCTGGAGCTGACTTCACTCTTCATTGGAGGATTTGCTCTCTTTTTCACGTGGATGTAGATCCTGAGGAAAGAATCAGCCCCAGCTGAAACCAAGAGTAACTGGGGAAATGAGTAAGAGTGCTGCTTTCCTGCTGAATCTGGTATCAACACAAGGGTGAAGGAGATAGACACAGAGAACACTCAACTCCTACCAAAGCAGAGATACAGAGACATAGAGGCTCCCAATACCTCATCACTAAAGTAGACCTAAAACAAACCCAACATGGCTCAGGGAAATTCAAAGAAAAGGGGGCAGAAAGATTGTTAGAGCCACAAGTTGGGAAATTATGCACAGAGATATTGCCTCTTAGCCATACCCCCACAATGTATGATCCACAATTTCCATGGGGATAACTGGCAATCCCAAAAGGAGGGTCCCTTTAGAGGGGAGAGGACAAGGAAGAGTCTAAGGATTGTACCAACATGTGCTGTTTACACACTGAGCATGTACATATCTAATAAAGAAAAAAAGAGAATCCAAGGGGAACTACCAGTTGCATGTGGGGTCAGGAAGCCTTTGTTTTGAATGTTCCTTAAGAAAGGTTATCTGGGATGTGGGGACATATTGCTATATGCCCTCCTCTTTAGAATAATACATCACAACCCAGGTAAGAAGAGGAAGACATTTTGCTGCTTCCTTCAAACACTGCAGCTATTACCTTTCTAGGAAAAGCCATATCCAGCCATTTTCCTACCAGGCACTTCTGGACTATTTATGCCAGAAGTCAATGTAACCAGCTCTAACTGAAACTAGGAAAGGTCCTTCCCTTTGGATTGCTCCGTTGTAATTAACGTATGTCAAACCTGCAGGGCTGCTCAACTGAGTGACACAGCACAAACTGAGCTGAAAGGCACTAAGCAACTGCCTCCTGAGGGAGACTCCCCAGCGAAAGGTGACAACCCACACCAGCCCGAGGAAGATGTACTGCATGGAATGCAGCAGGAGCCTGCAAAGTTGCTCCATAGCTATTTAAGCATTTGAATGGACTCAGAATCAAAATGTGAGCATGCAGCCATGACCCAGACCCACAGGCTTTATGATGGGAATTCTTTTCCTGTTTGTCTTTTTTCTTTTATTATTATTATTAACAACATCATATTTTGTATGGATACAGTGTGTTTTAGTACACTCTTTTTCCTCCTCCCTGTTCAATCTAGCAATTTAGGCTTCACTGCAGTGGTTCTGTGCTTGGCAGAAATCACACACAGACACAGGCTTGTGATGAGTTATCTGAATAGAATATTCCTAGCTGGGTGGTTTGACAGGCTGGTAAAGCTTCCCCAAAAGACTTACTTAAGGGATTGCAAACTATGGGTTTATGAGGTATATTTGATTTATAGAAGTATTTGATTTGACCATAATTTTCTTTAAATCTTGAGTTGTGTTAGCACCTTGGAGTTGGGATATCATACACAAACATCCAAATTGTTGAAGACTTTCTTTTTTGATATGTGTATGTGTGTGTGCATATGTGCCTGTGTATGGTTGTGTGAGTGCTGACACAAATGTGTCACATGTGTGGAGGTCAAAAGACAACTTTTGGAGTTGGTCCTTGCCTTCCACCTTGTTTAATATGTGATCTCTTATTGTTTACTGCTTCATTCATCAGGCAGCTGGCCAAGCTAGCAGTTCCAGAACTTTCTCCCATCTCTGCCTCTATCTTCCCAGCTCTAGAAAATGCGTTTAAAATTCTAGAATCCAACAGTAATGGGCTATTGGATATATTTTTATATGGCTATAATCGATTTAAGATGAACCAGACCTGCCCTTTTCAGAAAGAACATGAGCTGTTCAATTTGCCACATCCTTATCTGCCTGAACTGCATCATATATGGTATGATTCCTGAGCTTCTATGACCTGCCTGGCTCCTGAACACATGGCTGTGCAATCTCTAAGGCAGATACCACATCTTAACTTGGAGCACTAGATTGCAGTATGTAAGGTTCTAAGACTGAATCTTTACTATCTCCTTGTTGAATGAAATGGTTACTTAATTTCCATGATCCTTCATTGTCTCACTGGAAAATTATCAATAATATCTATGTGAATGGTCTGAGTGGGCAAAACTAGACATCACTGCAGTTGTATTTACCACAATTATCTTTCTATACTCACCTAAAAATAGCAGTTGAGATAGATTTTGATAATACCTTTTTAATAATAATTTTCTTCCCTGGGAAAGAATGAGATTGTCATACCTTATTGAAATTAAGGTTAGTTATAGGATTGATCTTACCTAATAAAATATGAGCAGAAGTGAGATGTGTCTTTCCAAGGAAGCCTTTATAATTGACTAATACTGTGCCACCATGTCTATACCCCCTACAACTAATATAGATCTGGATGCTGGTCTATCTAGTACTTGGGCCCTGGAAGGAGTTGAGGATGTATAAGAGATCCCTTTGCTGACTTGTGGAAGATAGAGTATGTGAGAAATAAACGTTTCCCCCTTGTAAACCAGTGAGATCTCAGAGTGGTTTATCTTGGCAGCAAAACAACCCATCCTAACTGATACTATGGCTGGACTATTATTATTTCCCCATCATTACCATAGCTGTGGCTACTGTCCAAAATGATTGCCTTTGGCAAACTTTCCTTTATTTCAAAAGCTGAAAAGCATGTGATAAATTGTTTGTGAAAAGTAAAGGTATGTCAGGAGGGCCACATGCAGGTTTTCCTTCTGCTTAAGTATAATGTAATAGCAGGTTTCAAGTGGGGTGGATGGGCTATGAACTGTCATCCAGACTCTTAAGCAAAAGTCAGGTAAAAATCTGTCAGCTCCTGGCATTTCCTTTAAGTCCTCTAGATTTTTCTTTTTTTCTCTCCATTGTTTTGTTCAATAGAAGGTTAGCACTGTGACACACAGCAGTCCAACCACTGCACTCCTCCCCCAAATCAATAAATATTTTCACCTTGCACCTCCTGTATAATCAGGATGTCTATTACTAACAACTTTATAATCAGTCCACTAATCCCACTTCTTAATATATTAAAAGACATGATAGTAAGATATGAAAAGTTTTATATACTAGCTGTTAGAGTCAGGTTCTCACTGCTGGCAGAAATCACCTGACCAAGACCAGCTCATGGGAAAAGGGTTTATTTTGACTTACAGACTCAAGGGGAAGCTCCACAATGGCAGGGGAAAATGATGGCATGAGCAGAGGGTGGACATCACATCCTGGCCTACATCAGGAGGGCAACAGCAGCAGGAGAGTGTGCCAAACACTGGCATGGGGAAACCAGTCACAACACCCACAAGCCTGCACCTAACAACACACTGTCTCCAGGAGGTGCCAACTTCCAAATCTCTATCAGCTGGGAACCGAGCATTGAGAACACCTTAAGTTTATGGGGGACGCCTGGATCAATCCACCACACTAGCTTTCCCAGTGAACTTGGCCTTGAATACAACAGCATTGTTATAGTTTTGAAAACCCCAATAGACATGTCATAGCCTAAGGTTTTCTCTGTTGTTTTGCTGTTGTTGTTCCTACTTGAAACATAGAAGGTATAGTCCTTTGAACTTTCTAGGAGAAAGTCATATACATAGAAAAAAAGTGAAGGACATAATAAGCCATTGAAAATATTGTTCACAAATTATGTGCAGAATCAAATCTATTTAAAACAATAAGATATCTGCATAAAACCACAGCAGTTAATTATGGAAGTCCTACATACACCAATGAAGAGAAGGACCATTTATTCTTCCTCTTAGTTGAAGTTATGTCTGCCTCACCAAGTGTGAATTAGGCATTTTAGAAAGATTTTATCCACATAAATGATCATTTTATGGCAAATCTTCCTTTCTCAAAAGTGAAGTGATTTGACTAGAAGCTAATTGAGGCCACTTGTATGTCTACAAAGTTAAGAATGAGGCAATGTGGAAGAGGAGGAAGAGGAGGAGGAGGAGGAGGTAGAGGAAGACAGTGTTTGGAAAAGGACAACCTGGGATTTGGGGTGGATATCCTTTCACAGCAACTTTGGAAGTGTCCTTAGGATCAGGAACTCATCTTGTATTTGCTTATTTCTTCCCAT
Source organism: Jaculus jaculus (assembly GCF_020740685.1). Taxonomy (NCBI): domain Eukaryota; kingdom Metazoa; phylum Chordata; class Mammalia; order Rodentia; family Dipodidae; genus Jaculus; species Jaculus jaculus. Next base: position 51,136,256 of record NC_059109.1, read on the forward strand.
CCAGACCATATGGATTTATAGTGTAGGTTTGCCAATGGAAAAAAAAAATTGCAATCTCAACCACCTGGCCTTTATAAACCAAGCAAACAATGCACTACTTTTAACTACAAGAACAACGGCTCTCCCAGGAATACCACATGCATCAGCACATTTATATTCCCATGGGCAGATTGTCAAAACTATATAAAACTCCCCTCTTTTTCTTTATTTCCCATAATTTTTGAAGGTCCAGTTCTGATCTCAACTTTTAAGCTAAGTAAAGAAATCCAAGCTCCAACCATATCTATAATTCCCAGAGACTCTCACCACTGTCTATCTTTGGGATAATATTATAAATTATCCAAATCAAAAAGTGATCAGTTATTTAGTCATTATTCTAAGAAATATTTTTTGAAGCATGAACAAGTTAAAAGTATAATAATTAATGATTAAAATTTTCAGCCAAGACGTGTCCCATTTTGATGGCACAGTGACATAAGAATTGAAATGACTAATCTCATCAAAAAATAAGGAGTAGTGCTGGAGAGATGGCTCAGGGGTTAAGGCTCTTGCCTGCAAAACCTAATGACCCAGGTTTGATTCTCCAATACACACATAAAGCCAGATGGACAAGGTGGCACATGTATCTGGAGTTCATTTGCAGCAGCTGGATGCCCTGGCTTCTTTGTCTGTCTGTTCTCTCTCTCTCTCTCTCTCTCTCTCTCTCTCTCTCTCTCTCTCTCTCTCTCTCTCTTCTTTCAAATAAATAAATAAATAACATTTTTTAATGAGATAAGGAGTATTGGTTCCTCCGCCTTTCTCATCCTGGGTGGCCAACATTTCTACCATTGGAGCCATGAGTATGGAAACAGCTGCAGCCAAACTGAGATCATCTTGCCCACATTATCCCCAAACCAGCATGAAGTACCCCCAAGACTGAATGCCAAGCAGCATGGAGCAGAGGAAACATAAATGAATACAAATAAACACTAAACACTGGCCAAATATTCACCACAAATGTGGTCAGAAAGACCTGACCAATGCACTGTCACCAGACAGTTGTCTCAATACAAAATGAGTAACAAAAACAAAAAAGGCAATTCGTCTCTCCAAGGAATTAAAAATCCCATAATAGAGGCACCCCATCAAAGCTACATAGAGGAAACTCTAGGCAAAGAACTCAAAAGAATGATTATAAATATGTGAATAAAACAAAAGAGGACAAGGATAAACATCTGAATAAAATTCTAAGTAAATTAAAGAGAACAAAATAAATGCCTAAATGAATTTCAAGAGGAAACAAACACCTAACTAAAATGAGGAAGTGAAATAAGGGTATGAATATGGAATTCAATAAAGATATAAAACCCTAAGAAACACCAAACTGAAATAAGGCTGTAAAAAATATTTAATAAGCCGGGCGTGGTGGCGCACACCTTTAATCCCAGCACTCGGGAGGCAGAGGTAGGAGGATTGTCGAGAGTTCGAAGCCACCCTGAGACTACATAGTGAATTCCAGGTCAGCCTGAGCCAGAGTGAGATCCTACCTCAAAAAACCAAAAAAAAAAAAAAAATTAGTAAGTCCACTAAAGAATTCCATGGATAGCTCTATGAAGAGAATGAAATCAAGTAGAAGACAGAATGGCAGACCTTGAAGACAAGGTAGAGGAAATAAAGCAATTAGTCAAAAACAATGAGATATTTTTTTTTAAAGTAAGAATGTTATTTTTTTTTCCATGAAATTTGCAGGAAAATGGGTGAATTTAGAAAGAATAATAGTAAGTGAAATGTCTCAAACTCAGAAAAACCAAGACTGCATTTTTTTCTCTGATATGCAGATCTTAGCATGTAATATCTATAAGTATGTATATATAAGAGGAAAATTGTGAATTAAACCCATAAAGATAGAGTCACAACCAAAGTCAGTATAAAGAGATGAGCTGAAAGGGGGTGTTGATAAAAATAATCATGTAGTGCAGGGGAGAGGGGAATTGGAGGGAAAGGAGAGGGGATCAAAGAGGAATATGGAAATTTAAAATAATAAATAAAACCCTGGCACTGAAATGTTTGTGACTTATAGCTTCTGGGCATAATGTTTATACTCCCACAGGATACTTCTGCCAATATATATATATATATATATATATATATATATATATATATATATATATATATATATATATATTCTTAATTAGCTAACAAAGAATTATGTTTCTTTATGCCCATTGGTAACATCTTTAGTTCTGATCCACCCTCCTTTCTGTTCCATTCACCTCCCCTGATCCTACTTTAATGAAGTTCTTCATCTTATTTATGATTAAAAATTATTTTGAATTTTAAAAAATTATGAAATTTTCAGGAAAATGTATGTCTAAGCAATGTAATCCAGGCTTGGAAAGAAACACACTACATGTTCTCGTTCATATGCAGGTCCTATCTTCAAGCTTGTATGTTCTTTTCTTTTTTTTTTTTTTTTTGTTTGTTTGTTTGTTTGTTTTCCAAGGTAAGGACTTGCTCTAGCCCAGAATTCACTATGTAGTCTCAGAGTGGCCTGAAACTCATGCTGATGCTCCTACCTCTTCCTCCTGAGTGCCGGGATTAAAGACATTCACCACCACACCTAGCTCCTTTACTTTTAAGATACTTTTATTTATTTACTTAGAGAGAGAGAATGGGCACTTTGACACTGCAGAACTCCTAACACATGTGCCACTTTTATGAGTCTGCATTTATGTGTATACTGAGGAATCGAACCTGGTCCAGCAGACTTTCCAAGCAAGTACCTTTAACCTCTAGGCTAAAACCTCAGCCCCAAACTTTTAGATCTGTATTTAAGTAGGAGTGAGAATCAGTAGAGGCCAGGGAGCTCTAAATGAGCCATGGAGGGTGGAGGGGGTGTAGGCGGAAGCTCTAATGGGAGGGACCATTGGAACACATGTACCATGAAAATAGAAGACTGGAATACCGGGAGTGGAAAGGTTTAAGTTGGGAAAGAGGTGAGGAGGTGGTAGGGTTATTAAAATTAACTATGTATGAGAAAGCCATATGGAAGCCTACTTCATTAGCTAATTAAAAATATGACTTTTAGGGCTGGAGGGATGGCTTAGCAGTTAAGGTGTTTGACTGCAAAGCCAAAGAAACCAGGTTAGATTCCCCAGGACCCACGTTAGCCAGATGCACAAGGGGGCACACGTGTCTGGAGTTCACTTTCAGTGGCTGGAGGCCCTGGCATGCCTATTCTCTCTCCTTCTGTTTCTGCCACATAAATAAATAAAAATAAAATATTTTTAAAATATAATTGTTAAAAAGAGCTCTTTGAAGTGACAGGTTATTATAGGAAAATTCCACTGCCAGAGGTAGGATATATCCCAGTGAGTTATTGGCTAGGAAGGCTGCTGAGGCCCCCCAAAGCAATACAAGCTATTGCCCATCTCCATGGTTGCCAACTAGAACTAGATCATAAGATCCTGTTGCCAAAGATGGCATTTGGGATTGCAGGACACTGAGAAATCAACTTGGAACTGATCTGGATGCTTCCTCCCTACTGGCTGGCTGCAGTGCTAGAAGGATCTATGCAGGTTGTTTGGGACGGGGAAAATGTCATCAACAATCCTGCCCAGTGGCGGACCCTTCAAGCTATTCAACCATTAGTTGGGCAAGATGCGGCCACTGGTGCAATAGTGACATGACTATTATATGGGTAACCAATAGCTGTCTGATTATATTTCAGTCCTGATCCATAGGAAGGAATTCATGACTGGTACTAAAAAACACTCATCAAAATACCTATGGCTAGGAAAGTCACAGGCCCTAGTGGGGAAACTACTACTGTTGTTTGGATAAATGGATATTGGTAAGTGTGTCTATCTAAATTGTCCTCTAAATACGTATGTCTGTGTCCACAATTAGAGCCATTCTCAACTTTGGTCAGAGAGGCTTCCCTTTGCAGATGGTAGGAACTACTGAGGAGACTCTAAACATTAAAATTCTGAGAGTGCTGGGCGTGGTGGCGCATGCCTTTAATCCCAGCACTTGGGAGGCAGAGGTAGGAGGATCGCCATGAGTTCGAGGCTACCCTGAGACTCCATAGTGAATTCCAGGTCAGCCTGGGCTACAGTGAGACCCTACCTCAAAAAAACCAAAAAAAATAAAAAAAATAAAATTCTGAGAGTGCTAAATGAGATATCCATATTACCCCTCCAAGACTCAGGGGACAGTGTGGGAAGAGAGAATGGGATGAGAGTAAGAGCCAGAGGATGGGGAGGAATGGCATAGAACATTGTGGTCCAGGCATGACTTGACAGTTGCATTCATGACTTCATAGTGACTATGTAACTGCACAGCCCCACACAACACTGGGCTCATCAGAACCCACTGTGGAGGATGGAGGAGAGCATGAGCCCTCCATTCTTCCCTAAGAAATTATAAGCAGTTAACAGTGCCCGTGTGAGTCAAGGACACTTTCTGCAGTGATGCAGCTACCAGTAAGACCCATGTGCTCCAGTAAATATTCTTCTATCTGAGACCAGGCAGAAAACCTTTGAACTCAGCAAGTCATCTTTACACAATGCCAGACACAAAAGGACCTGGTAACAGCTGTTTGAACTGAGCTAATTTCCAGCTAATCAGGAAGAGTGGTAATTAAGAGGGAGAAAGATGAAATCTCAAAAGTAATTGATAGAGAAATAATTGGGATAGGTTTTACCACTTCAGTAACGTGCCCCATATTTTTGAAACATCTGACTTTTTGGAGACATGTAGGTTGCGTATTTTAGAGCTACAGTCAAGGCTAGAGAACCAGGACTTCCTGAAGCTGCATTTCATACTTAAATTGTCATTTATTGGCTCACAGAGTGTATTAGCTTTCCTTTCATTCTGCTTCTGTATACAAACTATTAACACATGAAAGAAATAATCAAGAAATGGAAATGTTCACAAAATAGTCACAAAGCCCTGCATAACTTCAGCAAGGCACTAGTTATGTGACCATAAAGTTTCCTGGTGCCCAAAGGACAGCAGAATCACAACTTCTGTCCTTATGAATCCTGTAAAATTTAGAAGTGATCCCATGGCTTCCAGGGTACTTACCAGTGTCCTCACCTCTATTCCTTGCTCACTTGTTCATCATGTGTGGGGAGAGGGTGTGGGAAAAACATTCGCGAGTCTATTTTTGCCAGAATCAATTATACCATATGGCCAGACAACAATAAAAGGTTTGAGCCTGCCCCCAGGCCTTTAGAATGCTTGAGGAATTCCGTGAGCCAAATAAGGAAAGAAGAATCCCAAGAAGAGAGGCTGTTCTCACTGGACTTCCTTAACATGGATCTGTTATATCCCTAAATGTCTTAGTTATATCACTGAGATTTCCAGCAGTCTCTTCATTGGGACTGGATTGCGCCTGCTTTTTCCTGTAACTGAAGACAGCAGAGATTCTGTTTTGAGGGCCTCACTTGGCTTTCAGAAAGACAGATTGTTTGGGTTTAAATGTTATTTTAAAAGACTATGGATCTTTTAGCTTCTCTCCTAGTCTTTCTTTCTTCCAAGGGTTTTATTGTTTAAAAAATGTCTGAAATCCCTGAGTTATAAGAATAACTAACATATAAGCAAATATAAACTTTCAGGCATTGACTTGGCAAAAGGATATACACTATAACTTTCACAATTGGATGCAATAAGCCAGGAATGAAGTGAGGGAAGGGCTGAAGTGGAGTGAACACACCATGAGTAGGTGAGGAAAGGGCTGAAGTGGAGTGAACACACCATGAGTAGGTGAGGGAAGGGCTGAAGTGGAGTGAACACACCATGAGTAGGTGAGGGAAGGGCTGAAGTGGAGTGAACACACCATGAGTAGGTGAGGGAAGGGCTGAAGTGGAGTGAACACACCATGAGTAGGTGAGGGAAGGGCTGAAGTGGAGTGAACACACCATGAGTAGGTGAGGGAAGGGCTGAAGTGGAGTGAACACACCATGAGTAGGTGCTCAGAGGCTACTTTAGGGGAGTTCTCACACATTAGTGACACCACTGAACATCACTTACGAAAGTTCAAGCCCAGCCAATCATTTTCTACCTTTTCTCTGCAGTTAGTCTCCAGCCTTCCTCTAGACCTTCTGACTCTGGTGTTTTTATAATTATCCCTTGTACATCATTTCTTTATCCTGCTTGCAAACATGCCTCCCTCAGAACCTTAGTAGAAGTTACCACAATACTCTGTACATGTGTTGTGCTTGGCTATCTCTCTGCTTTTTCTGTCTTATTATGATGGTGGAACCATGTTATATAATCTGGATCTCTTGATAGTAGCACAGTGATGCTATTAGTCTACTCTCTGTTGCTATAACAAAATGTCTGAGACTTAGTCACTTTAAAAGAAAAGAGGTTTATTCAACTCACAGTTTTGGAGTCTAAAGAACATGGCACTGACATTACAGTTATGGTAAGGACCTGTGGCAAATGGCCTAGTGATAGAAGGAAAGAAGGCCAGAGGAAGAGATTACATGAATGGACATGGTGCCAAACTGAAACTGTGGTCCTAAGAGAATATCAGAACTATGTTCGTCCCTTCTAAGGGCATGGTCCCAAGTCCTAAGGATCACCTTAAAACTTATTTCTTAATGGTCCTATCTTCTTTTAATATTACCATGCTTGGGGTTAAGTGTGCAACACATCAACCTTAGAGGCATACTCTCAAGCTATAGTAATTACTGACTATAATAGATGCACAATGGATGTTAAAAAAATGAAATAATGACACTTGATAGCACTTACTGAGGTAACACATTCATACACATTAATTTATTTACTTCTTATAAGGAAAAGACATTATCTTCCCCATTGCAATGCCCTCTCTGTGCCTCAATTTCTTCATTTCTGAAAGAGGAATAGAAATAGAGAAGACTGGGAGGTAAAGGGCTGAGGTAGGATCTAGAATTGGGTCATTTGACCTCAGAAGCTAAGCTTCTATTTTACAATACTACATTGAACTTATGTGAGAGCTTAATTCATAGCTAAGATATAGGATTCTTACTTGAATAAACTCAGAAGGTATACTTAGGAACCATCTGAATAGCTGGACATGGTGGCATATGTTTTAATCCCAACACTTGGGAGGCAGAGGTAGGTGGGACACTGAGCGTTTGAGGCCACCCTGAGACTATAAAGCAAGTTCCAGGTCAGCCTGCACTAGTGTGAGACCCTACCTTGAAAAACGAAAAACCAAAAAAGAAAACATCTGAATATTTTTGATGAAATACTTTCTTTTTGGAAATAAAATATTTCAACATTAATTTGATATTTAGTGAAACATAATTTCAGAACAAAGGAAAAAGTTGATCAATGGTTTGCAAACCTTTATAGAAGTGGAATCCTTTCTTCCCAGGAAAACCCTTAGGAGGTACTCAAGAGATAAAAGTGATGGCAGTGGGTTAGGGTACAGAGATTGACCTTGTTTTCACAGCCTTCTCCCCATCCTCTGTGGGTGCCCTTGACTCATCAACACAGGTATGTAAGAATCAGGCTTGCTGTTACTGCTCTATCTCAGATCCCTGTAAATAAAATATTAGAAGTCCAATGTCCTAAATTACTTGATAACTGTAGCATGTCTGCTAAATGTACTAAATCATTTGCTCAAGAACACATAACTAGCAAATGGCAGAAACAAGGTCTTCCAGCTTCAGACCAATGTCCTTTCAACATTATACCAATAGAATTGATTCTGAACCATAGTTTCATGGCACAGAATTACAAATAATGCAGCAAAATTCTCAAAGCAAAACTCATAATTTACTTCAAAATTTTAATACTGTTTCTTTGGTGTTAGAGAAGACAATGGGGCAAACAGTAGAATCAAATGATTATAAGATAATGTCAGGGCTAACACATTGCAAATATAAAAAGGTTAAAGTCTACAGTAATATTCAACCATGCAAACTCCACCTACACATTCAGATTTTGGCCTTGGGCAACAAATCCTTAGAAAATCCACAGTCCATTAGTATTACACAGTTGTATTTGGTGGGAGCAGCAAGTGAGTCGATGTTTTTCAAAATAAGATAATGAAAGCCTAGTGTTTACTGTACTAACATGGGCTCCTCTCAGCCCAGAATTTTTGGAATTTTAATAATAACCAACGTCAATGTTTAATTTAAAGCTAGATCACACTGGTTAAGAGACTGCTAAAAATAATCTGCTTCATATTGATGGCTTTGGCTTTGTTGACTCATAAAATGTCAGGGTTGGAGAAAAATAACTAACGGAAGCTTCAGCTGTGATTGTACCTTTAATTATTGATGCTCCACTCCTTAGTCTCCACACCCAACAGCTAAGATGGGATGGGATGGAGCAAGGCTGCATGATGAAGTGAGTATAGGAAGGCTCCCTCTTGATTTTTTTCTAAAACCTGCTATACTTCACAGCCACATTCTGGAGTCTGTGTGGGTTGATTTTCTGGGGTCTTTTCACATGAGGTGAGAGAAGGAGGAGAGGGATGCCTTTGAGTTGCCAGATCCAGAAAGTAGAGCAGGTAAGGAGAGGACCCCCACAGGTGAAGGGCTGTGCTTATAAATTTACATGAATAAACTACAAACAGATCCTTCCCATTTACAACACAAGCCGCATTCAGGAGACTTAGGCCTCACTGCTGAGGTAGCTCAGTTATAAGATTTTAAAAAAAAAAAAAAAAAAAAAAAGAGCAGAAGGAAAAAAATCAGCAGACTGTTCTAGTCTTGGCTTTGAGAACTGTGTGCATACCTCAGTCTCTCTGTACCAGATGTACCTTTAAGTCCTTATTGATCTCAAACTGCCATATTCTAAAGCCAGACAATATGCTTGGTATTTTTTATATACATTAAATTGCTCTGTTCTATACTCACATACAGCTCTCACATTTTTATCTTTCTCTCTAGACAGTGCTAGTCAACTGCATGGACCCTATGCCTGTCCCCTTGGAGGGAAAAGCTAGAACTGGCTTCTGAAAATCACCAAAGGAGACCTGACATAGGCTGTCCAGGAGGTGTCAATGTGCAGGTGAATCATGTATTGCTCACAACAACGGGAGTAAGTCAGGGTTAGAGAGGCTTTTTTTTTTTTTTTTTTTTTTTGTCTTTGGTTCCTTTTTCTGAAATTTATCAATTTTTGACATTTTCACACAGTATGAACACAATGTCAGAGGAAACCTATGCACTCACCACCATGCCCTCCCACAGGATCTGATTCAATGGCTGGCAGCTTTGAGGTACAGCAGGCAGACAGAGTCTTTGTATGTCTCCACAGCAGATAGAGAAGCGTCTGCCACAATACGTACCTCTCAGCTTCACTGGCCTACTAACCCAACCTCAGAGCCACCACAGAGTGGGAAGGCAACACAAGCTGCTTCATTGTGCCTCTAAAAACTAGAATGGAAAGGGAGGTTCTCAATCACAATGCTTAGGCCAGCCCCAGAAATATTTTCATGTAACACCAGTGCCAACAGCACATGGAATCATGTTCCCTCAAAGTAGGAAAGTTTGTTTTGAACCAGCCCCACTTTGTGTCTTATAGATGCATCTGTCATCCACTCAATCAACTTTACTGACAGACTGCTTGTGCAAGTTCCCAGAGCTCTGCACTCTACAGAACATCATGGAAGTGATATTCATGGTTAATACTAGTACCAGGTGGTAAGTCCTACCTGAACACTAGAAAGAAAACTAAGTCAAATTAAGGGAGGATGGGTCCCAGGCAGGATTACCAAACTTGGATAATAATAGATGGTATCAAGTTAGTTATATTTGAATTTTAAGACTACAACAACTAATATTTGCTTTTCTTTTTTAGCATAAGTATTTTGGTTCAAAGTGGGACATACTTAAATCTATATTTTCTGTGTTTATGAAATTAAGATTTAACTGGTGTTCCATAGTATACATTCTTCCTCTCAGATGAGTCATCTGGGAGGGCATTATTTTGGAGAAAGGTGATTTATGTAAAGACTTAATTTCTTTAAAAATAATTTCTGGGGTAGAGAGGTGGATCAATGGATAAAAGGATGGATACACAGCATGAATACTGAGTTATGGTCTCCAGAGTCCATGTAAAAGCCAGACACTATAGCACACGTGTCAATAAGCCCAGAACATCTGCAGTGAAAAATGTAATACAGACAAGATAATCTTCCAGAAGCTGGTTGGCCAGGTAGCCTGGTAAACAGAGAAGTGAGCAATGAGAAACCCTACCACAAAAAAGATAGAAGGCAAAAAAGAGACACCTTGGGTTGTCCTACAACCTCCACATGCACACCAGGAAATGTGCACAACTACACTCATACACATGAACATGCACACTCACACACACACACATTCTCCCCCTGTGATGGTTTGATCAGGTGTCCCCCATAAACTTAGGTGTTCTGCATGCTAGGTTCCCGCCTGATAGAGATTTGAGAATTAAGCCCTCCAGGAGGGAGTGTATTGTTGGGGGCGGGCTTATGGGTGTCATAACCAGCTCCCCTTTGCTAGTGTTTGGCACACTCTCCTGTTCCTGTTGTCTACCTTATGTGGGCCAGCGAGTAATGTCCACCCTCTGCACATTTCATTGCTTTCCCTTGCCATCTTGGAGCTTCCCCTTGAGTCTATAAGCCAAAATAAATCTCTTTTTTCCACAAGCTGCTCTTGGTTGAGTGATTTCTACCAGCAATATGAGCCTGACTGCAACACCTCCCAACATTCTTATTTTCTCTAAAGTTAGACACGCCTTTTGTCTATATGCAGGAAAGGCCAGCCAGACTCTATCCCTCCATCTGTACGAGTACTTGCACTGAACCTCACACTGCACCAGACACCGTAGCAAGGTTACTTAGCACTGTCTGGCCGTTGGCCCTGCTCAGAACATGTGCCTGGCAGGACCAGTGTCAGATCTGGGGGTATGTGAATGATCAATAGGCCTAATTACCAGCTGGACTCTTAAGGAAAGTGTGAGTTATCTTGCCTGTGTGTACATCCAGAGCATGCCCTACATATTAAAAAATTCCATAAAGCCCTTCTATTTCTCTTTTAGGAAAGTCAAGATTTAATGTGTAAAGATAATATTGAGCAATAACTCATTGGGAAATTACTTTTTACTAAACTTAGACAATGTTTTTGTTTCATAATTCAATATAAATCCCTTCAAATTTTTAATCCCGGGAGAAGTTACAAATATTTGGAGCTTCTCTATCTTTATACAATGTCCCAAATAATAAGTCAAACCTTTTCACATACACATACACACACACACACACACACACACACACACACACACACACACACAAAATGTGTATTTATGCAGTCTTCGTTGAGAATGTGACCCTACTAGACTAGCTATTTTAAAAAGCTAACATATACCTCCCACAAATAGAAACTAATTTTTTTTCCTTTAATTTTCTTCCATGGTTTTAATGTGTTATAATTAATAGGCAAATTCTGGCTGAGTTTATCTCCTTAGAGTTCAATTAAATCAGTGATGCTGGACCCTAACTGCACATGAAGAATCACCTGCGGGACTTTTAAAAATGACCTGGGTCTGGGTCTTCACCTAGATAAATTAAATCCAAATCCTGAAGGATTTAACCCTGACTTACAAGTGATTCTAATTTGCAACCAGAATTGAGATCTACTGCATTAAGCCACCAAACCTGTTTCCATGGCATCAGATCTTTATACTGTCCTTGCAAGGTACCAAAATACGTGAGGCCATTGGTAAGTCACACAGTCTGGGAGGATTATTAAGAGATGGGTTCAGGGAAAAGCACGCATGTACAGGTGACCCTGAGGATCCAAGGCTGCAGAGAACATTTAGCTATCATAATCAATGGTGCAGCTGAATGTTTGCAGAGGAGCCTCTGGAGATTGAAGAAAAAGTCCATTTCTAAAGTCACCACATCCAGCAGCCATATGAGATTGTGAAAGAGGAGGCTGCTGTTTCTTCTTATGGACCGAACTGAAGCCATGACATTTCAGCTCCTGAAGAGAAAAACCAGCCTTCTTTCCTGTAATCTTCCATCTACTTTCTGTTGCTCCTCTTTCTCCAGGTCTTTCACTCTCCTTTCATGACCACAGCTGCTGTGCTTCTGCAGGAAGAGAAGCAGAGATGGGAGAAGAGGCAGTAGCAGACTCTGCTTCAGAGATCGGTTCACACTGCTCATTCTTCTTAAGGTCTAATTCTGGAGATGATCAAGATGATGGAAAGTTAGTAAGTTTTAAAGACCTAAAATGTACTACAGTTCAGCTCATCTTCTTTTTATTATCTTTTAATCCATGCTACAATTCTTTGTGAAATTGTTAGTATTACCCATATCTTTATAATTGAGGAAATAGAGGTTTAGAAAGCAAAGTAGAATGGCCAAGGTCTCATACCTGGTGGTCAGTGGAACCAATGAGCACTTTGATTGTTGCCTATCTGTGGTCCACATCCTCACTATTAGTCACAAATAGCAGCATCTCTTTCTGGATTTCCATAAAATCAGTCTTATTTTAAGGCATATGTCTCTTTTCACTGCAGTGTGGCAATGCATGGGCCACTCTTAAAGATTTATTTTACTCTCCAATAGCACTGACTGTACCCTACCCAAGTCCCCCAATGTAGGGCAATAGGTTAAATCTATATGAATTTGGGATCTGTAGCTGATAACTTCATTTAAAAAGTCACATTATGAAATACTAGGGTTGCTTTAGAGTCAAGAATCTCGGATCTGGACACTCTTATTTTAGAATCACCAAGGTTCAAGTAATCAAAGACATCTACCACATAAGAAGTAGCATGTGCCAAGTCATCTATGGTAGAGCAGGGCTCTAAAAGGTTTAAAGAAGATTTTATACAGCAATTTTCTCAAGCAAGAAAAAGCCAACAGGATCTGTCCAAAAATGACCAGTTGACATTGTCTCACACATATCATCCACTGAGTTGGTAATGATGGTTTAGAGAACTCTATTGAGGAGAATCTGAGATGAAATCTGGGCTCAGTAGAACAGAATTCCATGTTGATTATCACTGTCAGTGAGGGGTGGGAGAAGATATGAGAGACTGCAGCCTTGCCACATGCTTGTTACCTATAAGTTAATTCATATAATATCTGTTGTGAAAGTACTGTTGTCAGTTGATTCTTCACAGATACAAATCTCAAATTCCAGTGGGTTAGAGTTGGCACACAGAAACAATGTATTGAAAAGGAGATTTTAGGACTAGGGAGATCCACAAGAATGGTCTGGTGAGGCCAGGGTTCCTTAGAATCAATTGAAGTATCTAAATAGAACTGATTGATTTAAAGGGCCAGAAACTAGGCCAACAGGTACTCAGCTACATTAAAATGCAGAACCAAGCCCCACTGGGAAGAACACAGTCAATGTGTACACCTCAGATTTGCATAACCCTCAGGCTTTCTCAACACAGAGAATTCATTCTCCACTAGGAATAGCAATGTAATGTCGATGGTAATATAATGAAATTAGTCCAGTTAACTTTAGTGGGCATAAATAGATTAGATCCTGTGGAGAACCAGGCTAATGCTCATTTAAATTAATCCTAGGTGAGAAAATAGAAGTGACAGAATACAACATACCACTCTTATTGCAAAATTGAGTTGTGTGACCCTTTAGGGACACACAGATAGTTTTAAATAAATGACAAATAATGGGAAAAGTCACTAGCAGAAATCAAATAACTTACTATCACTTGGTCTAAAGATTAAATAAGTAAAAGTACACTCATAAGGGATAGTTGAGTGTAAACATCTATTCTCTTTTTTTTAATCCAGGTGTGGTAGTGCCTATTATTCTATTCTTCTTCTTTTTATTTTTTTTATTTTTTTGAAGTAGGGTCTCACTCTAGCCCAGGCTGACCTGGAATTCACTATGGAGTCTCAGGGTGGCCTTGAACTAACGGCAATCCTCCTACCTCTGCCTCCCAAGTGCTGGGATTAAAGGCGTGTGCCACTATGCCCAACCTATTATTCTATTTTTATTTTATTTATTTATTTTTAAGTACAGAGATAGAGAGAAGAGAGAGAGAGAGAATGAGTGTGCCAGGGCTTCCAGCCACTGCAAACGAACTCCAGATGCATGTGCCCCCTTGTGCATCGGGCTTACATGTGTCCTGGGGAGACGAACCTGGGTCCTTTGGCTTTGCAGGCAAGTGCCTTAACCACTAAGCCATCTCTCCATCCCTAAACATATATTTTTAACATTTAAACTTTTAAAGTAATTTTGATTTCATTGAAACTATGATCTCAAATATTTATAATCTATTTTTCACTTTTGTTTTTATTAACATTTTCTATACATGTATACAATGTATTTTGAACATCATCCCCTCTTATCACCTTTACTTGATCCCCATTTAGGTCCCCATTCCAAATAACCCCTTCCTCCCAACTAGCCTTCTTCTTCATGTGTGTGTGTGTGTGTGTGTGTGTATCCCACTCAGTTTAGTTAGGATGCCTTACCTGATAGATAAATAAATAAATAAATAAATAAATAAATAAATAAAATAAATATGAATGTTTCTGCCCCTAGACTTAGTGTTGCTCTTATATTTGATCAGAGAAGTTCTTTTCAAAGATGGCTGCGACTACTGAAAAGACTCAAAACTCATCAAAGTGCCAATAGTTAGTGACTATGGAGCACTCAATGCTGAATGAGACAACTGTATCGACCTCCAAGGCTCAGGAAAGATTGCAGAAGAGGGGTGGAAAGAATGTAAGAGACACAGGAACACCATCTTCCAGACATAACAATGTCAGTATATTCATTACCTCATAGCAACTGTTGTCACCTGCACAATATTGGATCCATCAAAATATTGGGAAACTTTTTTTCTAAAATAGATTATATTTATTTCAAAATATTAGAGAAATAAGTCTATTTTCACTGCTAAGTTAGAAACCCTGCGATAAAGTATAGAGATACATGGCAGAAAAGAAATATAATTTATGAAATTGACTTTTACCTTATCATCCATATAAAAATGAACCATGGTTTAGATGTTAACTATGATTTCTCATTATGCTTAAATAAATTTTAAAGGAGGACTATATGTAACATAAAGATGAATTTTCCTATCTGTGGTTCCATTCTCTCAGTAAATGTATTTTCTTTTTTACTTCCAAGCTGTCCTCAATTAACAAAAAGTTATAATATTCCATGCAAGGTAACTATACAATTCTACATATAGCCAAGAAATGACGCTAGAGCATGAGAGGAGAGATGGAAGAGAAGATGGCAGGAAGAGAAAGAAGGATGTGAGGATGAGGCAGTAAACAATCAAACAACTTAAGGCTGCACCTATCTAAACTTTAAATATATTTAATCATTCAATAATACATTAAGTTATACTGCACATACCATGCATATTCATTTAAAATGTTGTAAATGTCTCATTTTATTGAGAAACATTTAGTGAATGAGGTCCTTCGTGTGTAGATACTTCTTTTCGCCAATGTATTGTAAGTTACTTAGTTATGCTCCTACTCACCTCTAGTTATCCCACTCTCACTACTGAAAATGCTACCCTTATTGAAAAATATTTGTACAGATAGATACATAATCTCCATAGAATACTCTTGTAAATGTGCATTAGCTGCCTTTAGAGGGCAGGTGCCCTTTGAGAATTTTGAAACATGGTTCTAAAATGCCCTCAGAAGAAGCTGGGCAAATAAGTGCAGTGGGCATTTCACTATAACCTCACCAAAATTGAGTATTTTGACAACTTTACAAAACCTCAAGGAAAATGTCACTATCTTTGCTTTCTTGATTTGTATTTGATATGTGCCTTTTTCCCAGGTCTATTTGCAGGGTATCTATTCTTAGTTCCCCAGGCGTGCCTGGCTGCATCCTGCACTGTAGAATATAGCCCTGGCTGACCTCACCCACAGATTTCTTAGTCTCCTTCCCTCATCCAGAGCTGATTGCTCCTGACAAGGTGAACACTACCCACGTGTGTAGTCCCAGGCTGACTGGATGCAGAAAGGTAAGCTCTTCCTGCACTATTACAAGTACAAGAAACATTCAGGGCAGCTGTGCCCTCACCTCGAGGTGACCAGCCACTGTCCTACCCTCCCACCATGTCCTCAGACTTATTCTAACCATCTGCTAGAACATGGTGGATGGATTGTCATGAAGCTCTAGGCCTGCATACATGCATCACCCAAAGATATCAAAAGAGCAAATCAGATATTGGCAGTACAGTGGAACCCAGATAAAAATCCTGAGAATAAAGAAGCAACAGAGATCAAGTTCAAACACATAGCTGAGGCATATGACGTACTATCAGAATGTGAAAAACCAGAAATTCATGACAACAAAGAGGGGTAAGTGGTGGAGGAGGAGGAGGTGGAAGTCATGTTGATAGAACTTTTGAGTTTGGCTTCACATTCTTCATGGAACTTTTCAGTTGAAGGGACCCGTTTTCATGTGACCTCATTGAAAACCCATTTGATGACATTTTGGAGGCAGTCCTCAAAGAAGCAAAGGCCGAGGCACAGGCTCCTGCTTCTCTGCCTTCACTGCCTTCAGTGGGCTTCCATCATTTGGGAGCAGATTTTCTTCATTTGATAAACGGGATTCATTTCATTCAGGTGGAGGTCTCCCCTCATTCTCTTCAACTTCATTTGGTGGTAGTGTAATGGGCAACTTGAAATTGTTACACAGTTCTACCAAAATAGTTAATGGCAAAAGTCATTACAAAGAGAATTGTGGAAGGTCAAGAAAGGGTAGAAGTTGAAGAATATGGCCCCTTTGGAGCAGCTGCTACCCTTGCATCACAAGTAACTCAACCCATACATTTAACAGCAATGTTAAATAATAGCAAGCACTATTCAAAGATGAACAGAACATGTTTATGAATATTTCAAATTTCAAATGAAATGGACTTTGAGTATAACTTGACCTAATCTAAGGTATTTATAAACAGCTGATCGGAGCCCTGTCATAGACCTTTGCATTTATTGTTGGGACCACATAATAGGACCGTTTTTTTTTTTATCTTCAGAATTGTTGTCATCTCTGTATGAACCATGCCTTTTTATTGAACGTAATCTCAGTGAACTCTCACACAGTATGGACCTGATTTTCACTGTGTCTGAAATGTGAAACAAGTAGTGTCCGCCTGCCATGAAGCTAACACTGCGAGGATGAGCTTCCACAGAAATAACTTCAGTTTTGTTTTGTTTTTTTTTTTTCAGTATTTAGTAATGAAAGACATTACTGCATTAAAAGTAATACATTTCTGGTTTAGTTTAACTTAAGGATGTTTCTAGTTGTGCATGAATGTTGGCAACTTTGTATGTTCTGACAATTGTTTAAATATGTAATGTGAAGCTTAGTTTTAAAAAGTTGTTAAATTGGGTGTTTGATATTTGATTAAAAAAAATAAGAGGGCTGGAAAGGAGAGATGGCTTAATGGTTAAGGTGCTTGTTTGAGAAGCCTAAAAGCCTAAAGACCCAGATTTGAGTACCCAGTACCCATGTAAGCAAAATGCACATGTGTCTGGAGTTCATTTGCAGTGGCTAGAGGCTTTGGCACACCTACTCTCTCTCTCTCTCTCTCTCTCTCTCTCTCTCTCTCTCTCTCTCTCTCTCCCTCAAATAAATAAAATATTTAAATAAATATGAATGTGTTTGGTGCATTATTTCATTAAAAAAAACATTCTGATGATACCTTATGGAGGACACAGTTTAGATGATGAAAGTTCCTTTTGTGGTTAGCTCCTCACCTAGATTTACTGCTATAGGCAAGGGGTCATTTCTTTTTCTTTTTTTAAGGATTATTTATATGAAAGACAGGGAGGAAAACAGAGAGAACAGGCAGATAATAAAAGAGATAATGGGGACTGAATAGATGACTTAGAGTTTAGGCACTTGCCTGCAAAGCCAAAGGACCCAGGTTCAACTGCCCAGAACCTATGTATGCCAGATGCACAAGGTGGTGCATGCATCTGGAGTTCATTTGTAGTAGCTGGAGGACCTGGTGTGCCAATTCTCTCTCCCTCTCTTTACCTCTCTCCCTCTTTCTCTCTTCTGCTCTCAAATAAATAAATAAACATAAAATATTTGAAAGGGAGAGAGTGGCCATGCCAGGGCCTCCAGCCACTACAAACGAACTCTAGACACATTCATCACCTTGTGCATCTGCATTACATGGGTCCTGGGGAATCGAACCTGGGTCCTTTGGCTTTGTAGGCAAACAAACCACTAAGCAATCTCTACAGTCTTTTTTTTATTTTTATGTACTTTTATTATCAGCTATTTATTTAAGAGAGAGAAAGAGTCAGATACAGAGACAGAATGGGACTTCCAGGGCCTCTAGCCACTGCAAATGAATTCTAGATGCATGTACCACCTGGTGCATCTGGTGTAGATGAGTCCTGCGGAATTGAACATGGGTTCTTTGGCTTTGCAGGAAAGTGCCTTAACTGCTAAGCCATCTCTCCAGTCCACAAGAGGTCATTTCTGTCCAACAAGATAAACGGCCTGAAAGGACAGATGGTCACCACCACCACCAGAGGGGCACAGGTTTCCGTATGCACCCTAGTAACATCAGCCTGTAGAGAAGTGTTGCTAAGCCCATTCTCATTAGTACAGGTGGGAGAAAATCACAACAGTCCACTCAGTGTCCCAGGGCCAATTTCTTTACAAAATGACAAAACAACTGCTGGAGACAGTCATTTAATGGAGGTAAAAGAAAGGAACGAGAGGAAAACCACATCCCATCTCTGTCATCCAACACACCGCACGAAGACTGATACAGAAGGCCAACTCAATCTCCAGGAATACACACAAAACTTTTTGCACTGTCTTCCATTTATAAAGTAGTCTTGGATGAGAGGAAGTCCAGACAGGAGCCAAAGCTTCTGGGTTTAAACTGTACTTAACCAATTCCCAGACTTGAGGCCACGGGCAAGTCATTACCAGTTCTGTGCACTAATTTTCTCATTTGTGAATTGAAGCTAACAATGCCTTTCTCATAGCATTCACAACTAACTAAACTGTGTTTTCCCCAAAATCACAGGTTGAATCCCAAATTTTGAATGTGACTGTATTCTGAAGACATGGCTTTTAGGAGGCATCAGTGACTTCATAAAAGTAAGGTTTTAATCCAGTAAAATTTCTGGCATTATAAGAAGAAAGTTCTGTTTCTATGTATGCACACACTATTGCCTGAACTTTTTCTGGGAAGAAACAAACAGGCATCTATTTACAACAGACAGAGCACAGACAACAGACCAAATATGATTGTACAAAAAAAAAAAAAAATCCCCCTTGGTGAGCTAATGAGTTCATTAAGGGTGCTTATAAAGCATGGGGGATTGGTAATTACAGGAGCATGTATCACCAAAGATGGCCACATTACCAGAAAGTCCACGCCAGCATGGGTGATCATTCACCAAAGCTGCATGCCCATAGCTCATGGCCCTGGTATGGTAGTCTCCCCTTAGCAATTGTTTCCTTGTATAACCTTGTAGAGGGTCTTATAGATCTTGTACATATCAGCCCTGTTTATTTCTTGAGTCTTAGGAGCCTCCCTCCTTCCCTTAGGAAGGAATGATTCAATCCGGAAGACATAGCTATACAGCTGTGGACTGAAGAAAGGCCATGTGGGGATACACAGCAGACAACAAGCCAGAGGAGAGCCTTCCTTCCCTAAGAAACAGAAATTTGATCTTGAACTTCCCAGCCTCCACAACTGGGAAAAAACAAATTGTTGCTTAAGCCATAATCTATGACATTTTATTATGGCTGCCCAAGATGTATAAGACAGTGTTTGATGGGAAAATTAAATACAACTTTTATATAAAATAGATATTATAAATTAAGTGTTTAGTAAAATTACTTTTCCTCATCTCTAACCTCTCTCCTAGATAATGTGCTCACCCAGATATTTGCTCAGCATACATTTCATTGTTCAACAATACAGTTTATTGTCTTTGCCATTTTGTTTCCCACCCTGACCTCAATGTCTCCATTCTAATCCTAACACCCAGTGAAAATTTCTGAATGGTTTTTCTTCTTAGCCATTTTGTTGTTATGGTCTCAATGCCAGGTTGCATGAGATCTTGCTAATAAACTTTTAATTGGTAAGAAAAAAATTCTAGTACCTTAGAACATTGCCTGGAACATAGCAAAGCTTCTAAGTGCAGTTATTGTTATTATTATTTTTTAGCATCCTGACATTATGATTGAAATCTTTTCCAGTTTTCAATAAATTGCTGTAATTAGTCATCTTCCAAATGAATAGATGGAACAAGGATGACCATGATGTGGGAGTGATGGGTGGGGAGGGCTCTGTTTTGGACTGTAGGATAGCCCAGAGTGCTAAAACTTTTATTATCGGGGTCTGAACACCACAGTGAGGGTGATTATGCAAGGAAATCAAGGATAGTTGTACTCCAGCTTCAGTGCTGCTTCACATCTGGGCTGTTCTTCGAATGAAATACCTCCCTAGCTCCCGTGCTTGTGACTGCGCCTCATACCTGATCCCTAGCTGGCCGAACCTTGAGAAGGCGGAGACTTGCAGGAGAAGGGTGTCACTGGGATGGTCTTTGTTGCTTATTAGTCCAACCCTACTAGGTGTTCATAGCTACCGCACTTGACAACTTCCTTCCTGCTGCCGTGGAGATGTGATAGGCCAGTTGTCTGCTCTGTGATGGTTTCCCCTCCATGATGATGCTTCCCTTTGAAGCTGAAATAAACCCTTTCCTCTCACAAGCTGCTTCTGGTCCCAAGTTTTGTCCCCGCAATGAGAAAGTAACTGCTACAATCCATTTGGCAGAAATAGAGAAGCCATCACACATACCATAAGAGTCATGCAGGAAAAGCAGTAACTCGTGGTAACAGTAGTAGAAGCAGGTCATTAAACGCTGCAAGAGGGAGAACTGGACAGCGCAGAAATTCCTTGCTAGCTATTTTGGAGAAGTCCTACCTGCTGCCTTGGGGTCAATTCTCACTTTCTCTGGCTTTCATGTCTATGATCAGAATTATTGACTGTCTAGTAAGAAAAGAAGGTGTTTCTAGTGAAAAAGAATTGTGTTGGTGAGAGCCAACACAGAGGTTGTTCGATTCCCCAGAACCCACATAAAGCCAGATACACTAGGTGGTGTATACATCTGGAGTTTCTGTGCAATGGATAGAGGCCCTAGCACTCCCATTCTCTCTCTTTCTCTCTCAAATAAATAAATACAATATTTTAAAAAGAAAAAAAAATGAGCTAGTAATTGATGAAAGAGGAAACATTACAGTTGTTTCCATATTTACTAATAGTAAGAAATTGGGATTTCCTTATCTTGAGGTATGTTATGTTCCAAGTACTAGAGTGGGCACTTTACGTCAGGCATTGTAACTGAGCCTCACAAGAAGCCCCCCTGGGATGTACAATCACTACATAACAGACAAGCACCTAAGTGACACCTTTATGAGGTCCACAGTTAGGAACTAAAAGAATTGCAGTTCCAACCCACTTTGAACCAAAATATGCTTTTCAATTCCCAAATAGGTAGACCACCATATCTGTGAGCTCTCCTTGCAGTTGCTCAAGTGGATAACTCACATCTAGAATACCGAGAAAGGCTGACGCTGCTGATGATAAGTAGTAACCCCCGCCTGCAGCCATGGGAGAAGGGGAGACAGCTTCCCCACTTGCCCTTTGGTGGTTACGCTGTTGGTGAGGTGCTGAGACCAGGGAGCATCCTCTCCTGAAAGCAATCATTTCATCCTTCATTCTCCAAGGGCCTGCAGCAGGGTTGCCCAGGGCTGATAAGAGCTTGCAGCCAAGTGCGGGGGGTGGGGGGAGCTTTCGAAATCCAGGGAGCTCAAATGAACACCTCTTGAGAAAATATATTTTCGAATTAAACATTTAATGCTGGGTTCTCTATCTGTAACAGCAACAGCCTGTGGAAACAAGTGCCAGAGCAGGAGGACAATTGTAGCGACCCTCGCCAATAACAGAAAATTATTTGTTGCTTCCCAAAGTGGTATTTGAGCCCAGCGGGCTGCACTTAAGATGTGACTGGATAATGGCTGTGTAGCACACCCCTGAGGGGAGCTGTCACACAGACATGCCACCGAACAGCCTGAGCTGCAGCCTCAACAAAGCTACTCCACTGCCAGACTCTGCTGTGCCGCCTTGGGCCGGGAAGAAAGGCCGTCCTCCTGGTGGCTTCGGGGATCTCCAGGCCTGTAAGCTGGACGTTTGGGAGATCAGAGAGTAAAAAGATGCTGGGTATCAATGTGTGATTCTAAAAATTGGAAGAATCACTCCCAATCATCTACCCCCTGCTGCCCACGTATGAAATTCCAACCAAGAAAAGAGTTCCCCTTATTTGGGGGGTTATGAAAAATTACCACAAGTTCCTTGCTGTGAGACAAAACATTTGCTGTCAAATGGCTTTGAAGGGTAGATGTAAAGCGAGCTTTACTGGGATAGAATCAAAGTCCCAACAACACTATTTCTCCTGGAGTGATTATGCAAAGAATATATTTTTCCACAGTTTGAGGGGTGGGTAACCTTAGCTGACATCTGGTTCACAGATCAATAATATGACACTCATTCTCCAAAACTGTGTGTTCACTGGGCCATTCCTTGGTCATTCATCTTTTTTAATGCTTTATTTATTTGGGAGAAAGAGAGAAAGAAAAAGAGACAGACAGACAGAAGTAGAGAGAGAATAGGGATACCAGGGTGTCCTGCTACTGCAAATAACTCTAAACACATGTGCCGCCTTGTGCATCTGGCTTTATGTGGGTACTGGTGAATTGAACCCTGCCATCAGGATTTTCCAGGAAGTGCCTTTAACTGCTGAGCCATGTCTTCAGCCCTCATTTTCAAACAGACTTGGGTTTATTAAAACATCCTAATGCTTAGAAATGAGAGTGTCCTTCTCTCTAAGCTATTCTGCCACAACCAAGTAACCCTATCTTTGTTGTATACCACAGTTCCTGATATGTCACATGAAAGGGTCCCTTCCAGGCAAAGGTCTGTGCTCAAGGAGCAAAGAACAGGACCTCCTTTCTGAAAACGCAGCATAGCCTCATACTTGGTCCTGAGAACCATTAATTTTACTGAGGAAATTCTCTGTTGGACAAACTTGATTACAGCATTTAAAATACAGGGGCCTACAATCGATCCCAGAAGGAACAGAATTATGGGTCTGGAGATGGCAATAATTGGAGTGGTGAACCAAGGTGGCCAAAAAACAAATTTTCATACAAGCAAACGGGCAGCTGGTTTGCAGAAGCAGGACATGAAAATTAGCCTGTGCACTCTATATGGTTCAAAATAATTTTTTCAAAACATACCTATGAAACAACATGCATATGAATCATGTAGTTGGGTCATCCTAAACATGAGCTCTATTGTATTCTATTTTAGTCTTAAACTGTCCTTCCGTCTTATTTTTTTTAATTAATTTATTTATTTGAGAGCAACAGACACAGAGAAAGACAGGTAGAGGGAGAGAGAATGGGCGCGCCAGGGCTTCCAGCCTCTGCAAACGAACTCCAGACACGTGCACCCCCTCGTGCATCTGGCTAACGTGGGACCTGGGGAACCGAGCCTCGAACCGGGGTCCTTAGGCTTCACAGGCAAGCGCTTAACCACTAAGCCATCTCTCCAGCCCCCTTCCCTCTTATTGTCCTTCTGGGTTTTCCCTAGACAGCTCTTTGTTTGGGATTCCTTCAGCAACTGACAGAGATAAGTTCAGGTCCTCAGCAGTTAACTCTCACAGTGACTTAGTACATCAGTCCAGCTTTCAGTTATTCCATTACATTTCCCTCCTCCTCCCAGACATTATCCCTTATGTTCAAACATGTAACTTTCCCAGACAGGCACAGTGTACAGCATGTCCAGATTTTTAATCTCACGTTGAATTCCTCAAGTGTCTGCTATGCATAGACTAGTCAGCTTCTGGAGTGTCTAGAGCAAGGCTGCAGTCTCCTTGTCAGGGGCAGGTGTCCTCTGGACCTTGACTTGGAGGATCCCTTTGGATCACTGGTGACCTGTTAGCTGCTACAATCGGCTGAAGTCATTGTCCTCTTGACTCTTGTATGATGAATTTATGCCCCTTGGCTGATGGGTATGGGCCCAATTTCCTGAGGGAATATGGGTTCCCTTGTGTTACAAATTTTAAGGGAGCACCATCAGCGGCAAGCAAATCTGGTTTACCTCTATAAATCTGAGCAAAGAGTCACCTTCGAACAACCAGCACCACCCACATCAGCACGTACAAATAGCTAGAACTATAATCGTTTTTACATGTCAGGATGGGGGTCTGAGATCTGTCCTTAGTGATATTCCTTCTTTAATAACATGAGTACATATCAATACTCTCAGGCAAAAATAACCAGGGAGGACAATTTTTGGATTTTTAAAAATTTATTTAAAGGCAGCAGTGGCTAGTCAGGGACAGGCAGAGGCAGAAGGCATGTATTAATGTTAGAGTTTAGTATTGTAAACCAGCATCAGGCAAGGGAGCCTATTATTTTGAATCTTTGCTTATTTTATAGTTATATTTTCTTACTTGGTGAATAACACCATGCAGGCTACCAAAATTAACTGTATATTTTGGAGGTCAATAATGACTCTGTAGGAGAGATTTTTAGGGAACTATAAGGAGTGCTATGACTCTCAGCATTATCATCTGTTTGGATAAGCCAAGACCATGCTGACCAAGTGACTCTCCCTCTTTTGGGAAGCCTGGTGAACTGATTTTTCTCCAATTTGACTCCCCTGTTGCAGATACACTGACTTGGAATTATCTCTGGGTCTCCATATCCTCCCTGATCAAGAAGGCAACTTACCAGAGGCTAGAAGTTAGCAAGTGTATCATCATCTCTTGTGGCCTTCTGACCTGGGAGCAGGAACCAAATTATTAGTTAAAAATATTAAAATATTGCCGGGCGTGATGGCGCACACCTTTAATCCCAGCACTGGGAAAGCAGAGGTAGAAGGATTACCATGAGTTTGAGGCCACCCTGAGACTCCATAGTGAATTCCAGGTCAGCCTGGGCTAGAGTGAGACCCTACCTTGGAAAACCAAAAAAATAAAATAAAATAAAACATTAAAAGTTATCCTTTTAACTCCAGTGTTTCCAATTGACTTTGGCTTCTACATAAGGTTATTAATATTCAGAGAGATTGTATGTATCTGATTAGCAAAACGGATTTAGTTAAAAAGATTTAAAATATGTCATGCAAAATATATCACAATGAGCAAAGCAGATCTGGTCAAGAAATGATACAATAGTTTAAAAACATTCTGATTAGTGTTTAAGTTTAGTTGCCAGGTGACAGTGTAAGCTATATCTGGAACATAGAAATGATGCACATTCTATCTTTGAAGTATCTGTCAGTTATAAGTACAGGCAGAATATATTAGTATCCCTGTAAATGATATTTTACCAACTATTTTATCAATAACTTTAAGTCAATTAATTTAACCTAGAAATTATGCATCAGGAAAAGACAAGATAGTATAAAAACCTGGTATATGTGTTTGAAAACAACTTTGGCTAGTTTGTATACCAATGCAGGTACCAATTTCCCCCAAAACTGGAAGCAGAACATCAGAGTTTAAGATTATTTTTCTAGGGCTGGAGAAATGGCTTAGTGGTTAAGCACTTGCCTGTGAAGCCTAAAGACCCCGGTTCGAAGCTTGCTTCCCCAGGCTCCATGTTCGCCAGATGCACAAGGGGGCACACGCATCTGGAGTTCGTTTTCAGTGGCTGGAGGCCCTGGAGCGCCCATTCTCTCTCTATCTATCTGCCTCTTTCTCTCTCTGTCGCTCTCAAATAAATAAAATAAACAAAAAAATTCTTTTTAAAAAAAGATTATTTTTCTAGAGCAGGAAACATGTCTTAAGTACCAATATATCTATAAGAAATAAACTTGAAAAATGAGAAATGAGAATTACTTAAGTAAAACCTTGACTGTGACTGATTATACATAGATTAAGAATAAAGTCAAACCTCATCATTATTGAGCTGAACTAGACTGATTTTAAACATACATTAGAGACATTTTGACAGACACAAAGTAATTTCTTAAACAAGTATCTTTAACGATTGATCATGTTTATAGCTTAACATAAAGAAATACTAATGACCGTTAGAATACATAATGCTTAGATAAAGTATAATAACATTGTTTGTATACAGTGGAAGCTTCCTCAGTTTTGCTAAAAACAAAGTCACAATGACTAAGTCACTTTTTCCTTTATGAGGAGATTTAGCACTCTTTTGTTGTTGTTGTTGTTTTAGTTTTTCATTAATTTTTTAGTTAGCATACAAAAATAATGGGTTACACAATACTGTTTTCATCATGTGCATCACTGTATTTTGCTCATATTCATTCCCCTACTATGGAACTCCTTTGTTCTGTGTCTGTGATTATGCACAAGTTAATCCCTGCACTGGGATGGCTGAGGTAGGAGGATCACTGTGAGTTCAAGGCCACCCTGGGCTACACAGTAAGTTCCAGGTCAATCTAAGCAAAAGTGGGACCCTGCTTCAAGTTTCTTTTTTAACTTTGAAGTAAACATCATCTGAAAAAAACACATGCCTAGGAGCTCCAAAGCAAGGTGTCTCTAGGGCTGATCAATCCAGGGTGTTGGCACGATCACTGCTGTTCTGCTCCAGGTTCTTAGCAGACTGGTCTTTGTCCTGTGGCTTGTTCCCATGTGGTCCTCAAGCTGACTGCAGCAGTTTGTAGTGTTCCCCTGGCCCGCACACTCTGGCATCTGGGGGCTGGCAGAGGATACCTGCCTTCATGCCTTCTGGACTACAGAGAACCTCGGCAGCCCAGGCTGCTTCTCAGTCTCACCATCCAGACCTGGGGCACACCCTCCTCTCTGAGCTCTCCACCTTGAGAGAGGTCAGCCCCCCTGGGCGATTTTAGCTGCCAGAAACCAAAAAACCGAAACTAGTGATACCACGAAGGGGTTTAGCAGCTGTGTGCTGAGTCCCCGGTAGAACATGGCAGTCTGCCAAGCAAGCTCAGTACTCATGCCCTCTTCTGCTGCACCTGGCCCTCCATTAGGATATACCTCAGCACTCCCTTTCCTAAGGCTGAGTGCCCTCTCATAGGTTTCCCAACAATTTTCAAGCTGGACACTGGTTGATTTCTGTATCTTCACAGGAATGAAATGATCAGCAGAGATGTGCTCAGTTATCATCCACTAAAAAAGTGGAGATGTGTGAGTTCTGAGAGCATCTCCTGGCTGAGGAACCAGGAAATATTCCACTGAAAAACCAGGGCAGATGTCAAGGCAGAACACACAGAGCTGCATAAACAGAAGTGCTAAGAAGGGTTCACACTTCTGTGGACCCTCAACACCCATGGGCTTGCAAAGAAAGAAGTCTGGTGAGTGTTTCAGACAGTCCTTCCTGACTGGAATGGAGTGACCGTGGAGACTGATAAAGCTGAAGGGCCCTCACACAGCATGATGACGAGTGCTGTTGCTCCATCGTGTGAAGATCTTCTGGCAGAGATGATGGGGTTTGCTCTGAAACAGGTGATTACTACGTGGCCAAGGCTGTCTCACAATCCTCCCATCTCTGCCACCTGAGTACTGGGATAATAGGTGTGTCCCACCACACTTCACTTGGGCTGAGACTCTAAGTGCCTCAGTCTTCTAGCCCAGTTGTAAGGACTGGTGTCAAGAAACAGCTACTCCACACTCCTTTTTATCCCTCCATTCAGACTACTTCCAAACCATCTTGGCACCCCAAGCGTGGAGGCTTTTCTTTGTGCAAAGCTGGAGATGAGCCAGCAGAGAAGGGAATCCCCTCCAAACTGGCCGAGGGAGCGTCAACGCACCCAGGGATAGGGGTGAACCCCAGAGCATTTAGGGGAATAGTTAGAACAGATTGTCACAAATGCTGTCCTAATGACACCTCTGGCTAAAGCGGAATCATCCTGCAGGCTTCGGATATTACCTAACTGGTAGCAACTGTGTCCTGTGCCTTGCAGATTCTGGAGTTTTTCCTTGGTCATGGGGTACACCAGTTGCCCAGTACCCAGGGTAGTGGAGAATGTCTTACTCCTCCAGGTGGACCAGAGCCTAAGGCCTTCCTGATTCTTTCAGCTGTGGTGCACTGTCAGCTTGGCAGACTTAGAATCACCCAAATCATCACCAACAGTGCTGAATGCAGATGAAAGATCCCAGAGAGGTGCTGGACTATGTGACCATGCCTTTTCTAGAACCTTAACAACGAGTATCCTGGGCCCCAAGTCGTGGGGGCTGGAGCATGGTGGGGGCAAAGTTGCAGCGCTGTGCAGCTGGTGCTGACGCAGCAGCGTGTCATGGGAGGAGCTGCAACTGCCTCTGGACCCCGAGGTTCAGTGCATTCATGCCCGAGATTTAGCGCTCCTAAAAGTAAATAAGATGTCCACTCAATCTGTAAGTCATTTCCTGAAATTAATTCACCTATATCTATATACCCAAAGACTAGAGGAACTGGGCTAAACAGCGATGGACTAATAAAAAAAAGGAGACAAGTCTCATGGAAAAGAGAGGGAATGGGCATGCCAGGGCCACTTGCCACTGCAAACAATCTCCAAATGCATGCTCAATTATTTGCACCTAGTTTATATGGGTAATAGGGAATCAAATTCAGGCTGTCTGGCTTTGCAAACAAGCAGCTTTAACTGCTGAGCCAGAAAGAAATATTGTCAATCTCCTCCAAATGAATTTTTTTTAATTTATCATGCAAATATTTATTTTTTTTATTTTTTTAAAATTTATTATTCTTTTATTAGTTTTCTAGTCAGCAAATACAGGCAGTTTGGTACCATTATTAGGCTCATCCAAGACCTACCCCCTTCCCACTGGCCCCTCCTTGTTGAGGTATTTGGGTCATGCCTTGTGGAGTTAGCCCACAATTATTGGTGCGATAAATGTTTCTGCATATCCTGACCCAACATATGGCTCTGACATTCTTTCCACCCCCTCTTCCGCAAAATTTCCCTGAGCCATGTTGGGTTCATTTTTGGTCTGCTTCAGTGAAGACGTGTTGGGGGCCTCTGAGGCTCTGGCTCTCTGATTTGGTAGAGGTTGATTTTTCTCTGTGTTGGTCTCCTTCCCCCTTGTGCTGGTATCTGGTTCATCAGGAAAACAGCACCCTTGCTTGTTTTGTTAATTTTCCTTAGTTTCAGCAGGGGTCCTTTTGAGGTATGATGGGGTGGCTTCTCTCATTAGGATCTGCATCTATCTGAAAAAGAGAAGCAGATTCTCCAATGGAGAGTAAGTTAGTTCCAGGACAAATGAAATAACACTTACTTTTTTTTAATAAAGAGTTTAATAGGTATAGGCCTTCTTGTAGCCCATGATTGATGGTACCTTGATATTAGAGAGATGGTTTATGTTTGGATATGATTCTGACTTGTTTCCCAGCTCCAGCTATGAGTCCCGCACCACTGAGGGGATCAGTTAGCCAAATCAAGAGCAGTTGGTTCCCCACCATGGCTGTGTGCCACTATTGCGCTTGTGTGGGCATCCCAACCGGTTATTTGTTGCTAAGTAGGTTAGACCATGAGTTGCTTGGACAGATATTGGTTATTTCCCCCAGTTGCCCATGTAGCACCTTCTGGCACTAGATACACTGGGGACTGACTCTCTCCTGGCTTCCAACTGTGCCGTTCCATCCTCCAAATGAATTTTATATAAATATAGTGAATCCAAACATAAACAAAATTCATGACACAATCTATAACTACTCAATCTTTAACCAACTCTAGAATTCTGCTTATGACATTTTGGACTTTCTCAGGAATGACATAAGTTAAATGTAAAGTATTAAGACTGTGATTGTTGAAGGAATTGAGGAATTACATCTTAAATCACAGCATAACTTTGTTTAGAATTTTCTTTTACTGTTCACCATGAAGTAAATAGTTTCCAAGTGTATGACAGATAAATACTGTTCAGTGTCTCCAAACGTGGTCTATTTACCTTATAAAATAGGAAAAGAGAGTAAGTAATTCCTTTGTGAATTTTTTTAATTGAGGCAGAGTTTTAGATACAATCACCTTATGAGAGAATTAAATACTAATGAGCCAAGTTTAACCTTAAGATTTAGTTATAAGGTTGACAAATAGAGGAACATAGCTAACTTGGTTGAGTACTCTAACGTCAGTCTTTCATCATGACGAAATTAACATCAATGAGTTAATGTTTTAAGTTTACAACCTGAATACCATAGCAACCTGCTACCAGCCAGGGTCATACTTTATTAGTCTGATGTAAGCCCTAGGCCAATAGTCATTTTATATCTCAAGAAGTCTGTAATATGATCAAGTACTTTAACAGTTAGTTAATCTACTTTGTTTCTAACTTGCTTAAGGTTACTCATACCTTCATCCACATACTTAACTTATACCTTTATTTATATACTTTTACATTAGAATCTATGTAACCAATATGTAAGAGTCCTTTTCATAAAACATTTATCAACATTTAAAGTTTTCTCTCCAGTTTATCTTCCTTATTTACTTTGTCCTGTAATTAACAACAAAAACTTTCATTGTCCTTATTTTAAGACTCTTAATATGACCATTCGAGGTTTTCTTCCCCTCAAAAGGTTTTTTGAAATAACTTTTTATAAAGAGTACACCAGACTTGACTTATACTACCCAGAATATACACATAGATATATCATTTGTTTATTGTGGAACTTCTTTTCTTATAACTTCCCTGGAATACATTTTTAAATTTGAAAGCTGATTCAAACATTATTTTAAAATTTTAGAAATTATCTGGCAAGCTTAGTATCAAGTGCTTCCAAATTTACAAGTAAATCTTGAGGCTATTGTCAGATAGTAGTTTCATAGGCATATAGAAAGATAAAGTAAACATAAAAACAGTTACAAGTTTCTTATAAGAAGTCTCCATCTGTTCACAACAACTTGGGACTCACCCATCTCCATGCTGGGGCCAGGATCCAGAGATTCCCTGTGCTGCAGCCCCCTTGGCTCTGCAAAGCAGTGAACCTAAGAAAGAAGAGCCATCAGGGATTCTACTGGAGCAGCATAAACCCCAACGAGTCTGTGTCTTCTCTCCCTGTGTAACAGTGAGACTGTGTGTTAGGCTCACCCTCGGACTCCCAGGGCCACCTGGCCGTCTGTAGATCAAGCCCATCAGGGAAAGCACTAAGTGCATCTGCCTGGGACTGGCCCAGAACTTAACTATTCCTCTTCTACTTCTTGCCCTGGGGAACACAACACAGCAGGACAGTATAGCTCCCTCCCCCTTTTTTTTTCTTCCTAAATTCCAGGGAGAGTTTTGACCTTCCCTCAGAGCTACAAGGCAGCTCTTGATCCTGTCATTTTATAAGTTTTAAGAGTAGGAGAATCTTGCATTTTTCCCTGCCTATGATCTTAATTACATTCAGTGTTCCTTCTGGGAGACATTCAACAGTTAAAGTTGGCCATGGCCTCGAGGACTGCCAGCTCAGTGGAGGACATTCCCCCACAATAAAAGGGCACTGCTTGAACAAAAATCATTCTGCAGCCTTAGGGCTGCGAGACACACACACACTTATACACAGACATTCATTTCAAGTGCCCTTTTTATCCAGACTCCAGACAACCATCTCCCACTCACACATTCATTCATTCATTCAGAAGCTATGCATTCCAATTTAAAATTCCTATTCTATTTACAACCTTGGAGACCAAAACCAAATCTTGAAATTACTTAGAGCATAATTTCAGACCTCACATTGAGTATTTTTCCAAACCAAAATTTGACTAGTCTCAATTCCAATTTTCAATTTCCAATTTCCCCCAGGGTGGTCGGGGTGTCCAGATCACCCATGGACAACCCGTTTGACAGTTGGGAGGTTGAAGTTTCTCTGATTTCCAACCCATATCAAAGGATGGCCAGTATAATTCACAGAACCTCCTCAAGGAGAAGGCATCTCATTTGGCATCAAAGTCAGACGCCCGGGGTTGGGAGAAGGAGAAGTTAGTGAGGACACATGGCAATGGCCAGATGTGGGGCTCGTCTGTCCCATGGTGGAGCTTTCAGATTCTGCAGCTGGTTTCCTAGGAGGATCCAAAAGTTTTAAGCACAAAAGGACAAAACAAATACTAAACATAAAGACACGTGGCCACACAGAGCTGAAACAGACAGACCAGGAGTCATGGCGACATCTCACAAGCAGTGCTGCATCCAGACTTCCACTAAATCCCCCTTAGCTCCGGAGGTTTCCAGACCAGGTGTTGATGTCCTCCGACTGCCAATCCTTCCTGATTGCTGGGGCACAGAGAAGGTCCTGGGGCTGAGGAATGTCTCTCAGCGGCTGTCACCTAGGGTCTCCAACCCACAGTCTGCAGTCTGAGTAGTCCCAAGAAATCAAGCTGTGAGACCAGAATTTTTTTGGGGGGGTGTCAGTTTAGTGAGAAGAATATAATGTTTCACAAGGGCCACCAAATGTAGCAAGATCACAAATGAAGACCACCTAAATAAAAATTAAAAAGGAGAGAGTCTTTACTAAGCCACCTGATGTCTGTCCCCTCATAGCAAGGAGGAGAGCAGCCCCATCCTACTTTTACAGTGAGTTTTTAAAGGCAAAAACCACATGCCTTTAAAATGATCTGAAAAACGTCCAGTCACCCCCTCCACACACAATTGTCTTTAGCGAGAGCAAGCAAGCATGATTACAGAAGCAGTATCTTTGCAGTTAGCACCAGGTACGAAGCAGATACCACATATCAGGGCAACTTGACCTCAAGGTGAGAGCAAACACCAGATGCCTTACTGGGACCCATCCACATTCTTGTAATTAATGCTCTGTGCTAATCTTTACTCTCTTATGGCTCCTTGAGAATGTCAAGATGGATGAGTGGCCTAAGATGGCTTCACTTAGGTCTGTTCACCACAGGTTGACAAGTGTCTAGAATTCAATTGCAGTGGTTGAGACACTGAAGCACTAATTCTCTCTCTCTCTCTCTCTCTCTCTCTCTCTCTCTCTCTCTCAACCCCTCTGTCTCTCTCTGTCTCTAAAAAAAAAAAAAAAGTAAAGCACTAATACAAGACTCATTTAAAACAAAAAATTTACTCAAGGCCCCTGTGGCCAAAACCTTGTAGCTCATTTGTAAAGTGGTAATAATAGCAGTTAATATAGAAGAAAATATCAAGAAACATTCATGTTGAAACTATACTCATTTATAGATAACAACAATAGGTCAGATAAGGATACAAAAGTTTAGCAACAGAAAATAGAAGCAGCCTGTGAGCTACAATTGAGACCATCATTTATTACAGACAGGATTGTATATGTTGTTGTTTGATACAGTGCATATATTTTCCAGTAAGGTTTTAACATATATAAGTAAGAAAAAAACACACTATTGTATCTCTCTCTCTCCATAATATATATTAGTAGAGCTAGTCATTAAGCATTCATATTGTCACTTATATTCCTCAGAAAAATAAATTTGCAGCTAAGACTAGTTACAAATAGGAAAGAGAATGGTCCAAGACTGTGTCATCATCTCTAACTGAGGATCAGGAAGCTGGTCCTTAAGCTAGGAAGAATTAGAGGTAAAATTCTTTCAGGAATACTAGAAAACCTTCAGTATGCCATGGGGAAAGTTCAAGACTCAGTCACAAGCACTCTGAATAAAACGTTCTCACAGGGCTGGAGAGATGGCTTAGCGGTTAAGCGCTTGCCTGTGAAGCCTAAGGACCCCGGTTCGAGGCTCGGTTCCCCAGGTCCCATGTTAGCCAGATGCACAAGGGGGCGCACGCGTCTGGAGTTAGTTTGCAGTGGCTGGAAGCCCTGGCGCGCCCATTCTCTCTCTCTCCCTCTATCTGTCCTTCTCTCTATGTCTGTTGCTCTCAAATAAATCCATAAAAAAATGAACAACAAAACGTTCTCACAGACAAGATAAGAAGGTACAGAGAGGCAACTCTCGGGGGACTGTATGAAGATTTCTCAGGTGCCATTTCTTTTCTCATCATCCACTGGTTTTATATGTTTTGCCCCTGTGGGGTTCTCTCTCCTGTCTTGTCTGGTCTGCAGATCTGTGGACTGTCAGTCTCCAGACAGCAGGGGCTACATCATTCATTCATCTTTTTGACCCTAGAATGTAGCAGAGGTACAACATAGAATAGATGCCCAGTAGATATTAATCTACAAATCAATACATAAAACTAAATGAAAATATAACACTTTCTTTTACTCTTAGTTCACCTGACCACAAATAGGATCACGTACAGATATTGCAAAGGCAAATGCCCTCACTCTCATATTGATGTGCCCAGAGTCATAAGCAACATGTTTGAAGTACATCTTATTAAGGACAAGTTTACATTCTGCTAGTAGGTAATAGCAATCCCTGCCAGGCACCAGGCTTCTGTCTGTTTTCATAAGCTACCTTTGTTTTAACCATGTGGCCTCCTTTGGCAGAGGCCATATTGTTTACCGCATTCTAAGAGCTAATATAATTCAAGCCATTCACAAGCCAAAATTAAATTAAAACCAAAACTCTCTGTCTTAAGTTACTCAAGGTTCCCTGTGACCAAAATCTTGTAGCTCATTTGTAAAGGTGGTACTAATATTCAGGAACAAGGGATGAGTGGAAGGAGGGAAGGAATGATGGAGGGATGGAAGAATAAAGGGAATTTACAGCGGTGTTGTAGTTTACCTATGCTATTAAATAAGTAAAGTATAAAAACCTTTGCAAACAGAATTTAGGATTCAGTGGTAGCCAGTAGATGTGCAGTTCAAATTTCCATGGAGCCAACTGCCGAAGGATGCATTCTAATATGAAAAATAAAATTGAAGGTTAAAAGGTTAAAAGACATGGCTTAGCAGTTAAGCGCTTGCCTGTGAAGCCTAAGGACCCCAATTTGAGGCTCAATTCCTCAGGACCCATGCAAGCCAGATGCACAAGGAAGTGCACGTGTCTGCACGTTTGCAGTGGCTGGAGGCACTGGTGCACCCATTCTGTCTCTCTCTCTCTCTCTCTCTTTCTGCCTCTTTCTCTCTCTGTCACTCTCAAATAAATAAATAAAAATTGAAGATTAATGATAGCCAGAGGTTTATTTCTGATATATTTTATGAAAAAGAAAAGTTAAAATTAATAAATAATATTGAGGAAGAGTTCAAAGACAAAGGGTAAGTAAAAATGAACATTCGAATCCAAGGAAGGGCTGGTTTGGTGGATAATGGTCTCCAGCTGGATTTCCCAAAGGAACTAAAAATGAAATGGAGGGCTGAAGAGATGCCTTAGAGGTCAAGGCTCTTGCCTTCAAAGTTAAAGATCCCAGGTTCAATTCCCCAGTACCCATGTAAAGCCAGATGCACAAGGTGGTGCATGCATATAGAGTTCGTTTGCAGGGTCTGGAGGCCCTGGCCCCATTCGTTCTATCTGTGATGGTTTAATTCAGGTGTCCCCCATAAATGTAGGTGTTCTGAATGCTAGGTTCCCAACTGATGGATATTTGGGAATTAATGTGTCTTGGAGGCAGTGCATTGTTGGAGGTGGGCTCATGGGTTTTATAGCCAGTTTCCCCTTGCCAGTGTTTGGCACAGTCTCCTGTTGCTATGGTCCACTTCATATTGGCCAGGGGTTGATGTCCACCCTCTGCTCATGCATCATTTTCCCTGCCGTCATGGAGCTTCCCCTAGAGCCTCTAAGCCAAAATAAACCCTTTTTTCCCACAGGCTGCTCTTGGTTGGGACTCTTAGAGTCACTAATTCCCAAATCTCCATCATCGGGGAACCTAACACTCAGAGCACCTAAGTTTATGGGGGACACTTGAATCAACCCCCCACACCGGGCTCCTGGCAAGTTCCAGTGCAAGCCTATTGCTTGCACCCTTTCTGCTCTTAGGCCACTGAAGAGTTCAGGCATCAAGTTTCCTTCACTATGCTCTTCCCCTGATGTTCCTACTGATTCACCATTGATAGGTTCAGGTACCACATTTCCTACATCACCTCTGGATTCTTTGGATTACCACTGGTGTGGTACTAATAAGTGCCAGTGCAGACTTTTCTCTGGTGACCTCTCCACTGTGATTACACTGATACCTGTCAGTTAAAGATGAGTTAAGGTGACAGTTCTTATGGAGCACAAGCTGGACAGCTAGTCAGTGACTGACTAGACAAAGATGAGTTCAGGTACCAGCTTTTCTCCCATGTCCTCTCCATTCTGCCAGATTGCCACTGGCCAGGCATTGGTGAGTATGGGAGCCTGATTTTCTCTGGAATCCTAGTTTCCCCAAGCTACCACCAACAGGGCATTGGTGAGATCAGGTGCTGGCTTTTGCCTAGCACCCATTCTATCCCCACAGGTTACTGATAAGCCTGCACTGAGATGGGGACTCCTGTGTGAGTCTAGACATAGCTACCAATGAACTGATATCTCATTTACCACAGCTATGAAACAGCACCAGACTGAATTTCCAGCAGAGCAAACACATTCCTCCCCCCCACCACCACCAGCAGCAGAAACAACAACTCCTAATACTTAGCCACTTAATAAGATGCACCAGACAAACATGACCAAGTCCTATCTTCAGATAGGCAAGTCTCAACACAAAATGGTTCACATGAAACCCAAGCCATTATATCTTGCACAAGTACTACCACTCCTATGGTAGAGGACATCCATGAGAGCTATTTACAGGAAAGTCCAAATAACTCAAAAAAAGGTTAATAAATGTGTACAAAGAAGATGTGGACAAATGGGTGAATGAAATCCTGAATAAACTGAGAAAGGACACCAACAGCTAGATTAAATGAGGATCAAACCAAGATATTAAAGTAGGATTCAAGAAGGACATAGTAATCCTGGGGGGAAAAAAAAGCTGGTAATGAAAAACTACAAATCATATACAAAACCCCATTGAAAGTCCTACCAATAGAATGAATCAAGTAAAAGACAGAATGCCAAACCTGCAGACAATGTAGTGGAAACAAAGCAGCTAGTGAAAACCAATATGGAATTTTAAAAAAAGACACATAAGAACAGAACATGAGCGACATCTGGAACGTGATGAAAAGGCAAAATATTTGAATAATGGGCATAGAAGAAATTCAGGCTATGGCATATAAAATGTTTTCAATAAAAAAATAATAGAAAACTTCCTGAATATAGGCAAAGAGATGCCTGCCTAGGTACACGAGGCATGCAGAACAACAAATAAACCCAGGAAAGAAACTTCCAATATCATATAGCCAAAACAGTAAATAAACAGAACAAAGAAATGGTACTGAAAGTTAAAAGATCAAAAGATCAAGTCATGGGCTGGAAAAATATCTCAGCAATTAAGGCACTTGCTTGCAAAGCCTAATAGCCTGGACTCAGCTCCTCAGTACTCACACAGGGCTAAATGCAAAAGGTGGTAAATGCAATCTGCATACACGTGGAGTATGTTTGTAGTGGCTAGAGGCCCTATTGTGCCTACTCTTCCTACCCTCACTACTCTCTCCCTCTCTGCTTGAAAATAAAAATGTATTAAAAAAATCAAGTCACGTACAAATGCAGGCCAATTATGTAACTACAGCCACCTGATTTTTGACAAGGATGCGAAAATCATGCATTGGCAAATCATATACTTTCATCAAAATTTTCTGGGGAAATTGGAGAGCTATAGGTATATAAATAAAAGTTGATCCTTATCTCTTGCTCTGCACAAAAATCAACTTAATGAAGTTGTGTGTGGTGGCATACACCTTTAATCCCAGAACTTTGTAGGGTGAGGTATGAGGATTGCTGTGAGTTCAAGGCCAGCCTGAGACTATGTAGTGAATTCCAGGTCAGTCTGGGCTAGAATTAAACCCTACCTCAAAAAAAAAAAAAAAAGATTAATATAAAATCTGAAACTCTGAAATAGAAAGAGGAAATATTAGGAAAAAACACTTCAAGATGTAAGAGTAGGAAAGGACTTTCTAGATAGGACACTGGTTGTCCAGAAAATAAGTCAAACAATCAAGACATGGGATTTCATGAAACTAGGAAAAAAAAAAAAAAAACTATTGTACAGGTAAGAAAACTATCAACTGACTCAAGAGGCAAGCAACACAATATGGGAAAATCTTTGCTAGTTATGCGTTTGACCTACAATTAACATTTACAATATGCTAAGAACTCAAAAACTAAGCAAGAAATCAAATAATCTAGTAAAAAAAAAAATCAGCTAGAGAACTGAGCAGATAGTTATCATAAGAAGAAATACAAATGTCCAAAGATTTTGATTTAAATGTTCACTATCTGGCCTGGAGAGATGGTTCAGTGATAAAGACACTTGCCTGCAAAGCCTAACAACCTAGGTTTGATTTCCCAATATGCACATAAAGCCAGATGCACAAAGCAGTGCATGTGTCTGGAGTTCATTTGCAGTAGCTAGAGGCTCTCTCTCTCTAGCTCTTGCTCTCCTTGCAATTAAATAAATAAAATATTTTTAAACTACTTTCAAATTCCATCTCACTCCAGTCAGACTATCATCAAAAACTCAAAGGAGAACATATGCTGGCAAGACTGTGGGAAAAGAGGAACCCATGTTCATTGTTCATGATAATGTAAACTAGCACAGACATTATGAAAATCAGTATAGCGGTTTCTCAAAAAGCTACATAAAGGATCTAACATATGACCAAATTATACTATTCCTTGGCATATGTACCCTAAGAACTCCACACTTTACTATAGCGATACTTGCTCATCTATGTTTACGGCTGTTCTTTTCACAATAGCTAAGAAATGGAACTAGCCTAGACGCCCATCAGCTGATGAGTTGGCGGCGAAGATGTGGTACATATACTCAATAGAGTTTCATTCAGCTATAAAGAAGAAATTATGAAATTTATAGAAAAATTGTTAGCTCTAGAATATATATGAAGTGAGACAACCCAGGCTTAGAAAGACAAACACCATATATCATCTGTCGATCTGTGGATATTAACTTCAAAGTTTAATATTTGAATATAAGATAGAATAATTATCAGTAGAGGCCAGGAGCTATGGGGGAGGTAAGAATTTCAGGAAAGGTATAGTAGATTTATAAGCAAAGGGGCAGAATATTGGTGATGGAAAGGTCAAAATGGAGTTAAGGTAAGAGAATGAAGGAGGGGAAATGGAATATGTCTAACCAAAACTAAAGATGTTATTAAAACGCTGAAGGGAAACCCATTTTGTAACTAATTAAAAATACAATTAATAAAAGAGAGCTCTAGGGCTGGAGAGGTGGCTTAGCAGTTAAGCGCTTGCTGTGAAGCCTAAGGACCCAGGTTCAAGGCTCGATTCCCCAGGACCCACATTAGCCAGATCAGATGCACAAGGGGACACATGTCTGGAGTTTGTTTGCAGTGGCTGGAAGCCCTGGTGTGCCCATTCTCTCTCTCTCTCTCTCTCTCTCTCTCTCTCTCTCTCTCTCCCCCCCCCACTTTCTCTCTGTCTGTCGCTCTCAAATAAAAATAAATAAATAAATAAAGAGAGAGTTCTAGTTTGGTTAGAAACTTCCTATGGAAATAGATAATAGTGCTCTCAGAAGTCATAAGCTGTTACAAGAAAGACTCAAAGCTGAAGGTAGGATACCTCCCAGTAAGTTTTCATTATAGTAACTGTTGTTGCCCCAAATACAGGCTACTGCCAAAGCTCTTTGTTGTCCACAAAAACACATGGTAAGACCCTGTTGCTTAAGAGACTACAAGCATCATTCACAGGACAGTGAAAAATCAAGCTGGAATGAAGCTGGAAGTCTCCTCCCTTCTGGCTACCTACCTAGTGCTGAAAAGTGTTACGCAACCTACTAGGAGACTAACGTCATCAATCGGCTTACCTAAACATGTATCCACTGTGCATGCTATACAACTGACTAGCCAGTAAAGAGGTGCCCACTGGTGTACGAATAGCATGGCTGTTAGGGAGATAAGCAGCTGCTCTCTGGTTGGATATGAGACTGACCCATGGGAGGGAATTCATCACTGGTACTGAAAACTTAGTCAAAGTCTATGGCTGAGAAGCCACAACTATTGATTCACTAAAAAGACATGTTGTGCCTTTCAAATTGTCCTCTAGTATTTATATCATGATTATGTTGCTCTTACCATTTGTCAAAGAAGCTTCTCTTTATAGTCAACAGTGACTATTAGGGAGACTCGAATTTTGTCAAAGTGCTGAGACTAAGTGATGGTTGAGTGGCCAGTGCTAAATGAGACATCTTCATCATGCCCTTCAAGGCTAAGATAATACTGGGAAAGAACTGGTAAGAGGGGTATAGGAGTGGGAGTTTAGGGGAAATACTGTGGAGAAGTATATTCCAGCTTCATGTCAGTTAATTCATGACTTCATAGTGGCTGTCATTACCTGCACAATAATGTCATCAATCTTTTTGACATGGATGGGGGTGGTGGGCAAAGAAAAAAAAAAAGACCATCAAGGTAGAATAGGGACTAGTTAGAAAGAAGTTCAGTGAAGGGAATATATAAAGTACTAGGAGGGGTTTATGATTAACTTACATTATGTTCAAGTATGAAAATTGTCAATTAAGAAAAATATAATAAAGACATTGTACAGTTTAAACATATACACTTTTGTTTCTCAGTTTACACTTCAACAAAGCTGGGGAAAATTTTTAATAAATTACAAGATGGTGTTCCTATGAAAAAATTAAATTTAAAAAATTATAAAGGTCCTGTTTTTTAATGAAGCATGCCAGTCTTATAGGTTGTTATATAGAGCACAGACCATTTTTTTTCCAGCCATGGTTATATGGGAGATTCATATGTTAGATATAATAGGAAATTAAAGATGCTATGTTATGGTAATTGCAAAACAGAACTCCGTTCAGAGTTATTCTTGTATAAGAAACATCTGAGGAATATGGGAAAGACAAATTTACCAGATAACCAGGAACAGAAATAGCAGTATGTCCACATCTAAAGAAACTGGGAGAAAAGGTTATGAGTATTTGCTGAAGCTCCAGGGATGTGAATAGCATTTCTGGAGAATTCAGTCTCACAGGTAGGCTACGACTTTGCATGCTTTCTCTGCCCTTGTTCTTTTTCTCATTCTTATCCTTTTACTATTACCTACCTTTCTTCTGACCCCTATTTCTGTTCCTTCATAGTCTTGACTTACTCGTAACTCTGCTTCTGCATATTTATCATGATCCTTCTTGCTGCTTTTGTTCTAATATGGTATGTTATGTTATAGGATCTAGAGAAGTGCAATGTAGAAGGGGAATTGATCTATAAAAGCCACTGGTTCAGCTTGTGACACTGGGCTCTAAAACAAACCATTCACTCGCTTAAGTTTACCTGCATTTGAGTCAGGCCCTTCCATCTGACTGCAGTAGTTGTGTTCAGTGTAGGACCTAGAGTCTGGGATAAAGATGGCAGCTGGTCCTTCCACGTGCTCTATGGCAATACAGTTTTCCTTAAGGAAAAAATCATGGTCGTGTCTATAAATCTACTTACAACATCACCCAGGAGTATCATGGGATAGACATCTCTCACTCTGTCTCTACAGTCAGTCTATAATTCAGAAAATGGAAGTTGGCATAAAAGGAAGATGAGGAAAATGTCCTACAACTGAATTCAGAAGGGAAACTCACAGACAGTATCAAATAAGAATCCTGGTGAGCTTGTTACAAGCCCCACTTTTGTCTACCTGCCATCTGGGTCATTTTGACAAGAATTAAACACTCAGAAACTGAAGGGGGGGGTGCCTTTTTTTTTCTAAAAATGATAGAAAGCATCCCCCTTTCCCAGACATCAAAACATAAAGGCAATAATTAAGCCAGGCCTCCTGGTATTTCTATCTGGTTAACATCTCTGACAGTATTAAGAGGGGCCAGTGGGCTGGGCTTGGCACAAGCTCATAAACTGAGACTGTAAGCCAGGAATATTTTTTCCTAGAAAGCAACCCAGTGGGAAGCCTGTATGAGAGAATGAAATATAAATTATTCATTTTCTTTTCTTTGTCTACTACCCCCAGTAATCCTGGCTCTGCAGGGGCAAACAGAGTACAGAAGTTATCATGACAGTATTCTGTGCACTAAATGAAGCTGGAGATCACTGTTTCCCAACAGGCATGAATGCCTCTAAGGGCTGTAGGAAGCCTGGATGGTAGCAGAAGACAGACTGAGTGAGTGATCAACACACAAACTCATCATAGCTTTCTTGGCCCCTTATTGAGTAATCAAATTCTTCACTTCTGTGGAGCACAGTTTTATTATCTATAAAATGAGGTAATCTTGAGGTGCCCTTGCAAGGCTACTTCTGCAAAAGGACATGGCTCTGCCGGTATTCTCTTCAGGTTAGGGAAATGGTTGAAGGACAAGAAAATGCTATCCAGGGTACTGCCACCCCAGGAGTCCCCAAAGGGAGCGCTCCCAGCAAAGCTAGCAGTAGAGAAGTGAGAGATTGGTTCCTGCAGAATGATGACTGCCCACAGAAGGCCCTGGGCCACTAGCCACCTCACTGTATGTAACAGCATGCAGAGATTCATGCAACCATAAAGCCAGTTTCCAACAGAAATATATCGCTGTAACAGAAGTAACATAGCTGGAACCCAAGATCTGACACCAGACTGATCATTTTTCTGGCTTTCTAGTCTTGTTAATTCAGAAGTTGGACTAGACACTTTGGCCCATTTAATTAATAATCTTAGATAATTCACAGAAGAAAATCTTATATTAATCCAATAATTAATTTTGAATATTTAAAAAATAACTTCATTCACACTATCAAACTGGCAAAGAGGAGCAGGCAAATTTCATTTGATACTTCAACATTTTAGCCAAGACATCTTCATAGTTTTTCCCTACTCAGAGAGCGCCAAGATCTCCCCTACTCCAGCTTCCCATAGCTTCCTATAGCTCTTCTCTACTGGGGTTACCTTCATTTACCTCCCAGGGCCCTATTCAAATCAACTCTTGCCCATTAAGTACAAGTGTCAACTGACCTGCAAACCTCTTGCTAACCTGGCTCCAGTCCAACTAGTCACCTCTGGCTATCAAAGGAATCTGGATAAATAAGACAAGGAGAGGAGATCAAAGGCCTCTGACTGCTAACCATCTGTATCACCAGCCAGTCATGATGACTCTCTGTATTAAATATGAGGTGGTAAGCTTACCCTGAGACTCAGAGGCTCAGTGGTCAAATACCACCAATAGCAGCTAGGTGTTGAAACAAACCACTCATCCTCACTTGGCATTTTCATGTAAGCCCATTTTTTACTGGCTGCACAAATCCCATGCATAGGGAGATTTTGTGCCAGCAGCATTTTCAAACCACATATGGACTTTTCTTGCAAAACTGTGGTGTGAGCTCTAGCATTATCTGCTGTTCTCTTCTTAACTGTGGTCTGAGTGTCCTCTATTACAGAAACCATTTATTGTTTCCTGGATTAAAGATAGGAGAATAATTATTAGAGACCTTAAGTTGATGTGTATTTATCACACAGGGAATGATAGGAATATACAAGTGAAAATAAACATCTATAAATCTCTCTCTAATTTTAAAAAAGCATTAAAAAAGTCATGATCTTCATTTGTTCATTCAATAGGAACTTAGCACATATATTATGCATGATATATGCATGTGAATACATGGATGTGCATTCTTGAGTACCACCAGACTAGACAAGAAGACTTGTCACAGTTTCATTTCTTAGTAACCTGCCATCCACTTAGGATTGTCAAGCCATTTGCGGATATTCTCCCAGGAAAACTAGACTGTGCTTCTGGGATTACCTACAGCTATTTTTAGGACTCACTTCCTCATCTGCATGAATTATCCACATTCATGGCTATCTATTTATTTCTATAATATTTTGAAGGGGTTTGCTGTTTTTTTCTATTATACTGTTAATAACTTCTTTTATGGAGGCTCATCTATGCCTCATAGATTTTAAAACATAGGGAGATTTGTGATTGGAAACCTTAATTAATGTTTCCAATTAATGTTAGGGAGGAGGACAAAGTAAGAAAAATGCACATAAATGTCTATAAATTTCCCCCAGTAATAAACATTTAAACATGAGGCTGTTCAGTCAGTATCAATGAAGATGCACACACGAGGACATATGCATGTCACTATGCATGTGTACAGACACCTCGATGAGTCTCTTCAGCGTGTGGCCACCGGTCCACCCTGACCACTGAAAACAGAAGGAGAAAAGGTGACATACTGGGAGTCTCTATGTTCTCCCAAAGGGCCAGCCAGGCACACAACTTAAGATGCAATCTGTCCTGCA
The DNA here is from genome assembly GCF_020740685.1 of Jaculus jaculus. Classification (NCBI taxonomy): domain Eukaryota; kingdom Metazoa; phylum Chordata; class Mammalia; order Rodentia; family Dipodidae; genus Jaculus; species Jaculus jaculus. The sequence goes on from NC_059109.1 coordinate 51,180,440, forward strand.
GTGTAGGCCTGGGGAAAAGCAAGGACATGGTTCTAAAGCCTCAGAGAAGGGCATGCAGAGGAGTTTAGTCCAGAAAGAAATAGTGGTTCTTGTTAAGCAGGCCAGAGGTGGAAGCCCAACACTGCCAGGCTAGAGCCTGTAGGAGGCTCATCAGCATTCGGTGAGTTGGAGGGAAAGGTCAAGGAGAAAGAAAAGGTAGGTGAAGCAAAAAAACTTGTGGAGAAGTAATTCTTTATCTTCTGAGTGCCGATACTCTGACTGTCCGGCGTTGACTGCTCCCAGTTATACGCTGGGCGGGTTTCTGAGGAATGAGAGCCATGGTGCCCCATGCCGTGGATGTGTCTGTACGAGTCTGGATATGGAACATCCACCACATCTGTCAGCCTCTGATGACTATAGCCTAGACATGCTAGACATGTAATAAAAGTTCCTGGATTGAGAGATGAAGAAACAGCATCATCAGATTGGCTTGCTCTGGAACATGAAGTGGTAATTACTGAGGATTGATTTTACATGCAGCAGCTATGACAATGAAGTTTTAACTACATTTCCCCAGGTGATTAACTTCGTGGTTTCTGTTAGTGACGAGTCATTATTTCCTAGGCACTCCTGGGACTACTGAAATTTCAGGGCCAAGGTTCTTTCCAGAAAAGTCTATTAAAATGCTAAGTGGAAAGAAATAGCTGGGTAACACAAACATTGAAGAACAGTGTCCATGACCATGTAGACATGAGTATGGAGGAGGGCCTTCAGCTGAGGAATGCCAATTGCGTTGCCCATGCCCACTCATAATACCTGCTTTTTCCAGGGGGTGAGGAGGTTCACTCTATAGTCCTTCCTAATTTAGACCTCAGAGCATCCTTTTTGTCTGCCTCTGTGATCTCCCAGGTAAATAAATCTATAGCTAGCCCCTCGTGGAGATCAAATTCTAATGGGAAAAAAGAATTTAAACAAAGAATTACATTTTACACTGAAAGGCAACTCTCCAGACTTTCCTATAGCCTATGTTTGCCATGGCTTCACCAGGATTTCCTGTTGCTTTTTCTTTCAAGCACAGAACTTATTTCATTTTGTTGCCAGATTTTTGTTTTCTTTCCTCGTATTATTGCAATATTGTCTTTACTTTTAGGCTTGAAAGTGGAATATACTGGTCTCTTTGAGATTCTCTCGATCTGGTCTTCCAAGCCCTCTGTCTATGTGGTTTGTATTATTACAAAGCTGAGATTAAAAAAATGTCAACTCCAATCCATAATACTACATAATTTCTTCCTCTTTCTCCTTCTCTTCTTCTCTTCTCCTTCTTCCCTTCTTCCTCCTTCTCTTCTCCTTCACCTCCTACTCCTCTTCCCCTCATCTTTCTCCTCCTTCTTCTTAGCCCTGTTGCACTAGAGAATTGCCTCTAATATTTCTGGAATTCTGTGTTTTGACTATACTCATGGAATCTGTTCTAGTTGTATTTCAGCTATCTTCTATAGCTCGATAACACGCTAGGTACAATGGCCCTTGAAATTTGACATCCATGTCACATTTTCTACTCTATAGCATAGGGAGTCAAAATCTGGTAAATCAGCCTTACAAGAATACTGGCAGCACTTATTAAGTCCTTCCCAAGCAATTGTGGGTATACACCACTAGTGAGCTTCTGGCATGCCTAGCCTGTGGCCTCAAGTATCAGATGAAAGTGCTTGAGCAAAAGCTTATACCAATTCTGTGACTAATCACAACCAGCCTTTCCATGTGTTAATTATCAGGACTACTTCTTTTACTCATTCAGTTTAAATTGTTTCACTTTCCCCAGACAACTCATACTTTAAATTAAAAAAAAAAAAAAAAAGATGCTTTCTCAAAGTTTTTACTGCAAGCCTGTGGCCAGCAGGGATACCAGCTGGACACTCAGTCTTTTTCAACTTCTTAGTCTCTCACCAGATTTGATCTGCCTCTACTGAGCTCAGCCTTGCGTCATTCAGAAAAATCATTCAAATAGATTTCACATCAAAGCCATTCAGCGAAAGAATTAGAGTTTTTTCCTCTCACAGAGAATGAGGTCTGCTCTGATTAGCATAGACTCCAGCCAGTTCTTTTTCTATGATCAAGGACAACTTTTTCCACCTGTATGAGGAAGTTTAGAATTTACCAGCTGGAAACATTTTCGCTCAAAACAACAATGTGAGAGTCTACAGGGGTGGAGGTTATAAAGAAACATCTAGCACTTCCTCAGAAAACCTTATGCTATATGCAGACCTTGATTCAGAATGTGTTCTGTTCTGTCCCAGAGATGAGAAAAGCTTTTGTAGAGAAGCAACCTTGCATGACGGGGGAGCTGGAAGACTATAGCCCTAAAGTGAACAGAGGACTGCAAGTAGAAGAAAACAAATCACAACCACCATGAACCATTGTGTTCAAATCTTGCTTCATAACTCTGAGCAATGATTATGATTTCAGTGATTCAGGTCACAAAGGGGAACTGGATTTTTCCTAGACAGAAAAAAAATAGGAATTTCCTTTGTAGCAGCTAGTCTTTTACCATGGCCAAGGATGCCATCCTCTACATGTGCTTTTGTAAGACTTCTCTGCTTGAATGTGGATTTCAATGTTGATCTGCCTGAAGCCAGTAAAACATAGCACTGTGGCTGGGTCAGGAGAACTCTGGTGATTTCTGCCTTGGCTCTTGGTATTCTTACTCTGTAATACGCTGTCTCATGACACAAAATTAGCTTGGGAGTAAGGAAATAATATTGCACGTCTAACCCATTGGGTTTTCTGGGGCTCCATCTGAAGGCACATTTTTGACACACTATGAGAACCATCAAGAACTATCCAGATCAGCTCACTTAACCCACAGAAAGATGGAAGATAAGGGCTGGAGAGATGGCTTAGTGGTTAAGCGCTCGCCTATGAAGCCTATGGACCCCAGTTCGAGGCTCGGTTCCCCAGGTCCCACGTTAGCCAGATGCACAAGGGGGCGCACGCATCTGGAGTTCGTTTGCAGTGGCTGGAAGCCCTGGCGTGCCCATTCTCTCTCTCCCTCTATTTGTCTTTCTCTGTGTGTCTGTTGCTCTCAAATAAATAAATAAAAAATGAACAAAAATGTATTTAAAAAAAGAAAGATGGAAGATAATTTCCTTTAACCCATTAGGATTAGAAGGTGGGGAAGATGCGACCACACTGAAGAAGATAAAAGGAAAAAGTGATAGATGTTTACTTCAAAAGTTGCATCACATCAACTCTGAATTGAGTTTTAGTTGAGACATAGTTGAAGATGTTCAAAATAAGCATTTATTGCCTTAAGCAACAAAAGGGACTTGGTTCACTAACTAAAAACTATAGTTGCAGAAAATTTTAGCCATAATTAGATCCACATGCTAAAAATAACTTAGTGGGGAATTGATCTCAGTTCTTCACATATGCTGTTCAGGTTTGTTCTGCTCTTTAGTCAGCTTCTTGCTCTGTAAGAACTAGTGGCTATCAACAGTGCAGTACATACATTTAAAGTTCTAGTGCAAAGATAGCTTTTCTTTATCAACAGTCCTCAGGTTCATGTTCTTGGTGAAGATTTCCATGGCTTTGGACTTGTATCTACTCTTCAACCAGAGACTAAGTCAGTGCTATTTCCTAAACACATGATGAAATAGCAGTGACCTGTTACAAAAAGACTGACATGTTGGAATTTTCATTACTATGACAACATAACATATAAGCAACTTCAGAGAAGAAACATTTATTTTGGCTCACAATTTCAGAGGTCTCAGTCCACAGTACTAGCTCATTGTTTTCTGGCTATGGTAAGGCAGAACATCAGGACAGGGAGAATGGGCAACAGCAATATTGGGCATTATGCTGACCAGCAAGCAGAGAGAATAGGACTATGGACCAGGTATAACCATAAAGGAACCATCTCTATGACCAACTTCCTCCAGTTAGGCCTTACCTCTTAAAGGCTCTTCCACCTCCCAAAATAGCTGCATGAGCTGAGGACCAAGTGCCCAATAGATGAACCTGTGAAGGACACTTCATATTCAAACCATAACAATTTATGTATATTAACAAAGATCTCATTACAGAATCAGCAATAGAAACCCAGCATTATCAATGACTTACAAATAAGTTCATGTCTCTCACACGTGCAAGTTCAAGCACAGCAGTCCCTCGTCTATGAAAACACCAGAGACTTATATTCACTTAATTTACTGCTATGCCACTGTTAATCCATAGATCTCATCTGTTGATTTTAAATGACTGCTACTGTTAGGATTTAGGAGTAAAGGAGCCCCCATTTTGTTTGTGCTAGTCATGGGCCCAAAGAGAATAAACAATCTGCCCTGACAGCCAATGAATGGGAATTGAAATTTAAAAAGTCCTGACCCACCAAAAGGTCAAAAGCTCTGACTCACACTGACTCATCAGGAAGCAAGCTAGCCCACATATACAAAGTAACGAATCTTTTGCCTATTATATCAGCCTACCAGAGCTCCCGACATGCAAAGTAGCCAATCCAATCCAATTCAACTTGATACTTTATTTACATCCCCCAGGGTATTAAAAACCCCCAACCCAAGTATCTATGGGACTACCTATTCAGGACGCCTCACAGCTCTGGAGAACTTCTGCTGTACTTTCTCTTACTTTTCTAATAAACCCTTTTTGAACTTGTCTTTCGGCCATGCCTGTTCTCAGCATTCTTTGTGAGTCACAAGATATCTGGTTTGTGTTGTAGTGACCATTGAGGGTCCAGCCCTCCAACCCCTGAACGACACCTATTCATCTGAGGCTGAGAAGGTGTCTATCACTCTCAAAACCCACATCACCACAGCTCCATGTGTCATCGCCATGGCCTCTCCTGTAGGAAGACAGGGGGTGGTGAATGTACTTCTTCTCTTCTATAATGGAAGTCATGCATACAACTTCTGCTCACAGTCACCTCACTACAATTGAGTTCTTTGACCATACCTAGCTGCAAGAGAGTCAAAACATCATGAAGAAGCTGGGCATGGTGGTGCATGCCTTTAATCCCAGCACTTGGGATGCAGAGGTACAAGGATCGCCATGAGTTCGAGGACACCCTTAGTCGACAAAATGAATTTCCAGTCAGCCTGAGCTACAGTGAGACCCTACCTAAAAAAAAATAAAAATAAAAATAAAAACATACATAATCTGGAAGACTGCATTATCCAATGTGTGCACTTATCAGGAAGAGACAATAGGTCTGAAAGGAAAAATGTTCATTACTAATACCTTGATAGAAGTTTTGCAATTATAAGGTTTTTTAAGCAATACAGAATAGGTTTTACCTATGACAATGCTAGTACTAATAATCCTCCATTACTCTAATAAAAGGATCTGGGGCTGGAGAGATGGCTTAGTAGTTATTTGCCAATAATGTCAAAAGACCCAGGTTCAATTCCGCACTACCAATATAAGCCAGATGCACAAGGTGGTGCATGCATCTAGAGTTCAACTGCAGTCGCAAGAAGCCCTGTCATGCCCATTTTCTCTATATCTGCCTCCCTCTTTCTCGCTATCTTTTTCAAATAAATAAAATTTTTTAAATGAGCTGCATGGTGATTTATTTCCTTTTCTTTCATTTCTGTTACTGTTTATGAAGTTTGTACAAGTTATTTTTAATTAAAAAAACAGAAAATACAATAGACAAGTTAAAATGTGTTCATGCTCCTAACAAAATTAACAATACTATTATTTATTTATTTTTAATTTATTTGAGACAGCAAGAGAGGGAAAGAAGCAGACACAGAGAGAGAAAGAGAGAATGGGCGTGCCAGAGCCTCCAGCCACTGCAAATGAACTCCAGATGCATGTGCCACCTTGTGTAACTGGCTTATGTGGGTCCTTGGGAATCACACCGAGGTCCTTTGACTTTGCAGGCAAATGCCTTAACTGCTAAGCCATATCTCCAGCCCTGTATTTATTTATTTTATTTGTGAGGCAGCTAGAGAGAGAGAGAATAGGTGTGCCCGGGTCTTCAGCTGCTGCAAACAAGTTCCAGATGTATGCGCCACCTTGTGCATCTGGTGTACATGGGTGCTGGAGAATCAAACCTGGGTCCTTTGGCTTTGCAGGCAAGTGCCTTAACTGCTAGGCCATCCTGGCAGCACAGAACTATGCAACATTTCTCTTTTTCTTTTATAAAACAAAATATGTTTAAAATATTTTTATAAATTTATTTGCAGACACACACACAGAGAGACAGAGAGAGAAAGACAGAATAGGCATGCCAGGGCCTCTTGCCATGGCAAACAAACCCCAGATGCATGCACCACTTGGTGCATCTGGTTGTACATGAGTACTGTGGAATTAAGGCCAGGCCATCAGGCTTTGTAAGCAAGCACCATTCACTGCAAAGCCACCTCCCCAGCCCAAAATACAATATTTTGTGGGAGGAAAAGGAGGGAGAAGGATCATTTGAGTGTAGGAGTTTGAGACCAGCCTGGGCAGCCTAGTAAGACCTATGTCAAAAACAAAAACAAGAGCTAGACAGATTGCTTGGTGCTTAAGGCACTTGCCAGCAAAGCCAAGACCCAGGTTTGATTCCCCAAGACCCACGTAAAACCAGATGCACAAGGCTTCACATGCGACTAGAGTTCATTTGTAGTGGATAGAGGCCCTGGTGTGCCCATTCTCTCTTTCTTCCTCTATCTGCCTCTGTCTATATCTGCCTTCCTTTATCTCTCTCTCAAATAGATAAGTAAAATCAAATAACAAAAATAAGGATTACATTTTAGGTTTAAATCATTATGTTCGTTGCCCCTTGATCTAAATTGAGCTTCATGAATTTTGTGTGCATCGATGAATATTATGCCATGTTCTCTAACAATAACAGTCATGATAGCAAACACAGAGCTTGTGATGTGTCAGTACTAATGTAAGAGTCTAGTAAATATTAATCTGTTTAATCTCTATAGTAACTAATGAATGAAACTATTATTCTTACAGTCAAGGTGAAACATTTAAAACACTGAGAAGTTAACTGACTTTCCTGAGGTCACAGAGCTATCACTGAAAATATGCATGCTGAATACAATGTGAGCGGAGGACATATGACCCCTCTGCTTCCCTGTCTGCCACTCTGTGGTATGCATTCAGAATGATGAGTGCCATTGTCCTATTTCTCTTTTAATTTCCATGCTATTTGTGGTACTCTGCTATTGACAGAAATATACCTAATATTTTAATTGCAGCTGCTATAAAAATATTCCATTGAATATTTATAGATTCCCTGTGCTATTTTTAAACATAGTTCCAAAAATGTTATTCCTTAACAAAGTGATAATAAGTTATTGCTGTATATTTTAAATAAGATTCAGTTCTTGGTAGATATCTTCAAAAACGTTGACTATCTTTCTGAGATGATGTACCCAAATTCAAACCAGTGGACTTTATTTTTCCCCCCAACAAATCACTATGCACTGAATACTTTTGAACACTTGTACACTCAAAAGATGACAGAGGCTGGGGCTAGGGAGATGGCTCAGTGCTAGTGGTTAAATTGCTTGCTTACAAACCCTGTCAGCCCAGGTTCGGTTCCCTAGTAGCCAGATAAAAGCAAATGCATAAAGTAGCACATATATATGGAGCTCAGTTGCAGTGGCAGAAAGCCCTGGCATGTCTATCCTCTCCTATCACTATGTATCTATCTATCTATCTATCTATCTATCTATCTATCTATCTATCTATCTATCTATCACCTACATATCATCTCTCTGCCTGTAAATAATTAAAAATATTTTTTAAAGGGGAATAGGCCAGGCGTGAAGGCACACACCTTTAATCCCAGCACCTGGGAGGCCAAGGTAGGAGGGTCAGTGTGAGTTCAAGGCCAGTCTGAGACTACATAATGAATTCCAGGTCAGCCTTGGCTAGGGTGAAACCCTACCTCAAAAACCCCAAAAATAAAATAAAATAAAAAGGATGGACAGGAGAAAGTGACAGAAAGGGTTTGGAACATAGATACTACTAAAGAATTGTATATATTTTTTAAGAGAATTATATGTAATATTTATGTATGTATATGTAATTTGTGTGTATATATATACATATATATATATATTACAGTGAAACTCATTAATGTGTACAATTAATATACCTTAATAATTATAAAAATAAATAAAAGATAATGTCGTTATTTTGAGTTTCTCATTGTACATGACTGCCCTCATGTTGTGGCCTTAATATATATGTCTTATGTGTCCTAAGACATCTCCTTTTCATTATTTTCTAAATTAGTGTTGATACCTTTCATTCATATACATAATGTAGCCTGATAATAAAACCTTCCCATCACTCTCCTTTGTCCCTGCTTCTGTATCCCCCTCCTCTGGAATCCTTTCCAACTAGTCTCTCTTCTATCTTGATGTCATTTTTTCATTAGTTAATAGTATGAATGTTGAAGTCACTTAATTTAAGATATCATGTTTAGAGATAATCAGTAATTATTATTACATTTGAGTGGAGCAGTAAAAAGTGCAAATATCCCCTCCAGAACTTGAAGTAGTAATACATTAAATAAGGTATAAATAATTAAATATGTGTTTGCCACATTTGTGCGTACAATCCTTAGGAGTAAGACAAAAATTGAAAATATGTCCTCAATACTCTTAAGTTGTTTATTGGTTGGTTACTGTAACTCATTTGATGATATGGCTGAGAATGGTATTGAAATTTTAGATGGAAATTTTAACTAAATTCTGAAATTTGAACAATAAAATTAATAATATATGGTTACAAAAGATGCACAAATGAACAAAAAAGGCTAAGCCCTGGATGGTATGCAAATTATGTAACTGATGCCTGTATGCATGCCCCTTGCATGTAATGTGACTGATGCCTGTACTCATGCCCCTAGCATGTAATGTGACTGATGTCTGTACACATGCTTCTAGCATGTTATGTGACTGATGCCTGTACTTATGCCCCTAGCATGTTATGTGACTGATGTCTGTACGCATGCCCCTAGCATGTTATGTGACTGATGTCTGTACTCATGCCCCTAGCATGTTATGTGACTGATGTCTGTATGCATGCCCCTTGCATGTAATATAACTGATGTCTGTACTCATGCCCCTAGCATGTTATGTGACTGATGTCTGTACGCATGCCCCTTGCATGTTATGTGACTGATGTCTGTACGCATGCCCATAGCATGTTATGTGACTGATGTCTGTACTCGTGCCCCTAGCATGTTATGTGACTGATGCCTGTACTCGTGCCCCTAGCATGTTATGTGACTGAGGCCTGTACTCGTGCCCCTAGCATGTTATGTGACTGATGTCTGTACGCGTGCCCCTAGCATGTTATGTGACTGATGTCTGTACGCGTGCCCCTAGCATGTTATGTGACTGATGTCTGTACGCGTGCCCCTAGCATGTTATGTGACTGATGCCTGTACGCGTGCCCCTAGCATGTTATGTGACTGATGCCTGTACGCGTGCCCCTAGCATGTTATGTGACTGATGCCTGTACGCGTGCCCCTAGCATGTTATGTGACTGATGCCTGTACGCGTGCCCCTAGCATGTTATGTGACTGATGCCTGTACGCGTGCCCCTAGCATGTTATGTGACTGATGCCTGTACGCGTGCCCCTAGCATGTTATGTGACTGATGCCTGTACGCGTGCCCCTAGCATGTTATGTGACTGATGCCTGTACGCGTGCCCCTAGCATGTTATGTGACTGATGCCTGTACGCGTGCCCCTAGCATGTTATGTGACTGATGCCTGTACGCGTGCCCCTAGCATGTTATGTGACTGATGCCTGTACGCGTGCCCCTAGCATGTTATGTGACTGATGCCTGTACGCGTGCCCCTAGCATGTTATGTGACTGATGCCTGTACGCGTGCCCCTAGCATGTTATGTGACTGATGCCTGTACGCGTGCCCCTAGCATGTTATGTGACTGATGCCTGTACGCGTGCCCCTAGCATGTTATGTGACTGATGCCTGTACGCATGCCCCTAGCATGTTATGTGACTGATGCCTGTACTCATGCCCCTAGCATGTTATGTGACTGATGCCTGTACGCATGCCCCTTGCATGTAATGTGACTGATGCCGGTACGCATGCCCCTTGCATGTAATGTGACTGATGCCGGTACGCATGCCCCTAGCATGTTATGTGACTGATGCCTGTACGCATGCCCCTTGCATGTAATGTGACTGATGCCTGTACGCATGCCCCTAGCATGTTATGTGACTGATGCCTGTACGCATGCCTTTAGCATGTTATGTGACTGAGGCCTGTACTCGTGCCCCTAGCATGTTATGTGACTGATGTCTGTACGCATGCCCCTAGCATGTTATGTGACTGGTGCCTGTACGCATGCCCCTTGCATGTAATGTGACTGATGCCTGTACGCATGCCCCTAGCATGTTATGTGACTGATGCCTGTACGCATGCCCCTTGCATGTAATGTGACTGATGCCTGTACGCATGCCCCTAGCATGTTATGTGACTGATGCCTGTACGCATGCCTTTAGCATGCTATGTGACTGAGGCCTGTACTCATGCCCCTAGCATGTTATGTGACTGATGTCTGTACGCATGCCCCTAACATGTTATATGACTGATACCTGTTTTCATGCCCCTAGCATGTTATGTGACTGGTGCCTGTATGCATGCCCCTCACATGAGATTTCTTTGCAGATCTCATGCCTCCTAGATTTATTTGTAAGGATCTGTTATAACCCATAGTCGCTTTTATGATTTGCACGTAAAATGTCCCCCTAGGCTCATGTGCTTTAATACTTGGTGCCCACCTGGTGATACTGTTTGGAAAGATTGTAGGACCAGTAGCAGGTGTAGCCTGACTGGAGGAAGTGGGTCGCTGGTGGTGGTACTGGCTCCACTTCCTGTTCTTCCTGAGCTTCCTGACTATAGATGTGATATAGCCATCTGGATTCTTCCCCTGCTTCCATTTCTTCCACACATGATGAGCTATACCCTTGGAACTATACACCCTTCTTTTTTTATGCTGCATTTTGTCATATATTTCCTCATTGCAATGAGTAGATTAAGTATTGCACTCACACTCCATGAAACCTACTCAGGAGGACTTAGAAAAAAATTAGGTTTTTAGCAACTTAAGCCTACATATATTATTAAATACTATTTTTCATAGAAAAAGAACTTCTTTATAGATATATGAGCAATCCCTTGGTTTGTTAAGAAGACATTCGTTACAGCCTAAGAGATAGCTTAGCCTAAAAGACACTTACCTCATAAGCTTCTGGACCTAAGCTTGATCTCCAATACCAACATAAAATTTCCAGGCATGGTGGCACATAGCTATAATTCCAGCTCTGGGAAGATAGAAACAGGATATTCTCTATGGCTTGTTGGCCAGCTACTGTTTGGTGAACTCAGTCCAATAGAGAGTCCTTATTTCAAAGGTAGATAGTGTCCCTGAGAATGACCCTCACAGTTGTTCTCTGACTTCCACACACATGCACACACAGTAGCCCTTTAGTTATTTCTTATCCCAAATATGTTGTGCTGGTGTCTTCTCTGGAGAACTAAGTAGCTTTTATGAATGCACTGTGGTGTGGTTGGCCCCATTTCCTTGTGCCTCCTCCCTTGGTGTTTTTCTCCTGATGTTCTGCTCCAGGCATTACTCTCACCCCATCAAGGAATATCTGCTTCAGAATTTTTCATTGAAAATATTCTAATAAAACATGGAGCTCAGTATCCTTACAAAAAAAATGAAGATGAAGGAAAGTTAAAGGCTTTTCCTGTGAAAGTTGGGTGGGAATGGAAAGCAGGCCACTGGACATGTCAGCATGATGATGCCATGTCAGGACATTGCGATAGAATGACTAAGAACAGTCCAAGTCTTATGTTAAGATTTTTATGTTCACTCATTTGAAGGAAGGTTCATGTACTCTTCAGCTAAGTAGTCCAGCAGGAAAATTGCCATTTTCTGGCTTTTCATTAATTCAGAATTGTGAAATGGAACAAATAGCATTTATATTTTAGAAGAGAAATTCACATCACTGGCTTCTCTTTCTTCAAGTCAAGGCTGACATGTCACCCTTCAGAATCCTGCTACTAAGACAGCCTCCATGGCTCTATCCCCCCTCTGTTTATTTAGCATATATACTGTACCCAGAAATGTACTGGTTCACTATCTTCTGCCACTCTTTATTTGGACAAACAAGTCTGATTTCTGTTTCTCACAATGGGTGCCTGATGTACCAGCTGTCAGTACCTGAGAGGTCCCTTCTTCCCTACTACATTACACATTGCCATTACCACAGAAGCTCCTAGGAAAGAAGATGGCATCTGTATTCAATCTGGCCAACAGTAATTTAGCTATGTTGCACATTTGCATGGTGCCTTGTCCACTGGATGCCCTCTGTCATAGCTATGATAGGTGCTGCTAGTTATCTATAATGATTGCTGCTTCCATGCTAAACCTGGCAATCAGTGCTAGAGTGGAGACAGAAAGTGAGGGTATTCCACACTTACCAAAGCAGAGATTTGGAGGCTCCTAAGAGGTCATCACTGGAGTAGACTTAAAACTCACCCACCGTGGCTCTGGGAATTTTGCAGAAGAGAAGGCAGAAAGATTGTAAGAGCCACAGGTTGAGAAATCATGTCCCGAGGCATCCACTCCCCAAATAACTGATTGCTGCTCCCACAGTGCATAAACCACAACCCCACAGAGAATGCCTACAACTCCACTAAGGAATAGGGAAGGAGCAAAGGAAAAGAGGGTACCAACACACGATGCATCCATGTGAAATATGTTGTTCATAATAATAATAATAATAATAAAAGATTTTAAAAATAAAAATATATATACCAGAAAAAAATATCTAGCAAGAACTTTAAAGACCACAATCCGAGAAAAGAAAATTTAAGACTAGGCCACCAAAGAAGAAATTTATGTACACTTTTCCCAAAGAGGATTTCAGTTTTTATAACCACCTTAGGGGCAAGAAGTATGTTTTCTGTGGTAAGTTTAGAAGATGCAAGATTCCATATATGTTGCCTAGACATAAGCCAAAGTTTTGTCAGCATCTAAACCCCAGGTCCTGATACTTCTTGTTTACCATCTCTAACTGCATGTGTTTCCCAGGCCAGCTTTCCTGGGTAAGGGTAGATGAAATCTGTGGCAAAGCAGAGGGGTAGCAATTTGCAAATAGCTGAGGGTAAATGAGACTTTGGATTTGCTGAAAATATGTAAACAATCCATGTTGTGCAATGCATGGGGAGAGCCACCCCACAGAAGCCAGATGGAAAAGTGAAGTTGGGATCCAGACTGGCTTTGGAACACAACATTGAATAGTTACTGGAGACAAGGTTCCCTTGCCTATTGTAGAAACTGCGTCAACGTAGCCCACACAGACTGGTTAAACTTCGTTGTGGCCAGTCTTTGTGCTTCTCTTACTAGATGATACCCAGCTAGCTGATGGGGCCAGTAATCAACATAAGAAGACTAAAGGTCAATTTATCCCTTTGAGGAATCTAGTCTGTTTCCAGAGGTTTTACAGAATGAATTTGTGCTTTTTTCTGTAAGTTTATCTTGGAAAGAATCTTTGATGGAAATTTATTTTGTATTTGCCAGGTGCCTTCTTCAATCTCCCCATCTCTCATCTATCCATATGATTCTTGCAAGAATGATATGCTTGGCTCTGTCATAAACATTGGTTTGTTGTAAACATCATTCACAGTTGATTGATCAAGATGTACATGCCTGACCCACACTAAGCCAGTGATGTTTTCCTGTATAGTCTTGAGGCTTAGTCAAACCCATGTACTTGGGTTCTGTTGTAATTCTCCCTGGGCCTGACACGGCCATCAAACATCATGAAACATGATGAATTTTGTTCCACAGTCATGGCAGCACAGTAAGAATACAATAATAGCTGAGTATAAGGTAATGGCAATGGGTTGTTTATAGTCCCTAGTGGAAGGTAGGATCATTGGATACTTACCTGGATTGCCAGCCATTAATCACTCCTGTTCCCAATTGCATGTAATCTTGGAAGAGGCTATAGCTTATAAGAAGCACAAGGTTAACTAAAGGCAGGACTCCATGATGAAACTTCCATGAGGATGTCACCCACAGTGGTATGGGATATTTCAGTGATGCAGCTATTTCAAGGTTACCCACACTGCTGTAAGTAACCCCCTCACTTATACCTCTGTAAGCCCAGTGAATTAACTGGTCATCAAGCTGGACCAGGTGGAATCATTACTTTGATCAGATATTGGAGTGAATAGATGTTTATTTATTTCTCCCCAGGAAAAGTAATGCAAGTTCTTCAAGATACTACCATTTCCATGACTGAGTTTATCAAGCACAGTATCTCACTGATTTTACCTAATAAGCCCATTATATTGGGAAGACTATGGTTTATTATGACTTTGTTTCTTGTAATGAAATAGTAGATTTATATATAATTTGGAATTCTAGGGGCTGGAGAGATGGCTCAGCATTTAAGATACTTTCTTGCAAAGCCTAACGACCTGGGTTCAATTCCCCAATACCCATGTAAAGCCAGATGCATAAAGTGGTGCATGCATCTGAAATTCATTTGCAGCAGGTGGAGGCCCTGGAGTGCTCATTCTCTGTCTCTCTTCTCATTAAGGTACTACCATTTAGGTTAAATAAGCTCAATTTGAGTTTGTATCCCATGCAGCATAGAATACTAATTAACTTGGGAAAGGAGGGAAAAGAATGAACATACACCTTCCATGTAGTACTAATCAACAAGAAAAAATGACCACAGTGGTACTTAACTAAGGACCATTTTGCCCTCTCAGGAGACAGTGGCAATGCCTCACATATTTTGTTGTGGTGGTTATAATGTATGAAGTGGATGACACTGGCCTACAGTTTCTGCTGAGTATCCAATAGTGCACAGGCCAGCCCTCATCTCCAAAAGTGTGCAGGGCAACCCTCATTTCCAATAGTGCACAGGAAAGCCCTTATATCCAACAGTGTGCCACACAGTTCTCGTATATAGCAGTGAGAAGGACAGCTCTCATATCAAACAATCCTCCAGCTTGCATTGTCAGTGGTACCCTGCCAAGAAAGCATGTTCTTTAAAGGCAGCCATTTATTCATTTTAAAAAGTATTCAACCAGAATTTATGAATCATTTAAATGTTGTATGAATTGAGTTAAAGTCTAGGTAGAATAAGCAAAAATTATCTATTCATTGACTTTGAAGAGTTTCTCAATCTAAAAAGAGACACAGACAAATTGACCAATAGTTATAGATCAATGAGGCAGATGTACAATAATGGAGGTATGCACAATGGAATCCTGTAGCCCAGGGGATGTATATCTAGTTCGTACTGGTCAAATAAAGGAAACTGACTAGTGAATATGACAGCTGGACTAACCTTTGTAGAATGGGTGGCCTTTGTAGTATGTTGGATATGAGAAAAAGATAATGTTTCCATTTGTAAAACAGAACTTGCTCAAATATCAATTTATCAGTCACTTGACACTTACTGAGAAAGGAAAATGAGCATAGTGTTTGAGTATAAAATATGCATCTATACTCACCTGGCGTCTAGCCACAGTTTTGCTTCTTATCTGTTTAACCTCGAGAAACATTTTCAACTTCCCTTGTCTAAAACAGCAGTGATAATAGAACCTTCTTCCTGGGTTGTGGTGCAATGTAAAGGAAAGAACATTTGAAAAGCGCACTGAAAATGACTACTCTTGGGCAGCGTGGAGTGTTAGGTGAGTAAGCCAGACCCCTGTCTCCTCGCTCCTCCCAGCTCCCTGCTCTGGGTTCCCTGCACCCGTGTGTATGTGGGCTGGCTCTGCAGTGTGGAGTGAATAGGACAGATCCCTGTTTCCTAGCTCATTCCAGGTTCCTGAACTGTGTTCCCTGCATGAACAGTGTGCAGGATGGCGGGGCAGTGAGGAGTGAGTACAACATAACCCTGTTTCCTTGATCCTCCCAACTCCCTGGTCTGGGTTTCCTGCACTGGACTGTGTGCAGGCAGGAGAGCACTGCAGAGTGAGTGTGAAGTGAGTAATCTCGACCCTGTATCCTGGCTCCTCCCAGCTCCCTGGCCTGGGTTCCTTGACAGTCTGTGTGTGCGGAGGCACAGCAGAGTAGGCCCGATCCCCATTACCTGTCTCCTCCCAGTCCCCTGGTAGTCCTGGTAGGTCCCATTGTGCCTTGCTTGGGGAGGCCTGGTCCCTGTGTAAGCTGGCGAATTAGGCTTTTTGCTATGGTATCCTAACTGGCCACTGGGTACCAACATCCCTATGCACCTGAGTCAGAGGGTACACTGGTCAAAGGATAAAAACTTGCTTCCTCTTCAGTAAAATGGGTAGACAACATTGTAAAACAGCCAACAAAAGTCATAAAACAGAGAGCTCCACCAACAATGCCTAGTCCTACAATGGAAGTCTCCATGAAATCATAGAGAAATCAACAGAAATTCATTCCCAAAATGAAAACACAACAACCAATGAGACCCTGATCCAAAAAAAAAAAAAATCACTGAACTGGAAGCAAATCATCAAAGAACCAACAATCATAAAATAAATGAAATTGAATGGAATCATCTGCTAGAGCCTTCAGCTTTTGACAGTAGGCTTAACTTGATTGAAAAAATAATAAGCCCTCTAAACAGACATGAGTAAATTGAAGATGAGTCAAGAAATGGAAGATCTCAACAACAGGTTGATTAAGCTTAATGAAGACTTGATCAAATGCAATGATGAATTCCAGGAAGCATCAAGAAACTTGAATTGAAATTGTACCTCAAAAGAGAGATGGACATGATGGAAATAACACAACAGTAAAGAAAACTCAAACAGAAATTATAAAACCCTCTCTAGGACTTCTCACAAACAGAGTTACACATGTGCAAGATAGAACCTCTGACCTGGAAGACAATACAGAAGAAATTGATCATGAGGTCAAAAACTTTGCTAAGTTCAAAAAATCAAGTAAACAGAATATGAGGGAACTGTTGGATGCCATAAAATAACCAAACATCCAGATCATGGCTATACCAGAAGGAGGACAGCAATGCCAGGCCAGAGGCAAAGAAAACATATTCAATGAAATTATTAAGGAAAATTTTCCAAATCTCTCAAAAGAAAGGCCCATCAAGATTCCAGAAACCCACCAAACACCAAACAGATAGGACCAAAGAAGAAACTCTCCAAGACACATCATAGTTAAATCTCTTAAAAACAAAAACAGAGAGTGTGTTGAAAGCAGCAAGAGAGAAACAACTCACAACATACAAAGGCAATCCCATCAGAACTACATCATATTTCTCAATGGAAACCCTGAAAGCCAGAAGGGCCTGCAAATGGAACACTTCAAAATTTGGAAAACTATGGCTTCCAACCCAAGCTACTTTACCCAGCAAAAGTATCCCTCATAATAGATAGTGAAAGAAAAATCTGTCCGTTAGAAAATTCAACTCTATGATTATATGAACCCAAAGCCAAACCTACAAAGAATGCTTCAGGGAATACTCCACACAGAAAAGTCAACCAATCTCAATAGCCAACAAGAAGATAACAATAGCCAAAATAGACCAGGCTCAAAATAGTAGAAAACACAAGAAATCACCAAACCCCAAAAAACACCTCATCATAGCAGGGATTAATTCAAACCTCACAGCAATAAACGTAAGTATTAATGGTCTTAACTCACTTATAAAAAGACAGAAGTTATCAAGGTGGATCAAAAAACTGGACCCAGGGTTGGAGGGATGGCTTAGCGGTTAAGGCATTTGCCTGCAAAGCCAAAGGACCTAGGTTCAATTCCCCAGGACCCACATTATCCAGATGCACAAGAGGGCGAATGCCATTTGCAGTGGCTAGAGGGCCTGGCATGGCCATCCCCCCCCCCCCCTTCTCTCTCTCTCTCTCTCTTCTCTCTCTTTCTCTGTCAAATGAATAAATAAAATAAAATATTTTTTTTTTTAAAAACTGGACCCTTCTGCCTGCTGTTATGAAGAAACCCACCTCACCACTAAAGATAGAAATCTCCTCAGGGTGAAAAGTTGGAAAATGATATTTCAAGCAAATGGAAATAAAAAAATAAATGGCCATTGCTATATTAATACCTGATAAAATAGACTTCAAACCAAAAGTAATAAAAAAGGACAAAGGCAACTTCTTACTCATCAAGGGAATAATCCAACATGAGCGCATCACAATCACAAAAATATATGCACCAAACACAGGGGCACCACAGTTTATAAAATGAAATCTACTCACCAATAAAACAGAAATAAACACCAACACCATCATAGTCAGAGACTTTAGTACTCCACCAAAATCAATAGGCAGATCATCCAAACAGAATACTAACAGGGAAATAATGAAGCTTAACAACATCATAAATCAACTAAAATTAACAGATATCTACAAAACTTCCTACCCAAAGTCTATAGAATACATATTCTTCTCAACAGCCCATGGAACAGTCTCCAAAACTGACCCTATATTAATTAGGCCATAAAGCATGCCTACGTAATGTCAAGAAACCTGAAGTAACTTCCTGGGTTATGTCAGATCATAATGTTTTAAAGCTAGAATTTAACAAGAGACACATTGTTGCAGTCAGGTTCACATTGCTGGTAGAAATCACCCAACCAAGAGCAGCTTATGGGAAAAAAAAAAAGAAGTTTATTTTGGCTTACAGGCTTGAGGGGAAGTTCCATGATGTCAGGGGAAAATGATGGCATGAACAGAGAGTGAACATCACCCCCTGGCCCACATAATGTGGACAACAGGAACAGGAGAGTATGCCAATACTAGAAAAAAGGGAGCTGACTATAACATTCATAAGCCCACCCCCAACAATACACTGCTTCCTAGAAGTATTAGTTCCCAAATCTCCATCAGCTGTGAACCTAGCATGCAGAACATTTAAGTTTGCAGGTAACACCTTAATCAAACCACCACACACATGAAGAACTCCACCAGCTCCTGAAGTTAAACAACACACTTTTAAACAATGAATGGGTCATGGCAGAAATGACAAAAGCAATTATAAGACTCCTAGAATTGAATGATAATGAAAACACAACCTACCAAAACTTATGGGACCCAATGAAGGCAGTCCTAAGGGGGAAATTCATAGCCCTAAATTCTTTCATTACAAAGACAGAGAGATCCTAAATTAAGAACCTGACTGTGCACCTAAAGGCCATGGAAAAATAAGAAGAATCCCATGCAAAGAGCTCCAGACAGAAAGAAACAATGAAGATTAGAGCAGAAATTAATGAATTAGAAACTAAGAAAGTTTAAAAAATTGATGAAATGAAGAGCTGGTTCTTTAAAAAAAATAAACAAAATTGACAAACCCTTGGACAATTTAATCTAACAAAAAAGAGAAGTCTCAAATAAACAAAATCAGAAATGAAAAAGGAGAGATCAAAACAGACATCAATGAAATTTGAAGAATCATCAGTACATACTTCCAAAACCTCTGCTCCACAAAATTAAATAATCTGGAAGAAATGGATGAATTCCTAGACACATACCACCTAAAAAACTAAACTCAGAGCAATTAATCTCCTAAACAACCCTATCACATCCATGGAGATTGAAAAGATAATCAAAAACCTCTCCAAAAAGAAAAGCCCAGGACCAGACCAGATGGTTTCTCAGCTAAATTCTATCAAACCTTCATTGAAGAACTGAAACAAATTTTTCTCAAATTGTTTCACATAATCAGAAATCAGGAATCCTCCCCAACTCCTTTTATGAAGCTAGCATCACCAAAATACCAAAACTAGACAGAGATGCAGCAAAGAAAGAAAACTATACGCATATATCCCTAACTAACTTAGATTCAAAGATCCTGAACAAAAGCCTTGCAAACAAAATTCAAGAACATCAAAAGTATTATCCACCTTGACCAAGTATGCTTCATCCCAGGGATGAAAGGATAGTTTAACAGATGGAAATCAGTCAATGTAATACATCACATAAACTTAATCATAAGAACCAGATAATCATCTCAATTGATACAGAGAAGGCCTTTGACAATATACAATACCACTTCATGATCAAAACACTAGAAAGAGGGATGGAAAGATAGATTAGTGTTAATCACTTGCCTGTGAAGCCTAAGAACCCCAGTTCGAGGCTCCATTCCCCAGGACCCATGTAAGCCAGATACACAAGGTGGCACATGCATCTGGAGTTCGTTTTCAGTGGCTGGAGGCCCTGGCATGCCCAATCTCTCCCTCTCTCCCTCTCTCCATATCTCTCTCTCTCTCTCTCTCTCTCTCTCTTTCTCTCTCTCTCTCTCTCTCTCTCTCTCTCTCTCTCTGACTCTCTCTCTGCCTCTTTCTCTCTGTCTGTCAGTTGCTCTAAAATAAATAAATAAAAATAATAAACAATAATAATTTAAAAAACTTAACTATCTAAAAGACACTGGAAAGAAAGAACTGGCATAGAGTGTTTATATCTCAACACAATAAAGGCTATATATAAAATTCCTAAAGTCCAAATAATACTTAATGGGAACAAACTCAAGGGATTCCCAATGAGATCAGGAACAAGACAGTGGTGCTGTCTCTCACCACTGCGCTTCAACATAGTACTAGAAGTACTAGCCCAAGCAATAAGACAGGAGAAAGACATAAAAAAGGATTCAAATGGGAAAGGAAGAAGTCAAATTAGCCCTATTTGCAGATGACATGATCATGTATATATAAGTGACCCAAAAGTCTCCATCTCCAAACTTCTAAAGGTGATAAATTTCTTCAGCAACGTGGCAGGATACAAAATCAATGCACAAATATCAGTAGCTTTTCTATTTGCAAAGGACAAATATGCAGAAAAAGAAATGAGTGAGGCTGTCCCATTTTCAATAGCAACAAAAAATTTAAGTAACTTGTAATAACATTAACTAAGGTTGTGAAAGACCTATATAATGAAAACATTAAAAAAAAAATCTCAAGAAAGAAATCAAGGAGGACTTGAGAAGATGGAAATACCTCCCATGTTCCTGGATAGAGAGAATTAATATTGTGAAAATGACAGTTGTACCAAAAGCAATATAGAGATTTAGCACAATACCAATAAAAATATTAGCATCATTCTTCACAGAGATTAAAAAAAGATCTCAAAATTTATATGTAATGGCAGAAAGCCTCAGATATACAAATATAACCTCAGCAAAAAAAAGTCACCATACCAATCTAAAGCTATATTACAAAGCCATAGTGACAAAAAGAGCATAGTATTGGAATAAAAACAGAAACATAACCAATAGAACAGAAGTTAAGACCCAGACCTTAGATTGGATGACCATATGTAGAAAATGAAATTAGACCCCCTGATATTGCTATACCCCAAAATCAAGTACAAATTGATTAAAGACCTCAATATAACACCTGAAACTCTTCAACTACTGAACAAAAAAATAGGAGGCACTCTCCACTATGTAGGACTGGGAAAAGGCTTCCTGAACAAAACACCAGTAGCCAAGGAAATTAAACAAGCATTCAACCAATGGGATCTCATGGAGCTAAAAAGCTTTTGCACAGACAAACATACCATAAGTAGATGCAATAGATTACCCACTGAATGGGAGAAAATCAGAATCATATCCAGATAACAATTTTGCTTCCCAATGTCAAGCTCCCACTAATCTTAGTAGATAAGAGCGTCTATACACTTTAAATTATCTCTAAATTAATAATGGTTATCCCATTTAACCAGTGATGACTTCACTTTGCATTGGGGATTCTGTTTCTGCTTTTCAGATGGGAACAGGGTCTGAGGAGGTAAAGGATCCAGTGCACTTCACCCTGGCCCCAGCTGAAACCACAGAGGAACTGGGGCATGAGTAGGAGAGCTGCTTTCTCGGTGCACCTGATATCAGCACAAGGGTGAAGGAGGTAGACACTGAGGACACTCAATAGCTACCAAAACAGAGGTCCAGAGGCTCCTAAGAGCCCAACACTGAAGTATAGTTGAAACACCCCCAACGTGGCTCAGGGAATTTTGTGGAAGAGGGGGCAGAAAGATTGTTAGAGCCACAAGTTGGGACATTTTGCTCAGATACATTGCCTCTCTCCCGTAACTGACTACTGCCCCCACAATGCATGACCCACAATCCCCATGGCATGAACCTACATCCCAAGGAGGAGGGACTCTTCAGAAAGGGGGCAGGGAGGAGGGAAAGGATGGTACGAACGTGAGTTGTTTCCATACTAAGTTATGTCCATATCTAATGATAAATTTATAAAAACAAACAACAACAAAAAAGGGAGGGTGGTAGCAGGGGATTGTGATCATGGTAGACTGTTTATATATATATGGAAGTTGCCAATCAAAGTTAAATAATTATTTTTTACAAAAAGAAATACCAGTGTTAGTTGGGGACACGGCACTGTGGGTACGAGCACTTGCTGCACAAGCACGAAGACCTGAGTTAGACTTCCAGCACTCACTACAAAGCTGGGCGTGGCTGTGAGTGCCTGCAACCCCAGTGCTGAGTGGGACTGAGACAAGAGGATTGCTGGGGCTCAAGGGTCAGTCAAGCTGGCCAACATCGGCATGGGCTCCAGGCTCAGGGAGACACTGTCTCAGCAAAATAGGGGGAAGAGTGATAAGGGATACCTGACAGCCTCTTTGATCCTCCATTACATGCATATCCATGGGACCCACATATCTGGCACACACACACACACACACACACATGCACACACACTACATATGTGCATACACACACACACACACACACATATATCTTGCATACTGCACCAAAAATATTAAAATTACCTTCTGCATATGATGATGATGAATCTCAATTTACAACTCAATTGGATCTAGAATTAACAAGTCTCTGGGCTTGTCTGTGAGGGAGTTTCTAGATTGGGTTAGTAGAGTTGAGAAGACCCTGCCACCCCCCACCCCCACCCCCTTAGCTGGGTATTGCAACATTCTTTGGGCTGCAGGGCTGGGCTGAATAAAAAGGAGACAATAAAGCTAAGCACATGCAATCATTCATTGTTTTCTCCTCCTGGGCTGTGGAAACAATGTGACCAGCTGCTTGATTATCTTATGCCTTACCTGCCACGATGGACTGTATTCCTTTGAATTATAAGCTGAAATAAACTTCCCTAACTTAAAAAAATGAAAATTATTACTCTTATTATCTTTGTCGTTATTCAGTGCCAGCAACCTGCTAGATGCCAGAGATGTGGAGGTGAAGAACTTGGGAATAATTTCTGTCTACTGGTAGATACATTGGTGCAAGGAGCAGGCAAGAAAGGAATACTATCAAACAACACAGGAAAGAGCACTGTGCTGATGTGCCTCCTCTTACAATTTGGTCACTTTCTCCTGAGCCAGTAATACCTTGAAAATACTGTTAAGCTGGGGCTGGAGAGATGACTTAGCGGTTAAAAGCTTGCCTGTAAAGCCTAAGGAATCAGGTTCGAGGATCGACTCCCCAGGACCCACGTTAGCCAGATGCACAAGGGGGCGCACGCATCTGGAGTTTGTTTGCAGTGGATAGAGGCCCTGGCATGCTCCTTCTCTCCCTCTCTCTTTCTCTATCTCTCTGCCTCTTTCTCTCTCTGTCTGTTGCTTTCAAATAAATAAATAAAAATGAACAAAATAAAATTAAAAGAAAAGAAAATACTGTTAAGACAGAAACATATTTAATAAAACTAACCTACTAAAAATAAGTTAGTTTCAAACACGCTGAGAACATTCACAACAGCCAATAGTGGGGCAAAACAACCTCACACAAAATGCTGAATGAATGTTTTGCATAATTTACTGAATACCTGTGTCCAGAGATTTTGGGTTTTCTCCTTGGTGAGTGTATGGCTACCTAGGAGCTGCAGGTGACTGCCATTACCCAGCATCACAAGACAAATTGTACAGAATATTGTAACTTAGAAAAAAGATCAAAATTCTAAGAATAGCTTATATTATGGGTATATTTTAAGTTGAAACATACATAAAAGGACATTTGTATTAATAAAGGATAGATGAAGTCATTATCCAATAACTTCAAGATAGTGTCTGATCATACCAAACAGGCACTTCACATATCTCTTCCCATGGCAAGAGCCCTGCTCCAAAACACCTTAGTCAGCAGCCTTGTCTGACAGAGCTTTCAACCACTGGATGAGTGTGATGGTCTTGAGAGAGAAGAGGGGCATTTTGGAACATAATACACACACACACGGGGGAAAGCTCAAACAGGAATTGATCAGGTAGAGGATGGAATGAGTAAATCCAGGATGAATGCTGAGAAAACTAGTTAGGCAAGGTCCAAAGAGAGGTGCCAGACACTGAGAGGTTGTGGGGCAAGATTAGCACACAAATATGGAGTAAGTTCAGTGAGACTCTACTTGAAGTAATGATTGCAATGCGAATGTGTGCAAATTTTAATTGAATTCTACAGGTTAGATGTGCAGAATGGATTAAAATGACCAGACAAGGAGGCAAAACTATTAGTAGGAGAATCTAACTGCAATATTGGATGAAGCTGGTGAGAAACAGAAAAGGGGTGAGTAGAGAGAAACATGTACATCCAGAGACATCTGGAGGATAGAGAAAAGACAACCAGGACACTTGCCAAGGTTCTGGGCTAGCAAGCAGTAGATGGTAGTCCCTTTCACTAAATGAAAAATGGAGAATCAAGGAGGCTTGAAGGAACTGAGAAGGTTTTAATCTTAGAGGTGTTGTAGGGGGAATTTCAAACCTATCCAAGTGAAAATGTCTCATACTTACTTAGCTTGTAGACATGGGGCTCAGAAGTGAAGCCTGCGGTGGAAGAAATTTGAGAGATTGACTTGGAGGTTGATTAAAAATATATGGATAGGGCTGGAAAGAAGGCTTAGTGGTTAAGGCACTGGCCTGTAAAGCCAAAGGATCCAGGTTCAATTCCTACATAAGCCAGATGCACAAGGTAGTACATGCATCTGGACTTCATTTGCAGTGGCTGGGGGCCCTGCCACACTCATTATTTCTCTCTCTCTCTCAAATAAATAAATAAAAATAAAATATTTTTAAATGTATGGATAATAAATCAGGATGAATATGTACCATATAAACAGAGGAAAGTATGACCCCTCTCCCCCCACAGGACACACACATTTAATGGACAAGAAGAAAAGGACTTTGACAATGATGCTGAGAAAAAATGAGCAGAAGAGGAAAAGTAGACAGAAGACTGTGGTACCAAGAAAGTAAAAGGAAGATAATATTTCAAAAAGTATTTCATTACTGATGATGCTGATGAAAGATTCCAATAAGAAGCATTTAGACATTTCTGAAACTACCAGTGAGATATTGGCAAGAAAGAAATCATTGGCTGTACTCACAAAACTGTTGCTAGCATGATAAAAGCATAAATAGATTGAGTGGACATGACCAGATCACTCAGGAAGCTTGGATTTGATGAAGGTTAAAGGGAAGGTACACTGCGTTCAGTCATAAGATTAAATCTGAGACATTATTCTTGACTTTCAGGAACTTAAGGTGCTGCAAGAAACAGCTCAGACCCACTTACAGCAACTGGGCAAACAGAAGCCTGTGCAAAGTTGGTAGTTCACAGGGAACTTTTGCCAATCGAGCCATTAGCATAGCAGCAAAGAAGAAGTGAAACTTCATATGGCCCTTGAAGACGGATAAGAACTTAGAAGTGGGAAGACATGATTGGGAGGGAAGCATATAGTCCAAAGCACACATATGTAACACCATTTGAGGCATAGAAAGTACTCTGACATGGTTTGAGCAGAAATTAAGATTGTAGCAAGCATTAAAATATCTGATCACTTTGAAAGAGTTACTTGTGAAGCCCTGAGAATTGTCAGAGGTGGGTACAATTGTTTGTCTAGCTCAAGACATGGCAAACTATGGCTCCTTTTAGATCAGGGGTGGCAAAACCATGGCCTGCCGGCTACTTTGTCAGTCCTCCTTTGTTCACTGCACCTTACACACTGTCAGTGACTGCTCTCAGGATTCTGCAGCAGCTAAATAACAGACCAAGACAAAGCAGTTTTCTGACATTTTACAGAAATATTTCCTAATTTGCATTCTCAGTAACAAAAAAAATTTGTTAATATTTTAAAAATAATTTTTATTTATTTTGCTTTTATTAATTATATGTTTTGTAAATTCATTAGATGGCTATGTGAAGTCAAGTGATATCTGAACTACAGCCTTCTATGGGTTAGCATTAATAACTGTAGTAAGTGCCTTCTGTTCTTTTTTTAAAATTAATTTATTTGCAAGCCTGCTTTACAAGTAAGTGCCTTAATGGCTGAGTTATCTCTCTAGCCCATGTTACTTATTTCTAAAGTGAAATCCAAACATTATTTGGTCTTTCAATGATAACTACAATGTGGCTACATAAAAAAATATATATATATCCTAGCTTCAATACCGAAGTAATCTTCAAGAAAGCCCCTCAGCCAGATTCTCTCTGATTCTGGCCAAAGGAAGGCAACACTTTCACCTGTCTGCCTTGTACTTTAGGGTTAGATATTTTATTCTAAATAGTAGTAGAAGTATGTGTGTCATTCTGTGGCAAACCATGTAATGACAGCAAGGAGGACCTACAAAGATAATTTTCCCTGTATGGCACTTAGTGATGAGACAGGGTTTCAGGATTCATTTATTTAATCCATAGCAACCTAAAGTAATGAGCCTTCATGTGAGGTTAGTGGCCATGGTCACCCACCATGACTAGAAAAAGTCTTTGAAAAAGAAATAATCTTTGTGGTATTAAGTCTGCGAGATTTTGTTTTTATTGGTAACTACTGTAATATAACACATCCTGTCCAATACTATGACTTATACAATTTTTATCTGAAAAACAATGTATTCCTCTAGGAAATGTAATGCCAGACACATATTCCTTAGATCTGTGTCATGTTTCTCTTTTGCATTGTTTTTGAAATGTTACAGATTGAGCCCAAGACCTCCTGCTTGCTCAGCAAGTGCTCTCTCTACTTCTGAGGTACATGTTTGCTCTTACCACTTTGCAAACTTTGAATCTTTATAGTTTCTCTTTATTCCAAATCAGGCTACCATTTTAAGCAGCTGTCAGTGGTTTTATACTCATAGTCATTGTAATCTGGTGCTCTTCATTTTCTATACTCCAAGAAAGCTGTCACGTATGTTTACAATAAGCATTCCATAAAATTTGTTGTCTCTCACAGAAGTCATAAAGAATATTTCTTGTGATTAAAATATTTTATTAGCATAAGTTATGCAGCATCCATTTTAGCAACATTGAGGGAGTTGTTTTTTTCCATCCTTCTTAGTTGTGTGGAATTCTACATTAATCATTGACAGGTAATTTTTGGTAAGACATGTATGGATCATTATATTTAATCAAATTTCCTGGGGTTGTTCTAGTCAATTTCAAACTTCTTTGTGGAGATCACATATATGTATATGTATATGTATATGTATATGTATATGTATATGTATGTATGTATATATATATATGATATATGTGTGTATATATCTATACATGTACACATATGTATGTATATATCTACATATATGAATGTTTATAGGTATATGTATGTAGGTAGATATATATACATATATAGATAGATAGATAGACATATATATTTGTAGGTAGATCTGGTATAATATATAGAGAGAAATAGACACAAATATAGATATAAATATTCATATCCAGTGTGCTTTCACCATCAATATGTCAGGCATCTCAAAATAGACTTGTCACTTACCTCTGATACCTATCTCATTTTTAGGTCTTATTAACCATATATTTATCAGTGGTAAAACTCAGCTGTTTTTGATGCCAAACTTATTGTTACCTCAGCAGACAATGGGTCGCAAAACCTTGTTGATTCTGACTCTAAACTACTCTTCAAGGTCTCAACTTACAAGAAAAAAATCAACTAGTTACTTGTAACTGACACTGGTCACCTGTTCCTGCCTAACAACCAGATTTGATTTGGTGTCATTCATCATTCTTCTGTTGTTTCAGCAGGATAGGATTGAGGATTACCTCACCAAGAGGAATCCAAGTTGGGTCAATCAGAAACAGACTCACTCAGTGCTGAGATTTAGTAATATTCATGAACTGACTTACAATATACATGACTTGCGTAATGAGGATGCCTGTAGAAACCACCATCAGTTTCTGATGCCCCAGCTCCTCTCTTTCTGGGGCCCAGACGCCAGTATTTCCCGATTCTGAGTGTAGCACATGTGCTTTCAGTATGTGGGGCAACTGCTTGTGACCGTGTGCACATGTGTGTGCTTGTGTGTGCTTGTGTTTGTGCATTTGACTGTTTTTTTTATTTGTTTCATTATGTCTAACAAAGACAATTCTCAGTGATTTTCTACTTTCTATCTTCCTCTTCCTCCCAGGCATTGTCTTTCCACACATCTAGATTCCAGGACCATGAAAAATAAAGCAGTTTCTATAACATGCAAAATGCCTCCACTGTTCAGTCACTTATCCATATTGTGCTTATAACACCCTTTGTCATGTATGAAAAATACCAAAATGAAGGTATTTGTATTTCAAACTCTTCCTCAATCCTGACATGCAAAATAAAGAAACTTTGCAATTATATCTCATACTCAGCATTTGATGAATCTTTTAACAACATGATATCATAGCGACTGGTTCACACGTACATGCATGACACTTCTAAGAAATGCTGAATCTTCCAAGGACAAACAGGTAAAGGTCAACAACTTCAAGTGTTTACTGAGTTGAATGGACTGAATCACATCCAAAGAGAATAAGATCCTTTGCTCAAAAGATGGCTATTACTTATTTACCTTCTATATTTTTTAAATTCCCAATCCTGTATCTCTTTTGAAAATTAAACCCCATTAACATTTTATACAGTTAAGATTTAATAACTGGTAAGAGGTAGAAAGTAAAACTACTTGCCCCACTTCTTCTATGGTTCTTTGACTCTGTTTTCCACAGACACATCACATTTCAATGCGTTTTTTTTCTTCCTTCCAAGCCTTCATGGCCTCTCTCTTTGCAGTAGTATGTAATGGCGCATTATGCAGGGAGCTACATTGTATAACAAATGGTGTTTCCCTCCTCTCCTGAGACAATCTGGAAGAACCAAAAAAAAAAAAAAAAAAAAAAAAACAATGTGGTCCTTCATAAAGCTTATAAAGTGAATGAAGGACAAGAATTAGGAAATTCTGGTGATGGTTGTAGTTCAGCTACTTCTAATAAATTATTAGCAAATTACTTAAAAACAGAAGATACAAATAAAAATATCAGGGTTCCTATCAGCTTTCATGGGGAAAAAAAGATACAAATATCTGGTTACTTCAAAATTATTAAAATAAATTAAGTTTAATCACAGAAACAAAGTGCTAATCAAAGGGGGAAATAAATAGATTCAGCCACTTTTTTGTGTTATTTAATGATGTCTGTCCTAGACACCTGAAATCTTTCCTTATTGTGAAGGAAGTGAGTATTTCTTTGGTATTATCCATATCCACTCTTGAAGGAAAAACAGAAAGGATCAGTCTTATATGATCTCTTCTTTATCACACCTTCTGTGAAGTTGATCTGTGGTTGTTTACTTTGAAGTCTTTAGCATTACCACAGAAACAAATCTCTGGTCATATCTCATGCATTTTCAGAATTTGATTATTTGAGGTGGGAGGACCCAACCTAACTGTGGGTAACACCATCCCAGGAGCTGGGTTCTTCGACTATAAGAAAAAGGAGGAAGTTAGCTGAGGATTGAGAATTCATCTCTGTGGCTTCCTATGACTCTGGCTTCTGGCTCCTCCCATGTTTTCCCTACCATAATAAACTACCTCTCAAAACTGTAAACTGAAAATGAACTCTTTCCTTCCCTAAATTGTTTCTGGTCAGGTACTTTTCTTTTTCCCCAGCAAGGACAAAGTACCTAATTCAATGTTATTTTTGCCTATGAAGCCAATTCCAAATTCCTGACATCAGCATACAAGACCATCTATGATCGTTTCTGGTACCAAACCTTCTCTTCTACCACTTTCTCTCCCATCTCTATCCAAGTCCTATTAAACTTTCTGAACTCTTTCAGACTATCCAAATACTCTTTGATCTTTTTCAAGTCCTTTGCATCCATTGACTGAGAAGTCAATTTTACTCTGTCTACCAGTAACATCTGCTTTACCCTTATTGACTCATTGCAGACTTACCCATCTGGCCCCTGAGTTATGTGTAATTCATCCTTTGATTCATTTCAACTTACTCAACTCTGAACTCCTGGAGAGCCAGCAACATATGCCAATCACAGTTCTCAACATGTACTGTATGTGTTGATGTAGTGAATGGATTAATGACTAGACCTTTCCAAAAATGAAGCCACAAAAGGTTATTTCCGCAGAACAGTAAAGGTCCAGTAAGTCTTTCCTTCCTGCTCAGAATGTTAAAGGGCAGCAGAAATTGCATCTCAGAATGCAAATCACCCAGTTCCATGTGAAGGCACTGTTACAAACCAGACAGACAAGCTCAACTGTGAACATTCTTGGTGAGGGAACAGCTTCCAAGTGAGACTGTCACAAAATAATAAGAGGGCTAAAGTGTGCATATTTAAACCTATTTTACTATGAGAAAATACATTTTCCATCTCCTAAACATTTCCATGACATAAACAAATGGGCCCCATGGTGTCAGAGAGAATTTATTGGTCTTCACAGTACCTGGAAATTAGCAGGAACAGAAGCCACAGGAAGTTTCTCCATGTACACACAGGGCATAGAAATAACTAATCCATAAACCCATTGTGAACACCACAACATTTGACAAGAAATAAACACGCTTATCGCCGACTGGTTCTGTTTAGGGCAAGATGGAAAATGAGGTCAATGATTTCACTCAAAAGCTATTCTAGGTTAAGCCTTTCTAACATGAACATAGATAGAAATTGTTTTGTTCAGCCTAGATTCCAACAGCTTTAAAGTGCTTTTCTCTTTAGAGGGTAAAATTCATTTAAGGGATATTTCTACCCACACAATTCCCCAATTCTTTTTTTTTTTTTGAAACAGATCTTACTCTGTAGGCCTGGCTGACCTGGTACTTGCTATGTGCCCCTGGCTGATCAACTCATGGCAATTCTCCTGCGTTGGCTTCTTGAGTGCTGGGATTACATGCATGAGCCGCCACCAAACCCAGCTTCAACAGCAATGTAGGGTGATAAGTAAGGAATTACTTCATGTTATTTTACTGGCACGGATATTAAACACAGTATTTCATGATGGTCTATGGAAAATCCACCGGGTTTATAAAATTTCTACTTAACCTTTCACTCTACTAATGGTTATTATTCCTTCCACCCATAATTACCATCCAAATGTTCTACAAAATCAGTGGCATAAGAAAGAAACATTTTCTAGCCACACAGAAAATCATAAAGATGAACACAGAAATCCTCTGGATAGTCATGGGCTACATATTGTCTTAAATGCTATCAAAAAAGTGGCATAGTCAGTCAACTTTTGTACATAATGAGGTTTTTTGTTTGTTTGTTTGTTTGTTTGTTTGTGCTGCAAGGCCCTGGATAACAGTTCAAAGAAGAGAGTACATTCACATCATGAACTCTCATAACTTGATAAGGATGCTCTGTCTAAGCAGTATGTGATGAGCTGCTGGTTTGAGATTGAAGCTTGTATTCAAATCCTTCCAAGCTATGTTAAAGCAGTAGGATAGTGGGTGAGATTTGTCCAAGTGCTGATTAAGCAAATGAAGAATTATGAATGAATCTAAGAAGCACAATTATGTAAATTGTATACCACATTTTGTGATAGTACATAGAAAATATTCAACCACTAGTAGCTGTGGTTTTATGTAGAAGAAAAAGGAAGAACCATGATCATCCACCCATTTTTGTAATGGATATTGAAGGAATTCTACAAAAAACTTAACAGGAGCTTCATAAAAATCCATAATCAAATGTACAAAGTGGTTGAGTGTGGTAACACACTTCTTTAATCCCAGAACTTGAGAGGCAGAGGTAGGAGAATGGCTGTGAGTTCAAGGCCAGTCTTGAGACTATATAGTGGATTCCAGGTCAGCCTTGCCTAAAGTGACACCCTAGCTTGAAACACACATACACACACACACACACACACACACACACACACACACACACACACATTGTACAAATCCTATATCAATGACAGTATATACTAATCAGGCCAAAGGATGTGTTCCCTGCAAAGGATCCCAGACAACATTGAACAGGAAGAGTTTTCTGGGCACATTCTTGAAAGTCACCCCATTTTCTCATGGGAGATGCACTCAGGTGAGTTGATGTGCTTCTGCTCATACTGGATGAGGTCCTGCCAGTGTGGGAAGCCCTGAATGATATTCCCAACAACATCATTCTGGAACACCAGAATAACTGACATATTCATAAAACCTGTCACTTGAAACTGACAACCAGACTGAGTACAAATTCACATCATGCCAGCAGCCTACCTCACTTCAGATTATGATTTAACGATTTGTCATGACACTTGCCAATCTCTTAACAACTGAGCAGCAATGCTCAGGCTGTAGGTGAGTGCAAACAATGATCTCTGCACAGCACCTCAGAAGGGCAAAGTGTGACAGGTCTTATGAGGACCTTGTGACCTCAATGATAATTATTTTCATTATCTCCTTACATGTTGTATACATTATACATATGTATAATATATAAGATATATGTTGTATGTATTTCATTTATAGGCCTTATATATATGTATATACATATATATTCTCTTTTAAGAAGAGGAGTACATAAAATGAAGGTTGAATTTGTTTATTTGAGGTCTCTCTAAATACCCCATTAAACAATTTTTGTAATCAGTTTACTGTATCTCAGACATTTGTTTTGAAGGAGCAATATTTTTTGCCCCAGCAAGGCCCTATCAGAGAAACATGATGTTTCCTTTCTTTTTAAATAATTTTGCTTTATTTATGTGTGTGTGTGTGTGTGTGTGTGTGTGTGTGTGTGTGTGTGTGTAATGTAGTATGTATTGTATGTAATGTATATGCATGTTCAAATGCATGTGCACAGACACACACACACATGCAGAGGTCAGCCTCTGCTATAGCTTTTCCACATTATTTTCTTGGTACTTGTGTAGCAAGCACCCTTACCCACTGAGCCATCTACCCTGACCAAACATGTTGATATTTTCAAAGAAAGTTCTGAGGCAATGCCTGTCTTTCAAACCTGTTCCTCCCATTGATCATGGCTATGTATCATCTGTTATCTACCTTGATATCTGTTTATATAGTGTGGTTGTTTGAATACAAAATTTCCCCTTAGCCTCATGTGCTTATGATTAAGCCCCACACTTGATCCTCAGCTGGTAGAGCCTTGATGGAAGAGGCATATCACTTGGGGCAGATGTAGAGGCTTATTGGTCCAGCTCAGTGAATGCTCCAATCCAGCTCACTCTTGCTGTTCTTTCTTTCTGCTGCAGATGTGTGAAGATGTGAGCCAGTCGTTGTGCTTTCTTGACCATAATGAAACATCTCCTGGAAACTGTAAACCCAAAACAAATCCTTTTCTTTCATAAGCTGCTTCTGGTCATGTGTTTTGTCCAAGTAATGAAAAGGTAACTGACACCCATGGAGAACACATTTTACCTTATACCAGCAAGAACTTTTTGTTGGGAAGAGCTATGCAGCCTGTTGGAAAAGGAAAAAAAAAATGGTCGTGACAAGCAGTGAATAACTCAAGTTCTATAACTGGCCAGGCCAAATTTACCAACTGGTACAATGGTAGCCTATCTGTTTGGGGGGTAAACAACTGCTAACTAGATTTAAGCCCACTCCAAAGGAGAAAATTTTGCCTGGTACTGAAAACTTAATCAAAATTCAATGTCTGAGGTGGTCTTAAGTCCAGGGGTGGGGAGGAATACTACTGTTATCTGGCTAAATGGATATACTATGCCCTCCAAACTAACAAATGCTTATGTTTATGCCCATATGTTAATTTTGCTCCAACTTTCGGTTAGAGATGTGTCTCCCTTCAAATGGTGGTGGCCACTGGAGAAATTCATCAAATTCCAGAGAAGTGACAGTTTTGTGTTCAACGCTAAATATCTCTATCACACTAAGGCTCAGGGATCATTGCACAGAAGTAGTAGAAAGAATGTATGAGCCAAAGGAAGAAATGAAAGGAGTGTTTTGCAATACTGTCTTCCAGACACAAAGTGGCCATGGTACTCATGGCCTCGTAGTGGATAATAGGAAGGGGGATAATGATGATACCAAAATAGAAGAAAGGCTCGTAGGAAAGAAGAAGAGATTTATGGAGGAGATTTGGAATGAAGGAAAGGAAAGGTGGTGGCAATGGATTATGATCATAGTTATATTGTCCATCAATAGAAAGGGTGTCAATAAGTTTATTTAAAAACTTTGTAGCTCTGATTTAGTAGCCCTGCTGACATGCCTTGACCAATAACAGAACAAGTCTTTTGGGATATGAGGCGTGATGGAGTGATGAAATGACTATTAACTTGTTAGAAGTGGTTATTATGTAGAATAAATTGTCAAATGAAAGGAAGGTTGAGGAGAACCAATTGCTATAGCACTAGAACAAAATAAATAGTATAAAAACTTTAGGAGTGGTATCATAGAGTGGCTAATTTTCAGTATTGCTATCATGGGCTAGATTGATAGAAAAATCTTCTATTACTGCTTTTGGGATAAAATAAGTTGATTGTGTTGGTTACTAAATTGTATACAGTCACTTTAATACAGTTCCCTGCCAGGATTCTTATATGAGTTAGAGCACTAAGGAGGAAGTGCATGCTGAAAACTAATAGAGACTTACAGAAGGATTCAAAGGACTCAAGAGTACACTGGACTCTCATCCTCCACTGAACTACTTCCTGCTTTTATTAAGCAGTTTCTGCTTTGTTTTAAAACATTGTAATGATACTACCTGTGCTTTGCAAGGAACAGGCCCTGTTCCTCATCCTCCAACCCCATTCAAATCCCTTGTGATTTCAAACTCTTAATTAGATTCACATCCCTACATGTTCCAGTGAAGGCCATTATAAAAACTAAGAGAATAAAGCATGTGCAAGATTATTTCCATACTTTTCTAATTTATGTTGTTAAAAATCTAGAAATGTATGTCAGAGGAGGTAAAACACACTGCTTGTTCTGTGTGAATGTGCTGCTACACACACATTTACTTGAGGCCCCAGGTTAAATGTGTTAATGCTAGCCACCAAGAAAGGTTGTAATTATTAGTTTGGTGAGAAGACTGAAATCGGGACTCAATGGTGGCCCATGCTAACTGAATCTGAGACGTCTTAAGTTCCTGTTATATAATATAGAAGAACTAATCCAAAGATGCAAGGAATTGAAAGAGTGGAATGAATTTTTTTTCTGTATGATTCATACCCAAAACTCCAACTATGTTTTGAAGGAGGGCTAAATAAAAACTCTTGTTAACAAAACTTTAAGAAATTCACTAATGAGAAACACACCAGCACTGTCAAAAATTAGTTTTGCAGCTGTTTTCTATAAGCCAAAGATGACATTAGGAGACACTCTGATGGAAATGGGCTTCTTAATTCCAAGGTCCCAAGGATGGTGGATATCAACTAACTATTTACAACCAGAGGTAACTTTTATATGACCACCTTCATAGCAAATGATCTAGAGGATTCAATCGAAGCACTTCTATCTTCTGGAATCCTTGGCAGTATAAAATTATTGGGGGTCTCTAGCTGAAATAAGAAAAAAATGTTCTATTTGACTGGCATAATCAAAACAATTCTGTTGTGGTTTGAATGTGAAATGTCCCCCACAGGCACATTAAACACTCCATTCCCAGTTCATGGCACTCGTTTGTAGGTTGTGGAACCTTTGGGAAGTGGAGTCTTATGGAAGGCATTTGGGTCACTGTGGGTGGTGTTTGAAGTTTTATAGTTTGACCTCACTGATGCTTGCCCTCTGATTCCTGCTGCAGCTAAAATGGGACCAAGAAGCCTTGTGCTCCTATACCCTTGCTGTCGTTTCCATGATGAAACATATCCTCTCAAAACTAAGTCAGAAAAACTTCTCCCCTTCCTTAAGTTGCTTCTGGTCAAGTATTGGTCACAGTAGTGAGTAAAGTAACTAAAGCAAAAATTTGGTACCAAAACATGGAACCATTGGTGTGATAAACCTGAACCTAACAATGTGGCTCAAAATTCTTTGGAACTTGTTTGCAGGGTAATGTGGAAGAGTTTGGAACTATGATCTAGAGAAACCTGATAAAAGTATAAACAGAGCTTAAGGATCCATTTGGGTGGGAATTGGAAGACCAGCATGCTTTCCAAAACACAATCAGTGGAGGCCCAGCTTATGACATTTCAGAGGGCATAGCAATATTGTCAACACTCGGTTAGCAGCAGTTCTTGTCATATTCTGGCAAAAATCTGGCTGAATTCTTCTTGTGTTCTAAGAACCAGAATATGGCTGAATTGTAAAGTAATAGACTAATGTGTTTGGCATTAGAAATTTCAAGGAAGGATGGCATTGAATTACATTGCAAGGATAACATTGTGGTTACAGTGAAAGAGATCAAAGAGATATGAAAAAGTAAAGTTTAAAAAGGAAAACTTTGTGAGCAAGTTTAAAGTTCTGGGCAAAGAGGGGATAGAGAAATAGAACTAGCTCAGTGGTAAGACTGCTTGCTGCACAAGCATAAGGTTCTGAGACAGCCTGAGTTGGATCTCCAGCACTCATACAAAAAGCTGGGAAAAGCCATGTACCCCTGAAACCCAAATCCTGTGAAGTATAAAGATGGGAAAATTGTTAAGGCTCACTGGTTAGCCAGTCTAACTGGAAATGGAAGGCCTAGGCTCAGAGGGAGACTCCATTCCAAGGAGACAACACAGAAGACGAACAGAGAAGCACACCTGACATTCTCCTCTGGTCTCCACATGCTTGCAATGGAGTGTGTGCATTTTGCACACACGTGCATATCCCATATATACACAACAAACACCACATATATTACAAACATACTCACTTGCTCCAAAAAAATGTTCTGGGCAAGGAGTAATTATTAAGGAGATTAACCCAAAGAAAGAAAAACCTCACTCCCTTCATTGGGACAATGGAGAAGGTACTCGGAAGGCAAGATCCTCTCCTCACCCACTGAAAACTCTAACTTCTGAGAATGATGATTATTTCTAAAGGAAAACAGCCAATCAGAAAATGCCACAGAAGCCTGGTATGGTGGTGCCCATCTTTAATCCCAGAACTCTGGGGGCATAGATAGGAGGATCACCGTGAGTTCGAGGCCACCCTTGAGACTACATAGTTAATTCCAGGTGAGCCTGAGCCAAAGTGAAACTCTACCTCGATAAAACCAAATAATAATGATAATAATAATAATAATAATAAAAGAAAATTCCCTAGAAGAGAATCTCCACTCAAAACCAACTCCCTAGGAATGTATTTCCACAAATTTAGTAAGCAAGATACACAGATACTATCCTCTTTTAGCAGCAGAAATTGGCAACATTGTCCAAATTTGTGGGCATGAGAGGTGCAATATTGAGAGTATAAGGGCACCATTCCCCAAGGTTTCAGAGAGATGCTGAGGCCATGTGACATGTGGCATGGTTGAAATCCTGCAAGAAGGATGAGAGACCATTGTATGAAGTGATAAAGATGAAGTGTATGTTACAACAGAAAACCCAGGAGCTTGGAAATGCCAGGACCAGGGGACAGCCACTAAGGAAAGCTGTGGTCTGCAAGTCAAGCCAGCCCACAAGAGAGGGCATTTGTGTGACAGCTGAAGAGACAGATGCACTGAAGCCTTTTGGAGCCCAAATGATTTCCTTAAGAGTCTCAGGTGCCAGACCTGGAGCTGCATGGTTTTGTATTTGTCCTACTTGGTTTTAATCACGCTTTGGTAAAATATTTCCTTGTTATGCTCTCACTCCTCCCTTTAGGAATGGGAATGTTTATTGACTGTCATTATACATTGCAAACATGTTTTTTTTTTTTCTAATTTTACAGGGGTCACAATTAAGAGACTATCTTGAGTTTCAGAAGAATCTTTGGATTTTGAACAGTGTTGGGACTGTTAAAGACTATGTATGGGGACTTTTAAAATTGGATTGAATGCATAATGTGGACATCAACCTACAGAGGGCAGGGGTAGAATGTTGTGGTTTTAATATGATTTCTCCCATAAGCTCATGTGTTTGAACACTTGGTTCCCAGCCAGTAGTGCTGTTTGGGAATGTTGTGGAACATTTAAGATAAGAGCCTTGCTATAGGAAATCGGTCCCAAGAGGCAGGATTTCAGATTTTATAGCCCAGCTTCCTTCATGTTTACCTGCTGCTTCCTGATTGTGGCTACAATGTGAATAGCCAGCTACCTTCTCCTGACACCATACCTCCCCCACCATCATGACCTGTAGCCTTGAAACTGTAAATTTAAATAAACTCTTTCCTTCCCTAATCTGCTTCTTGTCATGTATTTGTTCACAGCCAAAAGTAAAGTAACTAATAAAGATTCTAAGTTCACCCATCAGAGGATGGACTGGGAACACTACAGTTGAGTAAGACATCTCTTTCAATTCCCAGTTTACTCTGCAAGAGTCACTAAATGAAGACGAGGCCAGCTATTCTTGATTAACTACTCTATAGTAGGACTACAAACATGTACCAAAGTTTGAGTGTTCTTCCTATATTTTCCAGGGACCTATAAGGATTAAAGTATGTAATGAGGGCTGGAGAGATGGCTTAGTGGTTAAGCACTTGCCTGTGAAGACCAAGGACCCAGGTTCTAGGCTTGATCTCCCAGGACCCACGTTAGCTAGATGCACAAGGGGGTGCATGCGTCTGGAGTTCGTTTGCAGTGGCTGGAGGCCCTGGCATGCCCATTGTCTCTCTCTCTGTCTCTCTCTCTCTCCCTCTTTCCCTGTGTGTCACTCTCAAATATATAAAAATGAACAAAATTTTTTAAAGTATGTAATGAGAAACACACATACACACACACATTCACAAAAACCTCAGAGTATTCAGGAATTATTAACATTGAGACAAAATTAACACCAATACTAGGGTTCCAGTGACCCTGAAGTCTTACATAGAGTATAAGCTAATGGGGTCAGAATATTAATGCAATTTTGATAGGATATTACTTAAATAATAAAGAGAGGAGAGTTGAAAGCTCTCTTGTTTTGTTTTCCTATTTCTTGATTGTGTAGTTGTTAATGATATCTGCTGTTAGAAGTCTCATAGTAGCTCCTAGTTGTGTGCAGTTAGATATGTATTGTACATTGGAATATAGATTAGAGCATCCACTATAAGCATCAGTATGGAGTTTCCTCAACAAGCTAAAATTAGAGCTACCATGTGATCCATTTATCTCATTGTTGGTAATGTTACTGAAGGAAACGAAGTCAACATACAAAAGAGACAACTTGTGTATCCATGTTCATGGCAGCACTAGTCATGCTAGTCAGGATGTGGAGATATATATATATATATATATATATATATATATATATATATATGTATATATATGTGATATATATATATATGATATATATATATGATAGAATACTATTCGATCCTAAAGACTGAAATCAGGTCTTTTGCAGAAAAAATAGATGGAATTGGAGAACACTGTTTTAAGCAAAATAAACCAGACATAGAAAAACAAGTATTATTTGCTCCACTCATATACAGAAAATGCCTCCATTGAAATGAGAAGAGAACTGCAAGGCATCAGGTGGGAAGGAGTTGGGAAGTAGTAGGAATGGAGGGGTGAACAGACACAAAATAAAAACATGATACATGCACATATAAAAATATTACAGTGAATTCCTCTTAATCTGTACAATTTATATGTTTATAATAAAAAGATATAAATAGTAGAAATGCTTAGTAGAAACATGTACTCTTCCCAACACATAAAGTTATACCACATGCCTGAGTGATTAATTTCACAGATTCACACCAGCACCAAGTAGATAAAATACAGATTTTCACACATTCTCTCTTTACTGTTTGCTGTTTGCAGCAAGATGACATCTACAGAATGACAGTGGTTAAGCGGAGTCCACTAGCTATGGATTCCATGTGCTGTTGTCTTTTGAAGCATGGTTCTTTTTCTGGAAGTCTTGTAGCTTGCTAATTATAACTTGGCCTTATTTCTTTTATGGGCAGAGACATTGTTATCTATGAAGAGTTTACTGTCTGAATAAGAAAATTATTAAGGCCTGACCTAGAGAAGTCACTACACAAGATTTTAGCAGGAGTGATAACTAAGTGGCCATGGCTCTGCCTAGGGATACTTTAGGGAATGAAAGTATCCTAAATAGGGAAGCTTTCCCCATGGGTATTCAAAAGAAAGGGACATGTCTTATGTTTACCCTGATAAGTGGCATAATATAAGACTCCACACTATTTTATGAGTGGTAGTAAGTGGTTGGACCAGCTTGAACTTCCTCTAAAGCCAAGGACTAATAGCAAGATGACTTAATGAAAATTATCTAGGTGGACTTTTAAGAATAGGCCATTAGGATAACATTTGATTCCATATGAATGCTCAATAAAAACAGTCTTGAAACATGAATTGATGACATGAGCTACCTGTAGACATCAATTATCCAAACCTTCCATTTGGAAGGGGGCAGTGATGGAGCATGGGCTCAAAAATGGTCTAGCCTATATCCTACAACAGACACAAAGTCCAAACCCCTGATCTAGCATCATAACCCTTGGTTCCATAAGGATGATGTGATTTTTCCTGTCTTATACATTTGAACTTTCTATGTCTATGCATATTATACCTACAGAATGTTATCGTATGGTCTTATTTAATGTTCTGTATGCTGCTGTTATATTGAATATTGCTTCTGATAAAAAATCATTTTATACAAAATTAACATACAGTTTCCCCTGAGTTTCATTGTTCTTGTTAAATATTGTATCATCAAAAAGTAATTAGTCTTATAAAGTCAAGTGGTCAATTGCAGGCTATTTATAGCATCAGCTGAGTGACAATCCCTTGTGAGGCAGTGGCACTAACTGGAAGGAAATAACACATGTTATCAGACCATAACTGAAATGTATTTTTCTCAAGCTGAACATAAGTACTACAATCAGGACTAGAAGTACAAGGGTCATCTCATGAAATACCTCTTTTCTCCCCACTTAACTTTGGGTCCTGCCTACTTAAAATGTGTGTATTTAAAGATTAGGTGCTTCCAAGAAGTCCCTTTCTACTCAACTGGAACCTGAGACTTCTATTTGGTCATTCTAGGCTCTTCATTATGCTGATTAAGTATTTTTGGGTTCACAGACTTACAGGGTTGACTGAGGTCATTGATCTGCCTTCTCAACTATGTGTTGGGGATGGGGTAGGTCATATTGGGGCTT
Organism: Jaculus jaculus; assembly: GCF_020740685.1. NCBI lineage: Eukaryota > Metazoa > Chordata > Mammalia > Rodentia > Dipodidae > Jaculus > Jaculus jaculus. Next base: position 51,221,791 of record NC_059109.1, read on the forward strand.
GGAGAAAAGTGAGAACTTCTGGGCTACTTCTTTTCAATATAGTGTAAGATCCCATTGTTTGGCTGTAAGACTGTCATTACTCATAACACACATTAAGAAGTTCAATCCTCCAAGAATGAAGGAATTTTCATTCACCTCACAAGAATGAGCTGAGCTTCTGGCTAAAGGTAAAGAAAATAGAATTAGTGAAGAGTCATTAGCAGCATTAAGTGAATGACTTGTGACCAAAAGCATAAATAAGAACTATAAGCTATCTGTGTTTCCTTATTTATTATACTAGATGTACACTGCTATGTAAATGCACAATTAAAAATTAATTTTCCTATTTTTGACACAGGTGTTTTAGCTGTTCAGGCTGGTCTGCAACTTTCTGTGTAGCCCAGGCTGGTCTTGAACTCATAATCCCCTTGCCTCCATCTTGACTGCTGGAATTTTAGGCATGCACCATCACAACTGACTCTTTTCTTTTGTTTCCTGTTACCCTGGAAGTGATCCAAGAAATTCAAGCCAATGTAGTTATTGCTCAGATGCTATGGTGGCCTGAGATATGATTTTAGGTCTCTGTACTTCCAAAACATTTTGAAGGCTCCCATATACTTTCAGTACATTGCCTTAAGCAAATATTACTGTAGCATGCAACAAAAAAATACCATCTTATACACATGGTGTAGTGGGAAGATTTTGAGAGTTTGGAATAGCTAGGTTAAAATTTTAAACCCATCATTTACTAAAATTGGAATTGTCAGTTAACCTCTTTTACTCTTGATTTCTCATCTGAAAAGTGTAAGAAAATAATTAATAGAATAGTCTGCAAAGGTGGTTAATTTAATGCAATAGTCTTTATTCTATAAAACAATACTGTTTTACTTTTTATGATCATTAATCCTATTAACAATCCAATAGGAGCATTACAACTTTAATAAAAAACTGTATATATACATGTCATTTTGTATATATAATCTCAGAACTTCTTTAGTATCACAAATGTCTGATAAGAAATTCAAAGGTAAAAGATTAATAGCTGCTGTTCATGGCAATCACTTACAGCCGCATAATATTATAGAACTATTAAATACTTGCTATGGTTGCTTAGCTCTTCAACTGCTAGTACTATCAAAACTTTATATGAATTTCCTTGTTTAAACAATAACTACTTATAAAAGGCTTCTACAGCCATTGTGTTATTTTATCTTCAAAAATTCCTACCAGCAGCTCATGGTTTAGAAGAATTAATATTGTGAAGATGGCTATACTTCCAAAACAACCTACAAAAACAATGCAAACACCATCAGATTCTCATGTAATTCTTCATATATTAAAAAACTTAAAATTTATATGCAAGCACAGTAGACCCAGAATAGCCAAAACAATACTGAGTGAAAGAACAATGCTAGAAGTATCACCACACCCAATTTCAAGTTATACTATGGAGCCATAGTAACAAAAACAGCATGGTACTGGCACAAAAACAGATCAGGGAAATAGAATAGAGGATCCAACTAAATATCAATGTAGCTGCACTATATCATTTTGACAAAATGCAAGAAAATATACTTTGGAGAAAAGACAGCCTCTTGAACAAGTGGTGCTATGCAAACTGGATATCCATATGTAGGAAAATGAAATGAACTCTATTGCCCTGCACAATAATGAACTTCAAATGGGTGAGACCTTCATGTAAGACCTGAAACTATGATAGCAAAAAGTAGGGGGTACCCTACAGGATACATATCTGTAATATATGAATATTTTGTGCCTTTAATCTCAGCACTCAGGATGCTAAAAGTAGGAGTATCTTTGTGTATTCAAGACCAGACTGGGCTACAGAGTGAGTTCCAGGTCAGCCTAGGTTAGAAAGAGATTCTGCCTCAAAAACAAGCATCTAGAATATATAACGAACTTGAGAAATGAATAAGAAATCAAATAACTAAATCATTAAATGAGCTAATGAACAGACAGATCACAAAATATAAAATACAAATTACCAAAAGCATATGGAAAAATTCTCAGCTTAACTAGCCATCAGAGAAATACAAATGAAAGCTATACTTAGATTCCATTTCACTCCAGTCAGAATGGCTAACATCAAGAAAACAATAAATCCTGGAGAGGATATGGACAAAAGAGAATGAATATACAGATTGTGAGAATGAAAGGTATTCCAGGCACCATGGAAAGCATGGAAGTTACACACTCACATACACACGCACACATACACACACACACACACACACACACACACACACACACACACACACACACAGTGGAATACAGAGGGACAGATAGGTTTGTGAAGAGAGTGAATCCTTTCCATTCCACCCTTCCACCCACACGTGCCCTAAAAGTCCTACCATTGTGAAATGGAAAACTCTCACCTACACTACTTCACCCATCCAGCTGGCTCAGCATGCAGCCATACCACTTGCCATTAAGAAAAATTAGAACAGTCAAGTTTAGGAAAATAGTGAATCCTTTGCCCTTTACCCTACTACAGGGTCTGTATTTACATAACATTCCATTTTGATCTAGAGCTGACTGGGATCTGCCAAAACCCACTTCACCTCTACCACAACAGCACACAGTGAAACACTATGATTCAATCCTGCTCTCAGTTCCTGCACTGAGAATCTCTTCAGGAATCCTCTCAATCCTACCACATAGGCACAGACAATGTGCCTTTGGGGCTAGGACTTGTGTTGAGTTCAAGCATCCCAACCCCTTTCAGCAGCCCTCCGCTACCAAACTGCAGGGGTCACCAATAATCTTCCATTTGGGCAGGGACCCAAATTTATGTTGGAGCACTGTGAAAAATGAATTGAGACCTCTTCACTTACCCACCCATGAAGCCCCCAAAACAAAACTCCAAGCACAGCAAAGCATAGCTTAGGACAGTGAACACCAGGCACATTAAGTGAACACCATTCCAAGTACTCAACACAATGGTGCCAGAAAGAATTGAGCAACTCATTATCTCCAGATGGGTAAGTCTCCAGGTACCACGAAAAACTAGCCAATATGTCTCCCCAAAGAAATACCAGTCCCGTGAGAATACCCATGAGAGCTGTTTGGAAAAACTCTAGACAAAGAACTCAAAATAATGATTATAAGTAAGATCTGTACAAAGAACTCAGAGAAGACACTGATAAATGCATGAATGAAATTCTGAATAAATTCAAACAGGACAAAATAAAATGGAGGAAATAAGGAAGTCTAACCTGGATATGAAAATGGAATTGAACAAAAAGTGATAGCCTAGGAAAAGCCAAGCTGAAATAAAGATGGAAATGAAAAATACAACCAGCCAAACACAAAGCTCCATGGTAACCTCACCAATATAGAAGGCAGCAAGTGGAAGACAGAACATCTGACCTTGAAGACAAAAAAGAAATGGTTAAATTAGTCAAAACCAATGAGAAGTTCAAAAATAAATAAAAAAAAGTATGAATAAAACATGAGAGAAACATGTGACATCCTAAAAAGACCAAATGTCTGAATTATGGACATAACAAAAAGGAGAACTTTAGGCCAATAACATAAATTATTTCCTATAAAATCATTAAAAAATTGCAAATCTAGGGGGAAAGTTTTCTAGTCAGGCACAAGAGGCATACAGACCACCAAACAGGACCAAAGCAATTTCCCACATCCTATGATAGTCAAAACACTAAATACACAGAACAAAGACAGGGTACTGAATTATGCAAGAGGGAAAAGTCTCATCACATACAAAAGCAGACCCATCAGAATAACTGCCAATTGGTCAATGGAAACACTAGAAACCAGAAGTGTTTGGAATGTTGTCTTTAGCTATTGAAAGACCATAGCTGCCAACCCAACCATCAATATAGTTGGCAAAAATATCTCTCATAGTAGAAGAAAGAAAAAACATTCCACAATAAAAATAGGCTAATAGAATTTAGGAGCATTAAGCAAGCCCTACAGAAGAAATGGCATACTTCAAATTAAAGATCAAAGAGGTGGTAGAAAGAATTTAAGAGCCAAAGGATGGCAGGAGCACTTTACAGTGCTGTCTTTCAGATATAAAGTGGCAGTTGCATTCATGACCTCACTGTGGGTGTCATTACCTGCACAATATCTGCATAATACTGAGTCTTTCAACATGTTATAGATGATGGAGGATGGCATAAAAATGACAGAAAAAGAGAGACTAATTGGAATGAAGAGGTGATTCAGTGGAATGGGGATAAGGAAGGGGAAACAAAGGAAGGTGGTGGTAGGGGATTGTGATCAGGGCATATTATATATATGAATGAAGTGTATCAATTTTTAAAAAGAAAAAAAACATTGAAAAGAATGTAAGAGTCAGAGGTTTGGGAGGAGTGCTTTGGAATGTCGTATTCTGGACATGTGGTGACTGTTATATTCATGACCTCACAATGTCTATTATTACTTGCTCAACATTGGGCCCATCATCATGTCATAGATGATGAAGGAAGGCAAAAATAAAATAAGACAATCAAAATTGTAAAGAGACAGGTTAAAGGGAGGAATGGGTTCAGTAGAAGAGGCCTAGGGGAGGGCAACAGGATAATGGAAGAAGACTAATATCAAAATACATTCTGTACATACATAAAAATTGGCAATAAAATGTTTTAAAATTTTATTTCTTTTAAATTAAAAATATCTCTATTATATGAACAAATAAACAATTTCTTAGTATTTTTACCAAAGGACTCCAAGTCAACATATCATAGAAATACTTACACATCAATGTTTATTGTAGCACTATTCACAATAGTTGTTATGGAACCAACCTAGGTGATTAACAACACAGGAGTAAACAAAGAAAGTGTAGGACAAATATACAATGGACTTTTTAATCTATAAAGAAGAATAAAGTTTTGTCATTTGTGGGAAAATGGACCCAACTAGTGGTAGTTTTATTAATCACATTAAGCCAATATCAGAAAGTCTATGAGACCAGTATAAGTATGCTGTTTTAAAGATTAGAAAAAAACTTATTATTTGATATTATCCCATTTTAAGCAAACTTCATAAGAATATAGAATGCGGGCTGGAGAGATGGCTTAGAGGTTAAGCGCTTGCCTGTGAAGCCTAAGGACCCCGGTTCGAGGCTCGGTTCCCCAGGTCCCACGTTAGCCAGATGCACAAGGGGGCGCACGCATCTGGAGTTCGTTTGCAGAGGCTGGAAGCCCTGGCGTGCCCATTCTCTCTCTCTCCCTCTATCTGTCTTTCTCTCTGTGTCTGTCGCTCTAAAAAAAAAAAAGAATATAGAATGCAATAGATTCTTCTACTCTCATACTTTCCTTCAAGATTTTATACATTGCCTGAAATCTAGCAGATATTAAATATGCTTGAAATAAATGATGGAAAATGAAAAACATCTCATTTCTTGAGTAAATTAGACCCAAAATTGAGGCTACATCAGGACAAAGCTAACATTGATTTAAACCACTCTTGAGAGCAGAATCCAGTGTCATAAAAACATATGTCGCTGTGTAGATGCTTGAGAAGGTACATGTATGAATAAAACCTTATTTCTTTAAGTAGCATCTTGAATTCAAACAGAAAGTTTTGATGTCCTTTGTCTCTTACTGTGAAAACTTATTTTCCTCCCAATTTTATGGATCAGGAATTTGGGAAGGTTCAACTTCATGATGTAGCTCTTCATGTGGGGCAAAGGAGCTAGGAGATCTATTTCCAAGTGGACTTCTTTGGTGACTTGCCCAAACCTGGACAGGAACAGCTACAAAGCTTGTCTTAGCTGGGCGCCTCTCCTTGTCTATGTCAGGGCCTGTAATGGTTTGTTTGAATGTAAAGTGTTCTCCATAGACTCATGTACTTGTGATTAAGATTGATACTTAAGCCTCAGTTGGTGAAGCTTTTGAGAGAAAGAGATTTGCTGGAGGAGGTGTATCATGTAGGAAGGTCTTGGGGTTTTACAGTGTAGCTCTGCTTGTTGGTGTTAGCTTAGCTCGGTCTCTATTTTCTCCCTGCTGCTGTGGAGATGTGACCAGCTATCTGTAGTTACCATGCTTTTCCCAACATGATAAAATCCCCCCTCAAAACTCCAAGCTGGAAATAAACCTCCCATATGTTGCTTCTGGTCAGGTGTTTTGTTCCAACAATGAGAAAGTAACTATTGAGAGCCTGGCTATACTGTTCCTCTAGCAGAATATTCAGGTAGTCTACCTTTTTACAAAGAAGACACAAATCCTTCAAGCTACTAAGAGCTAAGTCTAGACTCAAAGTAGCCCCATTTCTACTGTATTGTATTGACCAAAATAGTCACAGGCTACAAGAAGTAGAAATAGATACCACCCTCAGTAGGATGATTATCAAAGAATATGCAGCTTCTCTTTTTTTGACACATGTGTACATGTGTGTGGTGTATGCATGTACATGTGTGTGGTTGTACATGCAAGTGTGCACATGGAAGCCAGAGGTTGAAGTCAGTTGTTTGCCTCAATGGCTTTCACAATAGAATTCACCAATTAGTCTAGGGTAGCCAGCCAGCCGGCTCTCGAGATCTCCTGTCTCTGCCTTCACAGTGATAGGATTACAGGTGGGTGCCACCATGCCTGGCTTTTACATGTGCTGTGAAAGTGAATTTGGCCCTCACACTTGCATGGTGAACAGTTTACCCACTGAGCTATCTCTCTATTCCCTACTCTTTTTTAACTTTATTTATTAATTTCTTATTAGTTATGTACATACTCATTGTATAAACAGCACATGTTGGTATCATCCTTACCCTCATCCCTGCCCCCCCTCCAAAGGGACCCTACTCATTAAAGATGCCAGTTATCACCATGGGAATTATGGGTTGTGTATTTTAGGGGTAGCCATCAGTTATGGGGAAGAGGCAATGTCTCTGTTCGTGATGGCTCAATTTATGGCTCTAACAATCTTTCTGCCCCCTCTTCCATGAATCTCTCTGAACCACGTTGGGTTCATTTTAGGTCTACTTCAGTGATGGGCACTTGGGAGTCTCTGTGTCTCTGGATATCTAGTTTGGTAGAAGTTGAGTGTCCTCTGTGTCTATCTCCTTCACTCTTGTGCTGATACCAGGTTCACCAAGAAAGCAGCACTCTTGCTAATTTCCCCAATTAGTCTATGGCTTCAACTTGGGCCCTGGAAAAGGTGTGATGGGCTGATTCTCTCCTCAGGTTCTGTGTCCATCTGAAAAAGAGAAGCAGATTCTCCAATGGAGAGTGAAGTCAGCACCAATTTTTATTTATTTATTTGACAGAAAGAACCAGAGGGAGAGAGAGAATGGGCATACCAGGGCCTTTAACCACTACAAACAAACTCCAGATTCATGCACCACCTTGAGCATCTGGCTTACATGGGTCCTGGGGAATTGAACCTGGGTCCTTTGGCTTTGCAGGAAAGTGCCTCAATCCCTAAGCCATCTCTCCAGACCTCTATTCCCTACTCTTAATATACTAGAGTTTCCTTAGCCAAGATAGAAGGTTTATAAAAATTAAGCTATGGAGTAGTTCTGGTGGCTACTCTTGATAAGACTTCCCCTATGGAATAAATTTCATTTCCCAAATATCAGTAAATAATTCCATAAGGCCTTAGATTAAAATTCAGTGAAGCTTGGATGCATATCTGAATTAATTTCCATGCTTCAGTGAGCATGTCTCAGGGGTAACAGAGGAGTGTTTGTGTTCTAGTTATTTAAGGTAATTCAAGCTTCTCCAAATCTGGTGGGATCAAGAAGCCCAAAATATCATTACAGCTAAAAATTTACTCTACAGGAAAGTGTCATTACAAATCAAGCTTGCAGTATCCACCTCCTGGGCATGCAAAAACCCAGCACTACCACTTTGAGGATATTTTAGCATCTCGACAGGGAGTATGGCTAAATAAGAACTGAAATAGCACAGTGATCCCAGAAACCATAAGCACAAAGGAAACACAAATAGCACAAACAAACACAGGGCATCTCATACAATTCCAGAAAGAATTGGAGAGGATTATCTACACTACCCACCATCACTGTTGAAGTTCAAGTTATTCCATAGACATGATGGACACAGTGATTATTCTCAGCATTTCCACCTGTTTTCAAAGCATCTGTATATGCATTTGTTCCCAGTGATCCAAGGCTTTTCTTACCTGTTACCTGATTTTTTTTTTTAAAAAAAAGAGGAATTAGTTGGACTTTTCAGATGCACAAGTATGTAGAGGTCATTTTGTCTCACAGAATTTTTCAAGATATGGCTCAGTATATTGAAAAAAAATTATGTGAAAAAATGTGCTATAACTTAAGTAGATTTAGACACAAAGAATGTAAAAATAAAAAATATAAGAGCAGGAAAGAGAATAAAAAAATATGGCATTGGTTCAGGCTACAGATGCGAGGTCTAGAGAGGGTAGCTAGAGAATGGCTCAGTGTCTGATGGGTGCAATGTTCCCAGCTCCAGTATAACAGTCCCTTCTTACTAAAGCACTACGGAATGCAAGCACCCAGGGGAGCAAGAACTTGAACTGTCTATTCACTAATGTAGTCTAGACACCTAGAACAACACTTGGCACATTAGGAGCACCTAATAAATATTTGTTCAGTTGTTTATTGACAACTTCCATAATTTTAGACAGTAAACCATTATAATACCCTTCCCTCCCCCATATTTGTTAATTTTTAACAAATGAAGCTCATAAAGCTTGGCTAAAAGGAATCCAACAGGCTAGCTCAGCATGGGCACAATTACTACAGATCTATTTCTACAACAGGAACCCAGCCCGTGGCATAAGAAAACAGTAAAGATGCCAGTACGTCCTACTCAACTGTCTGAGTCTTGTCCCAAGAGTCAGTGGACAATGATAGGGTCAATGTTAAAACAGGCAGCAGCCAGAGCTAAGAAGAGACCACCCAAACAGAACCCCTTATTGCATATGAAGTGAGGAAAGTGACAAGAGAACAACACTCAGAATGCTGTAACTCTGTCCCTGGGCATTCAGTTCCAAGCCTGATGGGCAGACAAGGAGAAGATAGAAGAGGAAACTATGATTCCAACAATGATAGATGACAACATTCCAAGATTTAATAAACTAAAAAAAAATAGGAGCTATGTAAAATCACTATTTGGACTAGTTTTCATTAGACTAACTCAGAGACTGTATACTATGTGGAGCCAACCTACGGAAGAGTGGGGGTATGCATGTGTAAGAGATAAAAGCAGGGACCAGCTTGATCTATCCTAACCCCTATAGCAAGAAGTTCCAGTCTCCTGCAACCTGAAATATTTTGATTCTGAGCATTTCTTTTAAATAAGAAAGTACATAATAGCCATTCTCTAAACTTTGAAATACATCAAGAAGAACTGATTTGAGGACTTATCTACAGTAAGTTTTACATCAGAAGATACACAATGTAAAACAAGACAAGAAAAAAAAATTTCAAGACCCAAGTAGAAAAAATTTATGAGGTTTAGCCATTGTTTTATGGCACACAAGAACAAAGAAAATACTATTGAGTAATGTACCACAGAAAGGAATGAAGAGGAAAAGAGAAAGAAAGAAAAGGAGAAGGGAAAGAAAAGGAAAATTGGGGAGAAAACAGAATAGGAAAGAAAGTAAAGTAAAAAAATGAAATATCACATTTATTTAATGCCTTATCATAAGCACTAGCAGTAATGACAAAGTAATAGTGACTGAAAGATGTGACTTCCACAAGGAAGATACTGTCCTGTGGCTATCAGAAGCCCTGTTCACTCACTTGGTGCTTGGAGGCACACAGAAATATGTTTTCATGCCTGGACTTCTGGTTCTGCCAGCCTGCAGTCCTTCCTTCGACTGCATTCTCTTCCACGGCCATTCAACTCAGTCTCCTGCATGAGCTACATTCAGTTAAGTCCTAAATTTCTTTTTTAAAAAATTAATATTCTGAGATGTTCAAAAGAAATTTTGGGTGGAGGGGGTAAGGTACTGGGATTGAATCCATGTTGAACAAGTACTCTACCACCAAGCTCTCTCCCTAGCCTTTTTACAATTTATTTTGAGGCAGGGTGTAAGTAAGTTGCCCAGGGTGGCCTTAAACTCAGTCTAGTATAGTTAGGCTTTGAACTTGTTATCCTCCTGCTTTAGCCTCCTTTGTAGCTGGGATTACAGGCCTACACCACCAGGCCGAACTCTGACAGGACAGGCTCATAGTTGATGAAGGAAGAGAAAAACATTTAAAATGAGGAGACATGGCAACATATATACATAGAAAAATGGCCAGGAAAATTGCCAAACATTAAAGAGGTAAGTAACGGAATTGTGCATGATTTAATTTTTTTTTTTTTTTGCTTTATGTTCATTTATATTGTCCCACACCTAACATATTTTTTTTATCACGTAGAAACTTGTATGGACGCATCATATGTTAGTACCATCATTTCCTCTTCACAGCCCCTGTTCTACTGAAGGTCCTCCTCAGTAGGATTGCTGATATTCCCCACTACTCTCAGTGCCTGTCTCCATGACCCTAACACTGGTTGACAGGCTTATTGAAACAGCACTCTTGCCCATCTCACCAATTCCTCTGGCTGGTGTCAACAGATTTTTATTTCAGAAAACACCATCAAATTAAAATATACATGAACTCATTTTAATTTTTGTAGTGTGTGTGTGTGTGTGTGTGTGTGTGTGTGTACTTTGATATAGAAAGATAAGCTAAAACTCTAGGACAAACACTATAAATAGTGGCTAGGTCAACAGAATGATTGGAGCGAGGAGGAAGAAAGAAGAGACATTCTGCTTCTTTAACCCTTCAATAATGTTTAAATTTGTATTATACAGTATGTATTTATTTGATAATAAAAAGAGCAAATGTGTGACTAGAGAACAATCTTTAAAAAGACCACTTGGCAGTCAGATCTATGGAAAATAAATTTGTTTCCAAAATAAGAAGTACTGAGGCCCTGGTAAAGATATGTGGTATGACAATGTCCTGTTGCACATTGTTCACCTTTTTGCTGTTGTAACAATGATTTCCACCCGCACAGCTCGAGTCTTCCTGTTAGCTAGGTTAGGTTACAGAAAAGGTACAAGGTATGAGTGCAGTTGTCATGCTTTCTAAGCAGAATGAAGGGCTTGTCATGCTCATATAAAAGTTCTCCCTAAAACAAAATGATAAAAGGTGTAAGATCTGTTATTTTTTTCTAAGGGTGTTAGCTGAGCTACAGGGAAGACCATGCTCACAGTGAGCACAAGAGCACCAGTGTAGATGCTACACGTGGAATTGCTTTCCCTAGAGGACTTTAAAAATAGCCTGGCATGTCTGAGAGAGTGGAAAAGTGTTTTTGCTGAAGGCCAAGCAGATGGGCTTTGGTGACCCCTCAAGGTCCCTTCCAGGTGGTTGATTTGGGCTTACAACCTTGGCTCAGACACAAGAGCTCCATCCTGCCCTCGGGCCTCCACCTGCGTGGAGTGGCTGCTTGGTCTCCACAAGCTGCAGACGTTCTCCCGTCCCACTACAGCTGGAATCCTCGAGCAGCTCACATCTGCACAAGGTGCCTGATAGCCTTTCCCTGCAGAAGGCATTCTACTCAAACTTATAGCTGAAATAGTCATCCCACAAAGCTCAAAATGTGCACCATGCTATAAAATGACTGACTTATAATTTTCAAAAATGTTAGCATCATTTAAAGTAAGTCTGAGACACATCTTGGATTCCAGGAGACCAGAGGGACATGAAAACTAAATGCAATGCACAATCTAGGACTGAATTTTACAGTGGAAAAATGCCACAAAAGTCATTATTAGGAAAATTCATGAAATTGGAGGAGTGTTCATGGTATGTTGAAGTATTGTATCAATGTTCGATTTCTCTAATTGGATAGCCATATTGTGATTATACATAAGAAAATCATTGTAATTATGAAATCAACACTAAATTATTAAAGACACACAAATGATGGGTCAGATATGAAGAACAATATTCAAAGTTGATGAGCCTGATATAGAAGTTTTTGTACTAGTCTTACAAATTTTGTATAAATTAGAAATCATTTCAAAGTAAAAAACCTTCTTAAAAGGTAGAAGTTAATGCTTATATCACGACTTTAGCTTACCTCTCCCAAAGCTCCCATTTTCATGGTTCCTAAAGACTAGGAATGACATCCATCATCATCAACTTACCACTTTCCTTTCAATCTTCATCAGTGGGAATGTGGTGGGTATATCCCCCAGCAGCTCTGCATTTTCCTACACATCTTATTCCAGCCATTTGGAATCAAGACACCAGCCAGTAACTGAGTCCCCAGCACTCCTTCCTGATGCTGTTCACATCCTGACACCACAGCTGGCTCACATGCCCTGAGCAAAGCAAAATTTAAAACCCTCCTGGTATTCCTAGGTATTCATTCAGTGAATCTCAGGAGAAATGGCCTGCATGCCATGCATTTCTGTGCATGTCAGGTGGGATGGGACTATTCATCCAGAAAAAGAGAGGACTTTGGAAAGGAAGATAAGAAACATTTATGAGTGTCACCCTCATCTTCAGTGATTTATGTACACTATCTTATCTAATCGTCACATTTCTGCATGATAGATTTCATTATCCCTAGTTCATAGATGAGGCTCAACAATATTAAGTGACTTGCTCAAATCACTAAATGGCTACTAAATGATTAAGTCATCAATGACAACCTCTAGGTCCGTGGGTCTATGCTTCCAAGTTGATTTTCTAAGCAACTTAATTATATTCCTTCCCAATTTTGTAGCCATATCTGAACTGACATAATTAATAATAAGGACAGTATAAAGTGTGAATCTTGTTAAACTCATATAAATAAAACACACTTTGAAGTAATCTTTTATTTATATATCCTATAAAGTAATTAGTAAAATTCAGCCTATCTAATTGATTTCATTGTTAATACCACTGGTAGAAGTGTGCCCTGATCCATTCCTTTTGAAAAGTGATTCAGAAAAATGTGGTTACCTTAAAATAAATATACCATTTAACCCAAAAATTTCTGGATATCTATCTAGTATTGTAAGTAGCATGGGTAGGTGGTTTTGTATATGAACAACCTTGCAGTATTATTAACAATAATTAAACTGTAGTCTAAATGTCCAGTAATAAGCAGGTAAGAAAAATTTGTGTCTCTCCCTATATAATAACAACTCAGCATTTGAAAATAATGTTTACAGAGTTTATAATGACATCAATATTCTATAACATAGAGTTGAGTAAAAAGTCAAGACAAAAAATCAAATATAAAGAATGGTTACACATTGGAAGGAAGCTTTAATATTTTACAAGATGGTGCTAACTTACTATGTGTAGAATAGATTACAAAGCTGTAGGGCAACTAGTTATAAAACTACTACATTGGTCTCAAAGAGCAATGATGGAGAAGGGGTGGATTCAGGTTGTAATGTGGGAGATGATAAGAAGTGTCACGATCCTCTTATGTACTCTGAAGAAGCACTGATGAGATTTCCTGAAGGTTTGCCACATGGTACAAAAGAGTGGAGACAAGAAAATCCTTGGGTCATTTGGTTTAAACAAGTATAAATGCCATTTTATGAGATGGAATTCCTGAGAAGGAATGGGCTTGGGGACATGAACACCAAGGCTTAAATACTGAGTATGTTACTATAGAAATGCCAGTTAGATATTTATGTGTGAGGTTACGATATATAGGACTCTAGTTCATAGTAGAGATATTGGCTATGAATATGAAATTGGAGCTTGTCTTATTAGAGATGGCATTCAAACCATACCTTGATAACATCATTGCAAAGAGTATGGAGATTGGAACTAGACCCAGGCCAAGTGCTGACACCCATTCCTCAGTCAGAGGTTAAGAAAGTGAGAACTGAGAAACAGACACAATTAAGTAACAGCCAGGCAAGTGAGAAGAATGAGAAAAGCCAAGCCAAGGAAGGGAATTATTATGAAGTCCAAAGATGCTGAGGAGATAAGCAGTGATTGTCAGTTAATAACAGAACCCAGACTGGCTACAAATTCATGATCTTCCCTCCTCCTCTTCCTCCTTTTAAGTGCTGAGATTTCATGTATGCCATCATGCCCCACTAGTGATGGCCTTCATTCAGACTTTTAACTCAATTTTCCTGATAGAAGTCAGCACAGTAGGCTGGAGAGATTTCTCAGTGGTTAAAGGTGCTTGCTTTCCAAGCTTGATGGCCTGGGTTCAATTCCCCAGCACCCATATAAACAAAATAATGCATGCATCTGCAGTTCATTTGCAGTGGCAAGAGGCCTTGGCATGTCCATTCATTTTTTTTCTCCCTTTCTCTTTCTTTCTCTCTCTCTCTCTCTTTCTCTTACCTCTCTGTATGCAAATAAATAAATATTTTTTATGCAAGAAGTTAGCACAGTGGTTTTTAGAGGAGGAAAATGGCGGCAGAGGTAAGTAACATAAGAGTAATGGAAGTGTTCTACATTGTACTTCGTGTGGAACACATTGCAAAACTCATCAAGTCATGCACTTTAAAACTCTGCATTTCACAAAGTATGCAAATTACTACATCTCAGTAAAAATAAAAATAAATTCTAATTTTTCACATTTTTGCATTTTCCAATATTATGATAATGAATAGTCACTACATTTATAATAAAAAATAAACATTTAGAAATAAAGGTTGGATTACTGTATATGTCAAACTTCTTTGAATTGTAAAGGTAAGAATTAGCAGAATATTATTTTTTCTTCAAACAAAAACCAATGTAAATAATATTTGAATAATGTACATAGTGAAACCTTTGCCATGGATTTCCCAGAGAAACTTAACTCTGTAAGCTTAAAAAAATTAATTTTTACACACAAACCAGGAAACATCTACTTCACGCTTAAGAACAGACGGCTCATATGGGGACTGATCTTTGTAGTTTGCAAATGTAAATCAAGAGAAAGAACACTGGAATCAGCACTGGAAGCTAACATCAAAAGTAGCCTTGGTGCTGCAGGGATTGCTCAGTAGTTAAGCAAAGCCTGACAACTTGGGTTCAATTCCCCAGTGTCCACATAAAAACAGATGGACAAAGTGGTACCTGCATGTCCATTTTAAAACACACACTCTCTCTTTCTCTATCACTCTCTCAAATAAAAAAATATAAAAATTGCAGCTTTGTCTTTGTGAAAAAGTCAGCTAAGTTTTCAATCCTGTTTTTCTCCAAAATGGTCATGATATAATCTACCATTTAGCCTTAAATTTGTTCCAGGAGCTAACAACTGAAAAAGTTTTGGGAAAAAGCCACAAGGGCAAGGCCTCAATAATACAAATAGAGGCCATGGCCAGTTCCACCTATCTTCCTCAATTTTCAGGAAGTATTCTTTTTAAAGGGACACTAACTTCGTTCTCTCCTGGAAAAAACAGATCCAGAACAAATTCTAACTGTGAGCCTGTGTATAGTTGGCACATTCTACAGTATAATCAAAAGCTCTCAAGAAACTGAAAATGACCCCTAGAACACCACTTCCCTTTCCTATGCTTCTGCCCCTCTCTTAACTCCCAATAGACTGAGAATGAACCTCTTGTCTTCCTCAGGTAGGTTAGCTGAAAAGAAAAATGCAATTCATATGGAAAGTCATATCAACTTCCAGATTGTAAGAGACACAATCTTTTCTTCCTATCCCAACTTACTCACTTTTCTTTAACACATTTGTACCTCTCTGTAAGTTATTCTTAAAGCACAAAAAATAATTAGAAATTTTCTTAATAAGAACCTTGACAAATAGATTAGAACAGAATGGTAATTCAGAAGGCAGCTATACTCACCAATATACTACCAATGCCACACCCAGAAAGGTAATTTGGGCTGGTAGAAGTGGCTCCAAATACCAAGTTAAATGGTGTGGATTTGAGCTTGTGGGCAAACAGGTACCATTGAGAGTATTTGAAAATAGAGCCAGGCATGGTGGCTTATGCCTGTAACCTTAACACTCAGGAGGCTGAGGTATGAGGACCACTGTGAGTTAGACCAGATGGGGCTAGAGTGAGACCCTGCCTCAATAAGAAGTTACTGTAAAAAACCATGTAATTTCTATGAGAATTGTTTTCTGAGATGTATTTGAATTCAATTAAATGGACAAAGTTATTGAAGCACCATTTTATATGTTTCAAGTAAATGGTGGTGAGGTCATGAGAATAAGGAGGCTGTATAGACCTAGAGAAATCAGAAGCAGGTTGAAGTTGTATAGAAAATGAAAGCATTACTTAATACAGAGGCATTTCACATGATAGTGGGATTCAAAAAAAAAAAAAAAAAAAGAATGGCTTCAAACTGTTACCTTCAGTATTGTCACACAGGCTCTTGTGTTTGTCTTTGCCAGAGGATTATAGTGTGTTCATATATTTGATAACCTGTATATTAGAAATATCATGTTAGCACAGATAATTTTAAACTTATTGAAATATGTTGCATTGTTTTTAATGCATTATTCAAAACCCATTTTCTGTATTCTTCAAAAATACTTTGTGCATTTTGTAACCACACTGCATCTCAGGTTGGTCCAGCCACATTTCAAGTGCTCAGTGGCCACCTGTGGGTAGTGACTATTGAACAGAAGAGTTCTAGATGGCTGTTCTGACCCTAATTGCTTAACTTTATTGGCAGAGGACTGCAAAAAGGAAAGCTGATTTCCCAGACTAACAATATGAGACAGCATATCAAGTGTGTCTATATGTGTGAACATGTGTGTTTTCACTTCTTTGTGCATTTATAATTGTAAAGTTTTGCTTAAGTGTAAGGCAATGACTTAGCACTTTGTTAGTCAAAATAACTCTGTAGGGTCAGTACTATGAATAGCATGCCAATTTTTTTTTTAATTTTTTTTTAATTTATTTATTTGAGAGTGATAGACAGAGAGAGAAAAACAGATAGCGGGAGAGAGACAGAATGGGCACGCCAGGGCTTTCAAGCCTCTGCAAACGAACTCCAGACGCGTGCGCCCCCTTGTGCATCTGGCTAACATGGGACCTGGGGAACCGAGCCTCGATCCGGGGTCCTTAGGCTTCACAGGCAAGCGCTTAACCGCTAAGCCATCTCTCCAGCCCAGCATTCCAATTTTTTAATATAACAAATATATAAATTAAATAGACTTTTTCAAGGTTATGCAGCAATGAAGTAACTTTGAAAGAATAACTTCATCTGTATGAACTAAGGATAGTTTCTTCCCAGAATCTTATACTTAGCAAATTGTAAAAATTATCCATGAAAAATTATCTCCACACACTTAACTAATATTAAGGGTTGTAAGATTTATTGTAGTGTTTTAAGAAGATTAAATTCTATGTTATTGTTACCTAACAACTCACTCTAAGCAACTTTATGCTGTTTTCACAGTACTAAATAATGCTCACATCATGACTGTAATGATAATACATTAGATATCAAATGTGTGCCAAGCAATTTATTGACCATTTTTCTTCTCTGGACCTTCTAGTGTCCCCTAGGCATGTGGCAGTTTTGCTTTTACCAACACAAATAAATGGCATACTGGCTGATTCAGCAATGTAAAAAGATACAACAAAATACATATTGCAAAGTACATTATCATTATGTTTGGCAGATGGGGTGGCCATAGTACTCCGTGTCTCTTCCTGCCAACTGCCACAGCCAGGGTCCTTAGGCCACATACACCCAAGAGAGTTGGCCTCAGTGTCTGCCCAATGTATGTATAGCTAACAAACAGAATTCTAGGAGCAGCCCTCAAGACCAATATGCCAACTAAATGGCAAAAATGATGCCAAGTCAGAACATTCTCTTGTATCTGTCAGCTCCACAAGTGGGCAATGAACCGGCATGCTCTACTAACATGTGGCATGTTTCCAAACCCAAGGCTTCTCCTCCAATTGAGAACCAATTAGGCTGAAAGTATTTAGCGATTAAATCCCTCCCCTTGGTATGTCCACAGTCCTATAAAATTCAAACAGATAACTGCAGTAGCAGTAAAAGAGATTAAGCTTAACAGTGCTTATAAAACACATCTCCAATGGCCCAAAGCTAGACAATGTTAGTAGAATTATTGAGCATACACTGAGCACCTTTTTTCCTCTATCCCCCACTGTTCCCACCTACAGGGATAATGGAGGGTGACAAATAGACAGCTGTAAGGGAAACACTGTGCCATCAGGTTCAAGTTTAGGCACATAAGCTAGCAGACAGAATTCAGTTCTTAGTCTCTGTTCACTGTTGACTTGGGAACTGAATCTTCCCAGGTCTTATGACGGGTGGCCCATCCTTCATCCTTGTTGTACATGCTCTGAGTTCATGCCCAGCACATGAGTGTTCATACTAACAAGATTAGTAGGAAGATTCCTAGAAATGTGCCACACACGAGGAGTACCTCCGAGAGTTTTCTAGGAATGAAGTAGCTTTCACAAAATTATTACCATTCATGAATGCCCTAGTCTTTTGTAGGGCTTCCAGTAATTTTTCTGGACCCTAAAATATACCAGTTATTATAAAGAAGAAAATGCTTACCAGGCCACTATTCCAAACAAAGGTCCACTGGATACCATCCTTGGGGTGGGGGTGGGAGAGTTATAGGTATTCCCCATGGGGTTGTGAGTTATTTGTTGTGAGAGCAGCAGTGTTTGGGAGGAGGCAATGCCTTTCAGCATGATGTCTCAACCTGCTCCCTCTTCCATAAAACTCCTTGAGCTATGGTGAATGTGGTTTTTTTGTTTGTTTGTTTGTTTGTTTTTTTAATTTATTTATTTATTTGAGAGTGACAGGCACAGAGAGAAAGACAGATAGAGGGAGAGAGAGAGAGAATGGGTGCACCAGGGCTTCCAGCCTCTGCAAACGAACTCCAGACGCATGTGCCCCCTTGTGCATCTGGCTAACGTGGGACCTGGAGAACCGAGCCTCGAACCAGGGTCTTTAGGCTTCACAGGCAAGCGCTTAACCGCTAAGCCATCTCTCCAGCCCATGAATGTGTTTTAAGTGTACTTCAGTGATAAACTTTTAGGAGCCTCTAGATCTCAGGGCCTGTTTCTTTCACCCTGGCACTGATTAATTGTCAGGTTCACCATAGAAGCAGCAATCTGGCTTCTCTCCCCAGTTCCTCTGTGACTTCGACTGTGGCTTGGGTGAAGTACAAGGGGTAGTTTACGCACCATGTTTTTATTTCAGGTGGATTAGCAATGATATACCAAGCTGGACTCAAAACAGAATTGGGAATGAAAAAAAAAGTCTCAAACTTGAAATAAAACTTTTGTGTTCCCAGTTTCTAGAGGCAAGAAGCAAGAATATTTTTCAATATGTTCTCTAAAACAGGCCAAGGAAAGTGGGTAGGAGCCATGCAAGTGTGTAAAGGCAAGCACCATCACTGAGCACAATAGACTGGAAACCCCTATATCAGCTCGGAGATCACTTCCATTCCTTCCACTATGTAGACAGGTTCAGTGAGATGCTCAAACTTAGTTTGAGGTTCAAACATAAATGCCATGCTACACCTCTATCTCATCTTCTTAAGTCAGTCAAATAGAGCTCCAGACCCCTGAAGGAAAGTTCCTTCTTCCCTCCAGTGGTCAATGTTGAAGAAGCTCCTCTCTCTTCTGACACACACTCAGGGAGAGAGTAACACAGAAGAAAGGTCACTTCAGCCATGTTTACCAACCAGACAACTCTGTGCAGTGCTTACCCTGAAGTTCTGTATGACAAGAGTGTAGGAAAGCTTGTGAATAGGTAAGTGGAAGTGATAAGATATATTACCAGGGAAGTGGGGAATCCTAGCTATAATTAGTCAGGGTCAAGGAGGCCACACTGAGGACAAAGATAAGAAAGGATGCTGGAGAAATGACTTAGTGGTTAAGGTGCTTGCCTGTGAAGCCTAAGGACTGATGTTTGACTTTCCAGATACCAAGTAAGCCAGACACACAAAGGTGGCACAAGTGTTTAGAGTTCAATTTCAGTGGCTGAGGCCCTGGCATGCTACTTATCTCTCTTACTCACTCCTCACTCTCTCTAAAATAAATAAATTAATTAATTAATAAAAATAAAGAAGTAACATGACTACTTGTGCATTCTGGAAGAATCACTCTGGCTCTATCTGGAGAAATTGGATAAATCGAACAGTGAATAGCTGGAGCATTTTTCCCAGAAAACCAACTCTTGCTTTTTCCACTTCATGAAACAGACTTGTGTAGAATTAGTTGCTCCTACAGCCTGTCTACCCCTAATCTTCTGCTACGGCCTATGCCCTGGAAGACAGCCTGAGAGGCCAAGTTCACCAGCACGAATATGGTCATATGGGAACAGCGAGTGGTTTTCATTTTATGGAGATTTCTTTTCATGCTCTGTATGGCTTCTTCTGCCTCCATCCCAGCCTCCATTGGCTTCTGAGACTACATACCTAACTTATAACACTGACAAGCCAGCCACCACCATGTACAGCCTCTATAATAACTGCAAACATATGTTTTATGCTCTCCCATACCCATGCAGTGGTGCCCCAGGTTGCGACTTACTGCAGAGGAGAAATGCAGAGTAGACATCTGGAATGTGTGGTGTGATCACAGCCAGTCAAAAGGTCTTGGCCCCATGTGATAAATCATACCTTCCATGTCATCAGGGAAACAATAGAAAGGATGTTTGTCCTCTCATCTGTGTGTGACTAAATGCTTCTCTCATGGCACTGTTTAGTGCCCATTTGAAGTGCAGGCAGTCAGAGGTCACCTCCTGCATATCACAAGGACTTCTAACAACCCAGGTATTCATGGAATGTAAAACTTCTGTAACTGACAAGAAACAGACAGCTTTGAAAGTCCTTGCTAATGCTTTTCTGAAAGGATTTTTTCTTTCCCCCAGAAATCTCTCTTACATTAACTGTATACCTCTCATTACTTTCTTCCCACCCATCTTTGGTGTTTGTGTATGTGTGTGTGTGTGTGTGCATGTGTGTGCCTTCTTTATTGTAGATTATATGTCATCCTTCATGAAAAGAACAAAATGGGAGAGGGGCCCATAAGAGTGGCCCACCTCCAGGATCATTAAAAGTAAACCAAGAAAATAGAGATGGTTTTAGATTTTTTTGTTTGTCTGTTTTTTGGTTTTTTTTGGTTTTGGTTTTGTTTTTCAGGTTAGGGTCATGCTGTAGCCCACACTGACGTGGAATTCTTTATGTAGTCTCAGGGTGGCATCAAACTCACAGGGATCATCCTATCTCAGCCTCCCTTGTGTTGGGATTAAAGGCATGCAGATTAAAGGCATGCACCACCATGCCCAGCAGATTTCAGATCTTTTTCATAAAGCCATGCAGCTCAGACAAAGAAAGGACAAGTAAGCATATAAGGAATAGGCTAGACATGGTGACTCCTGTCAGACATTTTAGTTAAACTAGACTGACTATGAACATAAGCTTAGGACATTTTCTAGCAATCACATCTTTAGAAGTGATGTGATGTAACACCAACCCAGCAAATAGAGTTGCCACTTGATAACAGTCCTCACAGGAGAAAGAGCTCTACAGATGTAATGTTACAGCTAGGTTTTGTGAGCCTTGAACATCTATGACGTATCACCTCTCATCAATTCTTTATCATCTTTCTTCAAAATAGGCCCAAGGCATGAAGTTCGGCTAGCTAGTGACCTCATGTTCTGGAGACACAGAGGAACAGAGAAATCCAAAGAGCCACTGACCAAGAAAAGGTGATATTGTAAAGCTTGCATACATTTTTTTATAACAGGGGCATGGCGTTGGGCTCACATCTGGAGTCAAGTTACTTGTACTTTAGGAACAACTTTAGTGAGCATTCCTTGTCTGGTGTTTTAGTTCAATGAAGCTGGTGTGGCAGCACACTGCAGCCCAGAAAAGGGATAGCTGGCCTCCAGGAAGTTGACGAAGAAGACAGAAAAGTCTGAGAAGTTGACACCAGCCTTCCAAGCTGAACATCTGACAAGTTCAAACACAGAGCCCTGTACTCAGAGGCTCATTAAAGCCCGTGAGAATAATTTATGATTGAGTCATCATGGCAAGATCAAATTAGAATGTTCTATTTAATAAAGCAGGAAAGTATATATACATTTTCAAAGATGTTCTCCAAAAATAGTTTAAATGAAACTATTTTTATACACATGAACTTTGTAACCAGAACAACTCATTTCCTTAATGTTCAGATAGATAGTTGACATTTTATTGTTCATTGGTGATGTTCCAATTTTAATCCCAAGCCACCTGCCCCTCACTGGTCAGGGAGCCAGGCTCAGGAAATACAAAGTCATTATGCTAATACCAGTCTAAGTATAACAAAATTAGGTAGGTATATTTCCCATCCCCTTAAAAAAAAAATCACACACTGCCACCCAACCCCAAATACAGGACACAGGGGTTTTCTAAATTGCTGCTATCTCCCCATCATATAAAATATGTTAGTGTGTATACTGACCAGACATTAATCAGATTTTTAGCAGACTATATAAGATACCATCCTCATCTAACAGTCTGAATGATTGTGTGATTTGTTTTATGTTTGAATCCTTTGAGTCACATTCTCAAAAAATCAAATTGTTGCCACCAAGTAGTATTGAACTCTTGAACCTAGAATGGAAAAGATATATATATATGTCAATACGGGACCTAGAAGATACAGCAAGAACTGATACAAATGATGTTCCATGTGCACAATCCTTTCCACAAATGTCAGCAATGGAAAGATTTGGATCACTAAAACCAGGGCACACTTGAGATAAGAAATTTTCTGTTCTGGTCTGGGGATATATCTCAGAGGAAGAGTGCTTACTTAGCCCATGTGAAGCCCTAGCCTTGATCCCTAGTACTGAAAAGTAAATAAATGTAGCTATATTTTTAAAAAATGAGTTCTTCTGCACAAAGGGTTAGGGTTTCTAGACATCATCAGTATCTGAAAAACTAGTTAAAAGACTTAAAGGAAGTCAAAAAGTGTTCAAAAATTAAAAACCACCTGTTACTTAGAAGTACCAGGGCAAAGTTTTTAACATAATGTCTAGCAGAAAACAGCTCCACAGGGACTGTGTGCTGGTGGGCATGGCATGGAGTGAGTAAGCCAGATCCCTCTTTCCTGGATCCTCCCAGCGCCCTGGACCAGGTACCCTGAGCTGGAGGGCGTGCAGGCAGGCAAAGCATGGAGTGAGTAGGTCAGATCCCTGCTCCCCTGGCTTCTTCAGACTCTCTGGTCCAGGTAACCTGTGCCAGACTATGTGCAGTTGAGCAGGGCACAAAGTAAACTGGACAGATAGCTGCTCCCTGGCTCCTCCCCGCTCGCTTGTCATGACAGGTCCCATTATGCCTTTCTTGGGGAGGGCTGGTCCCTGTGTGGGCTGTGAAATCAGGCCTTTTGCTCTAGCATCCTCAATGGCCACTGGATACCAACACT
Organism: Jaculus jaculus; assembly: GCF_020740685.1. Lineage (NCBI taxonomy): Eukaryota > Metazoa > Chordata > Mammalia > Rodentia > Dipodidae > Jaculus > Jaculus jaculus. The sequence continues at coordinate 51,245,101 of NC_059109.1, forward strand.
CCTGTTCAGCTGAGTCAGAGGGTGCACTGACCAAAAAACAAAAACTTGCATCCTCCTCAACAAAATAAACAGTCTCCATAAAATGGGTAGATAACAATGCAAAAAAGCCAACAAAAGTCAGAAAAATGAGAGATCTACACCAAGGATGCCTAGTCCTACAGTGGAAGCCTCCAATTGAACCATAGAAAAATTCAACAGAAATTCATTCACAAAATGAAAACACAACAACGAAGGAGACCATGATCAAGAAAATTGATGAACTGGAAACAAACCATCAAAGAACCAACAATGGTATCAGTGAAACTGAACAGAATTGTTTCTTAGAGTGATCACCTTTTGACAGTAGGCTTAACTTGATTGAAGAAAATGTTAGAACCCTCAAAAGAGATATGAATGAATTAAAGGTGAGTAAAGAAATAGAATATCTCAACAACCACTTGATTAAGCTTAATGAAAACTTGATCCAATTCTGGAATAGACTCAAGGAAGCATCAAGAAAATCAGAACTTGAACTGAAATCGTACATCAAAAAACAGATGGATTGTAGGCCCAAGCTGGAAGTGGGGGTTACAGGTCAGTGTCCATTAAGAAATTGAGGAAAAAGATAACTAATATACAAGAGTTAGAGAGGAGAGAGATAGAGGAGAGAGGGGGAGAGGGAGGGAAGGAAGATGTAGGAGATTTAGGTCAGTCTTGATCCTACCCTCTCCAGTGTCTTGTGGTTCAGGTGTTTCCTGTAAGGGACTAGTGAAGGTTCAGTCATTTGGTCTGTCTTTTAGGAAGTAGAATTTTATGGTACCATTGCCGTTTAATTGATGACCCACCAAAGGCCAGTGGTAAGACCCTATTGCTGAAGACTCCATACGCAGCTGGCACGTAAAATGGAATGACATGGCTGGAAGCCAGGAGAGAGTCAGTCCCCAGACAGTCAGCGTGTCTAGTGCCAGAAGGCGCTACATAGGCGACTGGGGGAAGTGACCAAGATCTGTCCAAGCAACACATTGTTTAATCTAAGTAGCAACAATTAACTGGATGTGATACCCACACAAGTGCAATAGTGGTACACAGCCATGGTGAGGAATCAATTGCTCTTGATTTGGCTAACTGATCCACTCAGTGGTACTAGACCCTTAGCTGGAGCTGGGAAACAAGTCAGAACCATACCCAAACACAAGCCCACTCTACAATATCAAGCTACCATCAATCACGGGGTATAAGAGGGCCTACACCTATCAAACTGTCTATCAAAAAAGTAAGTGATATCTCAATTTTCTTGGTGCTAACTTACTCTCCGTTGGAGAATCTGCTTCTCTTTTCCAGATAGATGCAGATCCTAAGAAGTGAGCTGCCCCAACATACCTCAGAAGGGGCCCAACTGAAACTAAGGACAACTGGCGAAATAAGCAAGGGTGATGTTTTCCTGTGAACTGGATACCAGCACATAGGGGAAGGAGATCAATGCAGAGAAAAATCAACTCCTACCAAATCAGAGAGCCAGAGCCTCAGAGGCCCCCAACACCTCAGCACTGAAGCAGACCAAAAATGAACCCAACATGGCTCAGGGAAATCTTGCGGAAGAGGGGGCGGAAAGAATGTCAGAGTTACATGTTGGGTCATGATTTTCAGAGACATTTATCATACCAATAACTGGGGGCTAACTCCACAATGCACGACCCATTTTCAATAATAAGGAGGGTCTAATGGGAGGGGGTAGATCACAGATGAGCCTAAATAATGGTACCAAACTGACTGTATTTACTGAAAAGAAAACTAATAAATTAAATTAAAAAAAAAAAAAAAAGAAAAAAGAAAAGAAAAAAAAATGTTTAGGGTAAATAATGCCTTTTTTGTTGGTCCTGTGGGGGTAAGGATTCCCCCTTTTGTTTTTGTAATTGAAAAAAAAAAAAAAAAAAAAAAAAAAAAAAAAAAAAGATACACACAAAATTTTTTTTTTATTTTTATTTATTTATTTGAGAGCGACAGACACAGAGAGAAAGACAGATAGAGGGAGAGAGAGAGAATGGGTGTGCCAGGGCTTCCAGCCTCTGCAAACGAACTCCAGACGCGTGCACCCCCTTGTGCATCTGGCTAACGTGGGACCTGGGGAACCGAGCCTCGAACCGGGGTCCTTAGGCTTCACAGGCAAGCGCTTAACCGCTAAGCCATCTCTCCAGCCCACAAAAAATATTTTTAAAATTTTGTTTATTTATTTAGAGTGAGGGGCAGGGAGAGAGGGAGCTGCAGAAAGGGAGAGAAAAGACAGAGAAGAGAGAGAGAGAGGGATGTAATGGACATGCCAGGGCTTCTAGCCACTGCAAATGAACTCCAGACTCGTGTGCCACTTTTTGCATCTGACGTATGTGGGTACTGGGGCATTAAACCTGGGTCTTTCGAAGGCAAGGGCTTAAGCCACATAATTATCTCTCCAGCTACACAATAGTTTTTGAATGTTAAATATTATTAAGTCTGTATGACTGTATTACTTCCGGGCCTATATGCCTGGTTTATAAACTTCTCTCAAGCACAGATTACTTTTATCAGTATTCATGTAAAGGGTCTATATAACAAACTAATGTTTTAAATAATTTATTTATTTGCAAGGAGAGAAATAGAGAGAGAGAGGAAAAGAGAGAGAGAGAGAATGGGCATTCCATGGCCTCTGACCACTGCAAACAAACTCCCAATACATGCACCACCTTGTACATCTGGCTTTACATGGGTCCTGGGGAATCAAACCTAGGCCCATGGGCTTTGCATTCAAACACCTTAACTGCTGAGCCACCTCTCCAGCCCAAACTGCTGTTTTAATGGCTTTCATCTTTTCATTATGACTTATATACAAATAAAAGAGAAATTGAAAAACAAAAACAAAAACAAAAAAAAAAAAAAAAAAAAACAGATGGACATGATGCAAAAGTGACACAAAACAAAACAAAACTCAAATAGAAATTATAAAAGCCTCACAAAGCCAGGCATGGTGGCGCATGCCTTTAATCCCAGCACTCGGGAGGCAGAGGTAGGAAGATTGCCATGAGTTATAGGCCACTCTGAGACTCCATAGTGAATTCCAGGTTAGTCTGGCTAGAGTGAGACCCTACCTTGAAAAATCAAAAAAAAGCCTCACAAACAGTTATTCATGTGGAAGACAGAATCTCTGACATGGAAGATAAGAGAGAAGAAATTGACAGAAGGCCAAAAACTTCACTAAGTTCAAAAGTCAACAGGATATGAGGGAACTGTGGGGTACCCTAAAATGACCAAACATCCAGATCATGGGTACAGAAGAAGGACAGGAAATCTAGGCCAGAGGCATAGAGAATATATTCAACAAAATTATCAAAGAAAATTTTCTGAATCTCAAAATAGAGGCCCATCCATGTATAAGAAGCCCACAGAACACTAAACAGACAGGACCAAAGAAGAACTCTCCAAGACATATCATAGTTAAAATTCTTAACAATGAAAACAAAGAGTGTTAAAGGCAGAAAGGCAACAACTCAAAACATGCAAAGGCAATACCATCAGAATTACCATAGATTTCTCAATGGAAACTCTGAAACTCAGAAGGGCCTGAAATGGAATACTTCAAAGCCTAAAAATCTATGGCTTCCAACACAAGCTACTCTACCTAGCAAAATATCCCTCATAATATATGGTGAGAGGAAAACTTTCCATAAAAAAGTCAACTCTATGATTATATGAACACAAAGCCAAACCTAACAGAGAATGCTTCAGGGAAGAATCCACACAGAACAGTCAATCAACCAATCTAAAGAGCCAACAAGAAGATTACAATAACCAAAAATAGACTAGGCTCAACATAGTACAAAATGCAAGAAAGCACCAAACCCCATAAAACAGCTCACCATGACAGATATTAATTCAAATCTCACAGTAAAAACCTTAAATATTGGGGGCTGGAGAGATGGCTTAGCGGTTAAGCGCTCGCCTGTGAAGCCTAAGGACCCCGGTTCGAGGCTCGGTTCCCCAGGTCCCACGTTAGCCAGATGCACAAGGGGGCGCACGCGTCTGGAGTTCGTTTGCAGTGGCTGGAAGCCCTGGCGCGCCCATTCTCCCCCTCTCTACCTGCCTCTTTCTCTGTCTGTCTGTTGCTCTCAAATAAATAAATAAAAATGAACAAAAAAAAAAAAAAAAAACCTTAAATATTAATGATCTTAACTCACCCATCAAAAGACACAAGTTATCAGGATTGATGAAAAACTGGATCCTTCTATCTGCTATCTTCAACAAAGCCACCTCACCACTAATGACAGAATCCTCTTAAGTGTGAAAGGATGGAAAATGATATTCTAAGCACACAGAAATAAAAAAAGTGAGCAGCTTTTGCTATATTAATATCTGATAAAATGGACTTCAAACCAAAAGTAATAAAAAAAGGACATAGAAGGCCACTTGTTACTCATCAAGAGAATGATCCAACATGAGCACAGCACAAACATAAATATATGTGCGCCAACATATGTTCACCACAGTTTATAAAACAAAATCTACTTGACGACAAAACAGAAATAATCACCATCACAGTCAGAAACTTCAATACTCCACTATTATCAATAGACAGATCATCCAAGCAGAAAATCAACAGGGAAATAATGTAGTTCAACATCATTGATCAGCTAGACATAACAGACATCTACATGACGTTCCACCCACACTCTACAGACTATACACTCTTCTCAGAAGCCTATGGAACCTTCTCCAAAATTGACCATATATTAGTCCATAAAGCATACCTTCATAAAGTCAGGAAAATTGAAGAAACTTCTTGCATTATGTCAGATTGCAATGCTTTAAAGCTAGAAATTAACAAGAGAAACATCAAGTACTCCACCAGTACCTGGAGACTAAACAACACATTTTTAAACAGTAAATGGATCATCAAAAAAATAATTTTCAAAATTCCTACAATTGAATTATAATGAAAATAAAACCTATGAAAACTTATGGGACAGAATGAAGGCCATCCTAAGGGGAAAATTCATAGCACCAAATGCCTTCATTACAAAGACAGAGAAATCACAAATTAATAACCTAACTGTCCACCTAAAAGCACTGGACAAAAAAGAAAAATAATGATCCAACCCAAAGAGCTCCAGATAGAAAAAAAAATGATCAAGTTAGGCAGAAACTAATGAATCAGAAACTAAGAAAACAATTTTAGAAAATCAATGAAATGAAGAGCTAGATCTTTAAATAAATAAACAAGATGACAAAACCCTGGGCAATTTGATCAAGCAAAAAAAAAAAAAAAAAAAAAAAAAAGAGAGAGACAGAGAGAGAAGTCTCAAATAAACAAAACCAGAAATGAAAAAGGAGAGATCACAACAGACATGAATGAAATTGGAAGAATAATTAGGGCATACTTCCAAAACCTCTAATCCATAAAATTGAATAATCTGGAAGAAATGGATGAACTGCTGGGCACATACCACCTGCCAAAACTAAACTCAGAGATGATTAACCCCTGAAACAAACCTATCACATCCATGGAAATTGTAAAAGTAATCATAAACCTCCCCCAAAAGAAAAGTCCAGGACCAGCTGGCTTCTCAGCCACATTCTATCAAATCTTCATCGAAGAACTCAAACGAATTTTTCTCAAACTGCTTTTGCATGATCGGACCAGGAAATCCTCCCCAACTCCTTTTATTAAGCTATCATAACCCTAATACCAAAACCAGACAGAGATGCACCAAGACAAGTAAACTATAGGTCTATATACCTGATGAACTTAGATGCAAAGATCCCAAACAAAATCTTTGCAAAATCTGTTGCAAAGTCAACAACACATCAAAAGCATTATCCACCTTGACCAAGTAGGCTTCATCCCAGGAATGCAGGGATGGTTCAACATATGGAAATCAGTCAACATAATACACCACATAAACTTAACCATAAGAATCACCTAATCATCTCAATTGATGCATAGAAGGCCTTTGATAAAATACAACACCACTTCAAGATCAAAACACTGGAAAGAAAGAACTGGCATGGGGTTTTATATCTCAACACAATAATATAAAGCTCATAAAGCCTAAATAATACTTAATGATGAAAGACTCAAGGAGTTCCCACTGATATCAGGAACAAGACAGGGAGCTCACTCTCAACAGTGCTCTTTAACATATTACTAGAAGTACTATCCCAAGTAATAAGACAGGAGAAAGAAATAAAAAAGATTCAAATTGAAAAGGAATAAGTCAAGTTAGTCCTGTTTGCAGAAGACATGATCCTGTATATAACTGACCCAAAAGTCTTCATTGCAAAAGTTTTAAAGTGATTAATTCCTTCAGTAAAGTGGCAGGATACAAAAGCAATGCACAAAAATCAGTAGCTTTTCTATATGCAGAGAACAAATACACAGAGAAAGAAATTAATGAGGCTATCCCATTTTCAATAGCAATAAAAGAAATTAAATACCTTAGAATAACACTAACCAAGGATGTGAAAGACCTATATAATGAAAATATAAAAACAATTAAGTACAGAATTGAGGAGGACTTGGGAAAATGGAAATTCCCCCCATGCTCCTGGATAGGTAGAATTAAGATTGTGAAAATGGAAATTCTACCAATCAATATACAGATTTAACACAATACCAGTAACAATAACAGCATCATTCTTCAAAGATATTGAAAAAATAAACTCAAAATTCATATGGAATGGCAGCAGGCCTTGAATATCCAAACATATCCTCAGCAATTATAAAAAAAATACTTCTGGAGTTATCACCATACACTATCTACAGCTATATTACAAAGCCATAGAGACAAAAACAGAATGATGCTGGAATGAAAATAGAAACATGGGCCAATGGAACAGCATTGGAGAACCAGACTTTAGGTCAAGTAACAACAGCTACTCGATCTTTGACAAAGGTGCCAATAAAGTTGACTGGAGAAAAGACAGCATCTTCAAAAATGATGTTGGACAAATTGGGTGACCATGTGTAGAAAATGAAATTAGAACCACTCATTTCACCATACACAAAAAAATCAAGTCCAAATATATTAAAGGCTTCAATATAAGAACTGACATTCTTCAACTACTGGAAGAAAAAATAAGAAGCACTCTGCACTATATAGGACTGGTAAAAGTCTTCCTGAACAAAACCATAGTAGCCCAGGAAATTAAACAAGCATTCAACCAAGGAGATCTCATGCAGCTAAAAAGCTTTTGCACAGACAAACATACATAAGCAGAGCCAATAGACTACCCACTGAATGACAGAAAATCTTCACCAGGTATACCACTGACAGAAGCCTAATACTGAGATCTACAAAGAACTCAAAAAACTAAACAATAAAAAATCAAACAACCCACTCCAAAAGTAGTGTAGAGAACTGAATAGGAAGTTATCAGAGGAAGAATTACAAATGGCTAACACATACTTAAGAAAATGTTCCAACATCCCTAACCATTAGGGAAATGCAAATTAAAACAACTGTGAGACTGCAACTTACCCCAGTAAGGACATTAAAATATCAAATGAGCCGGGTGTGGTGGCACATGCCTTTAATCCCAGCACTCGGGAGGCAGAGGTAGGAGGATCGCCGTGAGTTCGAGGCCACCCTGAGACTCCATAGTGAATTCCAGGTCAGCCTGGGCTAGAGTGAGACCCTACCTTGAAAAAGAAAAAAAAAATCAAATGAAACAAATGTTGTCAAAGATGTGGAGAAATAGGAATACTCATTCACTGTTATGGGAATGTAAACTGGTACAAATATTGTGGAAATCAATATAGAGACTCCTGAAAAGGATGAATATACCAACAGACCCTGTTATTCCCTTACTGGGCATTTACCCTAAAAGCTCCACATGTCATTTCAGAAGTATTTGTTCAACTGTGCTTATAGCTACTCAATTCATAACCGCTAAGAACTGGAATCAACCCATTTGCCCATCACTGGACAAATGGATAACCAAGATGCAGTATACCTACACAATGGAATTCTATTCAGCAGTAAGAAAAAAAATGACACAATGAAATTTGTAGAAAAATGGTCAAACTTGGAAGAGATCATACTAAGTGAACTCACACAATCACAGAAAGACAATTGGCACATGGTCTCACTCACCTGGGGGTCCTAACCTGTATCTGCCCAAGTTGCTGACGTACCTGAATGTCATCTTAAGGCTTGGACAGTAGGGACGGCAGGGCTCTGGGGAAGGGGAGGGAGGGAGGGGGTGCAAAGCTGAACCCAAATTGAACTGGTACCATGGAAATATATATCCTGAAAGTTAGACTAAAAGGTTGAACCCTCAACAGGACCTTAGGGGGAGCACCTGAAACAAAGGACCCTGAAGAGGGTGAAATGAAGCCTAACCTCAAATTTCTCCTATTCCTCTTTCTTCTCTTTTTCTTTTCCCTTGGTTCTGGCCTATAATTCCTTGTACAAGAATGTGGTTAGCACCCAAAATGAGCTGTTGATTAGAGAGACCTACATGGTCTCCCAAAACAAACAAGAGAGACTTCTGTCACAGCATTTGATTACCCACCAGAAGTTAAGGGTAAGACCCTACTGCTGAAGACAACGTATCCAGAGGAGAGCTGGTCCGCAGACAATTAGCCCATCTTGTGCTGAAAAGCACTATATGAGCTACCTGGAGAAGTGGCCAACATCTTTCCAAACAACTCAAAGTCTAATCTACTTAAAAACAAGCAACCTGACATGATGTTCACACAAGTGTAATAGTGGTGCACAGTGATGGTGGGTAAGCAACCACTTTTGGATTGGCTAAAGGAAACCATATCTGGGACTGTGAAACAAGTGAGAATCATATTCATATAATAATTTTACTTTCCAGTGTCAAACTCCCACTAATCTTAGGCTATAACAGGGTCTACACCCTTTAAATTCTCTCTAAATTAATAATGGTTATCCCATTTAACAGGTGCTGACTTAACTCTCCATTGGAGTATCTGCTTCTCTTTTCCAGATAGGTGTGACACCTGAGGAGATAAACGATTCAGCACACTTCAGCCTGGCCCCAGGTGAAACCACAGAGGAATTGGGGAGATGAAAAAGAATGGTGCTTTCTCAGTGAACCTGATAATTTGCACAAGGGTGAAGGAGATAGACATTGAAGCCCTTATCATCTACCAAAGCAGAGATCCAAAAGCTCCTAAGAGCCCATCACTGAAGTAGACTTAAAATGCACCCAACTTGGGCAGGAAATTCCATGTGGATTTGTGGAAGAGGAGGTAGAAAGATTGTTAGAGCCACAAGTTGGGACATTATGCACAGAGACATTGCCTCTTCCCCATAATTGACTACTGCCCCCACAATGCAGGACCCACAATCCCCATGGGGTTGACCTACAACCCTAATGAGCAGGGCCTCTTCAGAAAAGGGGAAGTGATGAGGGTAAGGATGGTACCAACATGTGTTGCTTATATATTAAGTATGACCATATCTAATAAAAAGAAATTAAATTTAAAAACTGAAAAACAAAAGAATTAAAAAGAAATTTTGAAAAAGAAAACAGCCCCATGGAAGAAAGCTTTGTAAAACCATAACACAGAATGAGTCCATGTTACAGGTGGTAGATTCAAGTATGCCTATTAGGATTATGCTTTGGTGGCCCACAACCACAAACTCCAAAGGTTAAAATGATGTAGATGAAGCTAAGGAGACAGATTACCGGGTAAAGCACTTGCTGTACAAGTGTGAGGTCCAGAGTTCATATTTAAAGAACCTACATAAAGCCAGAGGTGGCAGCAAGCATCTGTAATCCCAGCTTGACTACGGAGAGATGGGAGGCAGAGACAGGAGAATCCCCAGAAGCTCACAGGCCAGGTAGCCTCGTGTTCACAGTGACAACTAAAAAGTGACCTTACTTTAAACAAGATGGAACAGCCGGGTGTTACCTGAGACAACAGTGAATTCCAGATCAGCCTGGGATAGAATGAAACCCTACCCTGGAAAACCAAACAACAAAGAAAAGAAAAAGAAAGAAAAGATGGGGGCTGGAGAGCTGGCTTAGCAATTAAGCGCTTGCCTGTGAAGCCTAAGGACCCTGGTTCAAGGCTTGATTCCCCAGGACCCATGTTAGCCAGATGCACAAGGGGCCACACATGTCTGGAGTTTTTTTGCAGTGGCTAGAGGCCCTGGTGTGCCCATTCTCTCCCTCTCTCTTTCTCTCTCTCTCTCTATCCCTCTTTCTCTCTGTCGCTCTTAAGTAAATAAATAAAAACTTTAAAAAAAAAAGATGGAAGGCAAGAATCAACATCTGAGGTCTTCTGACCTCCACACATGTGCTGTGGCACATGTACCCTCTCCACATATGTGTGCTATACTCATGTACCCCTCCACACATGTACACCCTCCACAACACAGAGATTAAACAAAAACACAGGTGTATTTCTTTCTTATTTTATGTCCATTGCAAGCTTTCCAGGCCCTACTTTCTGTTGCCTTCTCCCCTCACCCCAGGATCTATGATAACAGAATTACTTTTACCTGATCTTTACAGTTCACAGGAACAGAAGGAAAGGTAATTAAGTAAAATATATGCTCAATCTGAATACCTCCACCAGGGAGTAGTAATTTAGCATTTCATGTCATCTTATTGGTCAAATTAAGTCACAAGATGATGCCCGACTTGTGAAGGGTTAGGAAGTACAGTCATTAAGGAAGGACTTTCACATGTTGATGTGCTGGGATACAGTCATCCCAGGCTGCAGGACACAGATGACCAGCTGTGCTGGGACTGGTGCTCCCTCCTGATCATGTGACATAGTGTTTTTCACACTTCAGCTGCATACAAATCATGTGAGGGGCATTTTATGGAAATAAATGGCAGGGCGTCAGCCTCAGTTGTCCTAATTCTGTAACCTAGGGTGGTGCCCAAGAAACAAGAATTTCAAGCAAGCTTCCAGGTGGTGCTCATGCTGCTGGTCTGCGGAGCCGATTTGGAGGACTAGAACAGAACATCTGCTGAGAGGCAGCACCCAGGCAAAAACTCCCAGTCCCAGCATCACCCTAACAACCATGTGGGACCCGCCTACCGGTTCCCATGTGGCAAAGGGAGCAGGAGTGAGGTTGCCCTCCGCAACTGAAGGAGTTAAAGCGCAGGTGTCCCTTTCTCCCACCCGCTTGCTTTCCCCATGCTTTCTGTTTGTTGATACCAAGGGCATGCTTAAAATTAAAGCTTTCATCAATCCTATGAGCCTCCTTCCTGCCCTCCCCAAAAGACACCTGCATCCAATTATTATGTGAACGCAACAAATTTATACTGGGCTAAACCATGAGAATTTGGGGGTGGCAGTAATTTGTCACAGTAGGCAGTATTACATTAATGACGTCAGAGGGAATTGGGAGAAGGTGAGAACCTTGACCATCCTGTTAACATTTTCATATTACCCTCCATCCCTTAAGTGAGCAGCCTCTTCCACCTCCTTAACACCTACAGATGTTACCTTCGATTTCCCTTCATAGTAACTTTTCTCTTCTTGAATTTATTGTGAAAATAGGTAAAATTAAATGAGTTAGGATTATAGAGTAGAAATTTCAGAATCATTTTAGCTAAGTAATTTATTTATGCATGTTCATTTATTTAATTAATCATCACTCAGCACCTATTTATATATCTACGACCTATTCCTGACTCCAGAAAAGGTATGTGTAATGATTCTGCCCCAACTCATAACCATGGCAGACACCATTGGCAAAAATGGTTTTTTTTAATCACTAAGCACAGAGATAACCTTAGACCACTTCATTATAGTGTGTGTGTGTCTGTTGTAAATGAAAAAAGCCATTTCTGACAAACCTATATCTGTGGTTTTCTCAGAAAGGTGTGGGAGGATACATATACAAGTTGTTTCTATTTGTATCCCAACAATTATCATTTTCCCCAACAGTGTTGTGTAGTGGTTATTTCAATGTAAGGCTATGTTTTCCTAAGTAATAAACATCGAATAACATTTGAAGCTGATATTACCCTGAGTTACATGCTGCTAGGTACTGGCCTGCTGAAGACTTGATATGAAGACATCCAGTGCGGCCTTGTGTGAGGAAGGGCAGGCACAGTGCTGTTGGAAAGCCAGCGCCGCCCGCTTCACCACTGTGACCAAGTCATTTTAACCTCTCTGAACCTAGTCTCCACCTGAGTATTGAGAGAAGTTATATATTCACGTGTATCTTATTGAGTAGTACTATGCCAATGCAATAATGCCCTTTCTAACTTCAGGCACAAAGGAAAGAGCCCCCAAATGCTGGCTCCTCAGGCATATAATCTGTAGAATATTCTCAGACTCCTTTTATTTACTTCAAGAACCTCTATTCCAACCACTTCTCTCTAGAAAACCTATTCTTTCCAAACTTTATGACCCTATCAGGAAATATTTCTAGAAAACCATTCAAATGTTTCCATTTTGATACCTTAAGTTCTAAGTTTTCAGGCTTTTGAAAACCATTTTCCACCTTGTCTGCTACTTAACCTCTTGAAGAACTTGTCAAGCACTATTATATCACACTCACCCAACTCAGGGATTTAATCATACACTTTACCCACTTAAGAACATACTTATTTTTTGGAGTATCCAATGACATGATTCCCAGTTGCAGTAATAAGGATTCAAGCATTTAAGTTCCTCTTGAGTTGTTCTGACTTTTTGAATCTCACAGGATCTTTTAGAGCTATTCCCAAAGCAAGGCAAAGTTCAAGAAGATTGCATCAAGATTGACAGAGTTATTTTCATTGTGCTTTCCCACAAAAACAGTGCTTCATGGAAGCAGAAAGATATGCTTTAGATGGCTTAAAACATAGAAGAGTGTACATTTTAAAAGCCATTTTGGCAGGGCATGGTGGTGCACACCTTTAATCTCAGCATTTTGGAGGCAGAGGTAGGAGGATCAGTGTGAGTTCAAGGCCACCCTGAGACTACATAGTGAATTCCAGGTCAGCCTGGGCTATAGTAAGACCCTGCCTTGGAAAACCAAAAAAAAGGGAAAGAAAATAGAAAAAGAAAAGCTATTTTTCTGACATTTTAAATTAAATTAAATACCTAAAACTCTACAATACTATAAGTAAGGACTAGTAGATAATTTTCTTTAAAGAAAATTTTGAAGTTTGTGTTGGCTCCTGTCAGATGATTCTGTGAAGTTTTCAGGTAAATGACTTCAATTGTATCAAGATCAGGACTTCGCACTACATAGGTGAAAGTATGCACTACCTTTAAGAAGTTTCCTAAACTTTAGAAACAATGTGTAAAGCCACAGTTACTGTGACGGAGAGCTTAGCTTCTTGGATGAATTGCTTGTCCTTCCTCATCTCCTTGCTGTATTGCGGGAAGAGGCTGAGCCCATGGACTGTTTCCGGGATTCCAGATCAGCTATCCTCTGCCTGATATTTTGGCAATGGAAGACATTGGCAAGAGATTGAATGAGATGGATAGAAGCCAAGGCACTTCTGCCTCTCTGCCTCTTACAGCAACTTGGAAGTTGGATCTCCTCTCTGACTCCAGCTTATTGCTTTCTTTCGTTGTTTGACAAGTTTCTATTAACTCCAGCTTCCATTGGATGATCTCTGCCCCTGGTCATGACCACAGCCTGCAACTTTGACCTTTCCAGGCTACAGTGATAGTTCCCTGATATTTGGATTCACGTACCAGCTCCTCTTTGGTTCTCACCAGTTCTGTTCACATATGTAATAATTTTCCTGGGATCAATTTGTGGTGTTTCTGCATTCCTACTTATATTCTGATTGATGCATATAACTGTTGTTAGTGAACCAACAAGAAGGACAAGGAATGGGCCACTATATGATCCAGAACTAAATTAAGCAAACTCCAACTATATGAGAAGGATCGAGGAACTGAGTAAACTTGGAGAGTTGACTATCTTTTGCTTGCTCCTGGTGAAACAACATGTAAGTGGGCAGTAAATTCCCTGACAGTCACTGACCCATTCTGACTTTGGGGTAGTGGGTTTATTGTCTGCTTAATAGGGCATATTAAAATGCACATTTGGGCTGGAGAGATGGCTTAGCGGTTAAGCGCTTGCCTGTGAAGCCTAAGGACCCCGGTTCGAGGCTCGGTTCCCCAGGTCCCACGTTAGCCAGATGCACAAGGGAGCGCACGCGTCTGGAGTTCATTTGCAGTGGCTGGAAGCCCTGGCACACACATTCTCTCTCTCTCCCTCTATCTGTCTATCTTTCTGTGTCTGTCGCTCTCAAATAAATAAAAAATGAACAAAAAAATAAAAATAAAAATAAATAAATAAATAAAATAAAGTGCACATTAATTCAATCTCCAGCTGAGTAGAAAAGATGATGTTAATTAAAAACCTCAGGAAGACATTTGAAGCACTGTGTAGCCCGTTAATAAACAAGTTCCCAAGTCCTGAGTGAGGTACAAGCCACCGTGGAGACATTTGTCGCATCTGTTTTCAGTCCTTGCAGTCACACATTGTGATTACTACGATGAACCACTCCTCTAAATCCAGGAAGTACAACCCTAAATAAGGAAGATAAAAATGCCCCAGGGTTTTAGGGATCAAAATAAGCTATGAGTTCTGGCAGTGGTGATGTACACCTATAATACCAGTACTCTGGAGGAAAGGTTGGAGGATCACTTTGAGTTAGAGGCCAGGCTGGGCCTATAGATTTCCAGCTCAGTCTGGACTACAGCGAGACCCTACCTTGGAAAAAAAGAAGCACTGAGTATTAGAATTTGTGATCCAGTTCATCTTTCCCTTTCAGCATAAGTGTTCTTTACATGAATAAGCACCGTATAGATTTGTGTGCATGTTATTAAGTAATATCTCCAAAAAACATCCTGGTGAAAACTAATATAAAACTAAAGATATTTTAATTGAAAATTTGTCTTTCTAAAGTTAATAAATAAATTGGACCTGGTAAGATGATACAGAAGTTAAAGGCACTTGTTTGCACAGCTTGCTGGCCTAGGTTCAATTCCCCAAAAGCCATGTAAAGCCAGATGCACAACAGGATGCACACATCTGGGGTGTTTGCAGTGCCAAGAGGCCTTAGCACACCCATATTCTCTCTAAAATAAATGAATAAAAATATTTTAAACATTAAAAATATCTTGATTTAAAGTTTTAGTTTATAACATAATTTTTAAAAAACTTAATTTAAGGGAAGGAATACTATCACCTTCATAAAAGGTGAAATTGTGGGGCACCAGAGTAGACAGTTTTTTAGGTAGTCAGACAGGGACCCAACACTATCAGCCCACTTATGACATCATACCCTGGCCACAGCCATCCAGGCTGAGCCCCCATGTCAGCTCCCCCAGCATGCTTTAGTTGAGGGATTCAACATTTGCCATCTCACCCAATCAGATCTCTCTTGAGCATGCATCCCTGCCCAGGTGATGGTAGAATCTCCTCTGAGACCAGGCAGATTGGCTGGGATACCTGGCACATCTGGACCTGAGCAACATATTTTGCTGGGCCTTGTGGGGGCATACCTTTAATCCCAGCACTTGGGAGCAGAGTTAGGAGGATCACTGTGAGTTTGAGGCCATCCTGAGACTACATAGTGAATTCCAGGTCAGCCTGGACCAGATTGAGACACCACCTTGAAAAATAGAGCAAAACAAACAAACAATCTGGGCCTCTTACTCTCTGCACCCCTTGAGCTGCACACAAGGACATGCTTGGGCCCTCGCCTGGTAACATTATTCCTCTCTCCCACCCTATTACTGTGTTTACTTTTTAATCTCTGGAAGTGCACACTTTTTTAAAACCCCTTCTCTCATTTTTTTTTTTTTTAATCGAAGGTCCATGTTCATTCCTTTACATGGGCTTTTGGACCAGTGGTGCATTCCCCCTCTCCCCACTTTACCTTCCCTCCCTCACTTCCCTGTGAGACTCGAAAAAAATGTGATTTCAGAATCACTTTTGTTAGTATGGATTGCTAATTCTTTGATAAATTAACAGACACGAACTTAGGGTTTAGGGTTCAAGGACTTTTCTGGACTTCCCCCAAACTTGTCTATATCAAAATAAACTGAGGAACTGAAGAGAGAAAAGCAGCACACGAGGCATGAGGATCTGCTTGCACAAAGCAGCCTGGGAGCTAGCAAGCCCACAAATGACTGAGTGTCCTCTTCCAGCTGGAATGAAAGAAGAAAAGCACTAGGCTATTTTGTCTTAAAAGGAAAACAGAACTATGTATTATATTATTATTATTATTGTTGTTGTTATTGTTATTGGTTTTTCGGGGCAGGGTCTCACTCTAGCTCAGGCTTACCTGGAATTCACTATGTATTCTCAGGGTGACCTCAAACTCACAGCAATTCTCTTACCTCTGCCTCCCAAGTGCTGGGATCCTCTACACCCAGCTCAGAACTATTATTTTTTAAATGGAATATTTTTAAATATAAAGAAAAAATGGAATCTCTGGAATAAATACCTGAACATTCTGAAGGGTTTGTACATATGTGGAAAAATGGTATTTGTATTATGCAATTGGAATAATAGTCTCACTATAATGTCACATCTTACATGTAATTAAAATATTATATGTGGTTTTTTTTCCATATCATTAGATGATCTTTGGAAAAATGTGATTTTGATAGTGATGCCATAATTTTCAAATAAGCATTTACTCACACATTTCCCTGTTATTAAGAACCATCTTTTTTCCAATTTTCAGTGTAACTCGGAAATTAAACAATACTCTAATCTATCAGAATTTCTTTGCAATACTTTGTGGAGTGGAAACTATGGTTTGAACATTGTGAAGACTTCAGCTGGCATAACTTGGACCAGTACAATGAAATGTACAATGAAATGTAGAGTTGACTTTAGCTATTGCAGTTCACACAACTGAACTGGAACTGGGAATGCCAACATGATCTTTGACAAAGTAGTGCAAAAGAGGAGCTTAGACTGGAGACGTGTAAAGCCACAGCACTGTCACCCACAGCAAGAGCTGTAGAACACCCTTTATGTGGGAGTGTAATAGGTGTCAACATCTAAAGGTTGCTCTGAGATATAGAGACTTATTAAACATAAAGTCACAAAGGATTTTCTATTATATTTTACTACAGATCTTCCCAGAGTCTCTTATGTTCTTATATGTTTTTAACACACCAAATTTCCCAGTCTTATTTGACCACAAAATCTTTTGTGCACTAAGCGTCTAGAGAGAAACAAAAGTTCTGTGTAACACTAGATTAGGTAAAGATATGCTTTAAAAAAATGGGAAAAAATATATTTATTTAAGACCAAATGGAAAATCCATGTCAAATTGAGGTAAATCAAGTTTAATGGTTTTACGGCAGGTATTACCTGTCTTTAAATTTTGCCATTAACTTAAATTTCTTATTATTTTGAAAGTAAGTACCAAATAAGCTATAGTCTCATCAGTGCATAAAGTAATATTTGTTGAACTATGAATTTTATCTCACCACGACATGCTTTTGTGGAGATCACATAATACAGTGGAAAAAGTCTTGCTTACTTATTAGGATGTAATGGCAAACTTTGATACTAACCAGCTTTGGGAGCTTAGATTTTTTAACTCAGTCTCAAGAAGCCTTCCTTGTCACAGTGTTCAGTGAATGATTTAAACCTAGAATTAAGAAACTTTCAATCATCCCACCTATTGTCATTCATGGACATCAGAAGATCTAACCAGACTCCCTATGATTTGAACTCTGATGTAACTGGAATGTCTATTGAAGGTAATATTTTATGAAGTCATCCTATACCATTAAGACTGAAATCAAGAGGAAGATTTGCTGCATCACCCCTATGATTCTAATCTATTATGTATTTGTTCTCTTTAGCCTAGAGTAGCCAAGAGCCAAGGGATATGCTGTGACCTGAATGTTTGTGCACCCCCAAAATCATTTGCTAAAGCTTAATCACCAACGTGATGATGTGAAGAGGGAAATGTGTTTATCGTAAGAGAAAAGCCCTCATAAACAAAATCAGTGCCCCTATTAAAAGAGGCTTCAGAGGGCTGGAGAGACGGCTTAGCAGTTAAGGAACTTGACTGTGAAGCCTAATAACCCAGGTTCAGTTCTCCAGTACCTAGTAAGCCACATGCACAAGGTGGCACATAGGCCTGGAATTTGTTTCAAGGCTAGAGTCCCTGGTGCACCCTTTCTCTCTCTCTCTCTCTCTCCTCTCTCTTTTGCTCTTTCTAATAAATAAATAAATTATTTTAAAAAGAAGCTTTAGAGAAATACTTTGCCCCTTGGACATGTGAGGATATGGCCAGAAGGTGCCATCTTGGAGACAGGGAGCAAGCCCTCAAAAGAAACCAAATCTTCTAGAACCTTGAGCTTAGACTTCTGAGCCTCGAACACTAAAAGTAATACAGTTCTATTTTTTAAAGATTACCCAGTTCGGGCTGGAGAGATGGCTTAGCGGTTAGGCGCTTGCCTGTGAAGCCTAAGGACCCTGGTTTGAGGCTCGATTCCCCAGGACCCACGTTAGCCAGATGCACAAGGGGGCACATGCATCTGGAGTTCATTTGCAGTGGCTGGAGGCCCAGGTGCGCCCATTGTCTCTCTATCTGCCTCTTTCTCTCTCTGTCTGTTGCTCTCAAATAAATTAAAAATAAAACATTAAAAAAAAAAGATTACCCAATTCATAGGGGTTTTATTTGTTGTTATAATGTCCCAAGTAAAGTAAAACAGGGTCCTCAGAATGCATGGGATTGTGTATATTTTCTTTTTATATAAGTACATACTTTTCTGTAGACAAATTCCACAGCTATCAAAAATTTTTAATGCATTTCTAATCCTTCCAAAAATTAAACATGTTTCTTATTGATTTCTCAAAAATTTGATAAGGTACATAAGAATCCACAAATAAATGCTAAAATTTAAACAGTGCTCTAAGTTATTGCTGTGTAGAAGACAGAGGAGAGTATGGAGAAAAAAGGGGAAAAGGAAGAAGAGGAGGAGACCACCCTTACTTAGAGGTACTTTTGCTGCTGCTAAAACTTACAAAAAAATTTCCAATAATTTGTTTTTTTAAAAAACTTCTAATTGCTCCTAGAAGGCACCAGATAGAAGTATCACCATTGACACTGGATAATATTTATCCAATTATCAGTCATAGTACTAGAAAAATAAACAATTCAACAGGATTATCCTGTGTCATCAAAGTGTCAAGGATATTGTCCACTAGGATTGGTTCTTTACCCTAAAGATTCCTAAGAGAGTGAACTCCAAGCTTCAAGTTATCAACCTTTATATTAGACCAAAATTCCACACATACTTGCACAGAAACAGAACATTATTGTGTGAAACTCATGATGAAAATGTGGATGGTGTTTATAACCAATGTCAATCTAGTATCTAGAACATTCCTCAAAAAGATTTCAAGGTAGTGACTATTAATAACAAGTTTAAGGCTAGAGAGATGGCTTGCTGGTTAAGGCACTGTCTGCCAAGCCAAAGAAACCAGGTTCATTTTCCCAGGACCCACATAAGCCATATGCACAAAGTGGAGCATGCTACTTATTTTCTGCTTTGATAAAATTTGAGTCTCCTCAATATTGACTAGTATCTCCATAGAGCAAATTCTCTGGCTAGCAGTGAGAGCAGCATTCATTGAGCCACTTCCTCTGCATTGTATCTTAAGTAATGTGGCAGGTGTTCTAGAGGTGATTCGCCAGTGCTAAGTACTGATATTTCTCTTCTTGTTGTCATATTGATGAGTCTTGGATCTTAATGATATTCATCACAATCTATAAAAAGAGCTTCACTCACAAACAATGAGAACATCATTAATAAGTGGACATAAATATATACATTTAGAAGATCTTTTAATATGTATATTTTTTATTGACAACTTCTGTACTTACAGACAACAAACCACGGTACAACCCTCACTTCCCCTCCCCCACTTTCCCCTTCATAACTCGGCATTCCATCATATCCCCTCCCTCTCTCCATAAGTCTCTCTTTTACTTTGAAGTCATCTTTTTCTCCTATTATGAGGGTCTTGTGTAGGTATTGCTAGGCACTGCGAGGTCTTGGATATTGAGGCCAATTTCTGTCTGGACAGTTGCATTGTGAGGAGAGGTCCCCTTCCTTTGGCTCTTACATTCTGTCCACCACCTCTTCCGCAATGGACCCTGAGCCTTGTAGTGTGTGAGATGTTTCAGTGCTGGACACTCCTCTGCCCCTTCTCCTCAGCACTATGTTGCCTTTTGGGTCATCCCAGTTGTCATTGCCATCTGAAAAGAGAAGCTTTTCTAGCCAGAAGTGAGAGAAGCATTAATATATGAGTATGAACATTAATTGTAGTTCTTTCAGGGCAATTTGGTGAGAGTAATATATGCATTTATTCAGACAAAACCAGGCTTTATATACCTAAGGCTCATGACCTCCCCTCCTTTTGAGTAGGTTTTCAGTACCAAGCACATATTCCCTTCCATAGAGTGGGCCTTCAGTCCAATTAGAGAGCAGTTGGTTTCCCCTAGAGCAGACATGCCACTATTGCACTCATTCAGTCATTTGGCCTGTCTGGCCAAACTTGAGGTTTCCAGTGTCCACTGTTTTCACCACTGATGACTTCTGTCTCCCATAAGGCTGCATACAGTGCAGCTTTTTATCGCTTTCAGTTGGCTGGGCTACAAGGAGAAGGTTTTCTGCTCAGCACCAGCTTGATTTCTCAGTGACTTTGCCACTCAGGCTTTTGAAGTCTTCAGCAATAGGGTCTTACCATCTCTTTCTCAGGGAAAACCAAGAGCCTTGGTAATACCTATAATGTTTTGGAGGCAACAGAGACCTCCCTGGCCAACAACTCACCGGAATGTATCCCATCCCTGGCACTGATAATTTTCTAGTAACAATCTATGGCTTCTGGATGTGCCATTATTTAAGAAAGTAGATTTTCATATGTTTTATTCAGAATATCTTGAATTTTGATTGGCCATCCCCACCCTTTCTTTTATAAAATCTCTTCCCCTGACCTCACTTAGGCTTTTCTCCTCCCTGTAATCTGTTCTTTCACTTACATATATACAATACCATCCCCTTAAGAGCTTCCCTCTCCTCCCTCCCTTATAGCCTTTTTCTAGCTTATGGGACTCTGCTATTGATTTTGGCTTCCAGATTACACACAAGTCTACACATTTGTAGCTAGGATCCACATATAAAAGAGAATGTGCAACTTTTGGCTTTCTGGGCCTGGGTTACCTCAGTTAGTATAATCCTTTCCAGATCTATCCATTTCCCTGCAAATTTCATAATTTCATTTTCCTTTACTGCTGAATTGTGTAGATGTACCACATATTTATTATCCATTCATCTGTGGATGGTCATCTAGGCTGGTTCAATTTCCTAGCTATTGTGAATAGAGCAGCAATAAACATGGTTGTGCAAATATTTCTAAGGTAGTGAGAAGAGTCATTAGGATATATGTCTAGCAGTGCTATAGCTGGATCATACACCAAATGTATTTTTAGCTGTCTCAAGAACCTCCACACTGGTTTCCACAATGGCCATACCAGATTACATTCCCACCAACAATGCAGAAGGGTTTCCCTTTTACCACATCCTCACCAACATTTATTGTCATTTGTTTTCTTGATGGTAGCCTTTTTGAAGGGAGAGAGATGGAATCTCAAAATAGTTTTAATTTGCATTTCCCTGATGACTAAGGAAGTAGAATACTTTTTCATATGTTTATATGCTATATGTATTTCTTCCAGTGAGAACTCTTTAGTTCCCTAGCCCATTTTTTGGTTGGGATGTTTGATTTCTTATTCTGTTTTTTGAATTCTTTGTATATTCTGGATTTTAATCTCTTTCAGATGTGTAGCTGGCAAAGATTTTCTCCCATTCTATAGGTTGTCTCTTTGCTCTATTCACAGTGTCCTTTGTTGTACAAAAGCTTTGTAATTTCAAGAGATCCCAGTGGTTGATTAGTGACCTTAGTTTTTGAGCAATTGGTGTTATATGCAGAAAGTCATTACCTATGCCAATATGTTGAAGGGTTTCTCCTACCTTTTCCTCTAGCAATGTCAGAGTTTCAGGTCTGATATTAAGGTCCCTGTTCCACTTGGATTTGATTCTTGTGCATGGAGAAACATAAGTATCTCTTTTCATCTTTCTACATATAGATATCCAGTTTTCCCAGCACCACTTGTTGAAGAGGCTGTCTTTTCTCCAATGTATATTTTTGGCATTTTTGTCAAAAATAAGATAGCTGTAGCTGCCTGGATTAACATCTGGGTCCGCTATTCTGTTTCATTGATCTACATGGCTGTCTTTGTGCCAATACCATGCTGTTTTTGTTACTATGGCTTTGTAATATAGCTTAAAATTGGGTATGGTGACACCACCAGCCTTATTTTTGTTGCTCAAAATCATTTTGGCTATTCGAGGTTTTTTTGTGATTCCAAATGAGTTTTAGGATTTTTTTTTCTATTCCTATGAAGAATACCATTGGAATTTTAATGGGGATTGCATTAAATGTGTCGAGTGCTTTTGGCAAGATTTCTATTTTCACAATATTGATTCTTCCAATCCAAGAATATGGGATGTCTTTCCATTTCCTTGTGTCTTCTGCAATTTCTTGCTTGAGTGTTTTAAAGTTCTCCTTGTAGAGTGCCTTCAGTTCCTTGTTTAAGTTTATTCCAAGGTACTTTATTTTGGGAGGGAGCAATTGTGAATGGGAGAGATTCCCTGATTTCATTCTCTGCACATTTGTTGTTAGTATATAAGAAAGCTATTGATTTCTGTGTATTTATTTTTTATCCTGCTCATTGTTAAAAGTGTTTATCAACTCCAACAGTTTGCTGGTAGACTTTTTAGGTTCTTTATAGAATCATATCATCTGCAAATAGTGATAATTTGATCTCTTCCTGTCCAATTTGTATCCCCTTTATGAGTGTCTCTTTCCTTATTGCTATAGCTAAGACTTCCACTACTATATTAAATAAAAGTGGGAACAGTGGATACCTTTGTTTTGTTCCTGAATTTAGTGGAAAAGCTTCAACTTTTTCACCATTTAGTATTATGTTGGGCATTAGTCTGTCATAAATAGCTTTTATTATGTTGAGATGTGTTCCTTCTAGTCACAGCTTCTGTAATACTTTTACCTGAAAGGATGTTGGATTTTGTCAAATGCCTTTTCTGCATATATTGAGATGGCCATGTGATTTTTGTCCTTCAGACCACTTATATGATGTATTACATTTACTGATTTATCTTGAAAAATCCCTGCATCCCTGGGATAAAAACAACTTGGTCAGGGTGAATAATTTTTTTGATATATTCTTGTATTATGTTTACAAATATTATGTTCAGAATTTTTGCGTCTATATTCATCAGGGGGATTGGTCTGTAATTTTCTTTTTTGGTTCTATTTTGCCTGGTTTTGGTATGAGGGTGATGCTGGCTTCATAGAAGAAGTTCAATAGAATTCCTTCCTTTTCTGTTTTATGGAAAAGTTTGAGAAGCATTGGTGTTAGTCCCTCCCTGAAGGTCTGGTAAAATTTGCCAATGAGTCCATCTGGGCATGGGCTTTTTTAGTTCAAAGTATTTTTATAACTGCTTGGTTCTCTGTAGTTGTTATCGGTCTATTTAGATGGTTTATCTCATCTTGATTTAATTTTGGTAGGTCATATGAATCAAGAAAATCGCTATTTCTTTCAGATTTTCAAACTTAGAGGCATTTATATTCTTAAAGAATGTCCTTATGATTGTTGGAATTTCTTTGGTATCTGTTGTAATGGTGCCTTTTTCATCTCTAATATTATTAATTTTTTTCTCTTCTCTCTTTTTTTAAAGAGTTTTTTTTTATTTTTTAAATTTATTTATTTGAGAGTGACACAGAGAGAGAGAAACAGACAGAGAGAGAGAGAGAGAAAGAGAGAGAGAGAGAGACTGAGAATGGGCACACCAGGGCTTCCAGCCACTGCAAACGAACTCCAGATGCATGTGCCCCCTTGTGCATCTGGCTAACGTGGGTCCTGGGGAACTGAGCCTCGAACCGGGGTCCTTAGGCTTCACCGACAAGCGCTTAACCACTAAGCCGCCTCTCTAGCCCCTCTTCTCTCTTTCTTCTGGTTAGATTTGTTAAGGGTTTATCAATCTTGTTTCTCCTTTCAAAGAACCAACTCTTTGTTTCATTGATTCTTTGGATTGTTTTTTGGTTTCTATTTCATTAATTTCTGCCCTAATCTTTATGATTTCTTCTTATCTACTGATTTTTGGTTTGCCTTGTTCTTCTTTTTCTAAGACCTTAAGGTGGAGCATTAAATTGTTTATTTGTGAACTCTGTAACTTCTTAATATAAGCGTTTGAGCTATAAATTTCCCAATTAGGACTGCATTATTGTGTCCCAGAGGTTTCGGTATGTAGTATTATCATCATCATTTGATGCTATGAAGTTATTGATTTTCATTTTTTTTATTTATTCAATGACCCATTCATCATTCAATAGTGTACTGTTTAGTTGCCATAAATTCTGTATGCTCTGTATCTTTTCTTGTTGCTGATTTGCCATTTAATCCCATTGTGGTCAGATAAATTACAAGGGATTATTTCAATTTTCCTATATTTGTGGAGATTTGCTTTGTGTCCTAATATATGTTCTATTTTAGAGAATGTTCCATGTGCTGCTGAGAAAAATGTACATTCTGCAGCATTTGGATAGAATGTTCTGTAGATATCTGTAGTCATTTTCTCTCTAACTGCCTTCAATATATTTTCTTTGGTTTGTGTGTTAGTAGTTTAATTATAACATAGCAGGGAAAGGTTCTTTCCAGATTTTGTCTGTTTGGTGTTCTAAAAGCTTCTTATATCTGCATTGGCATTTCTTTCACAATTTGGGGAAAATACTCTTCTGTGATTTTGTTGAAAACACCTACTAAACCTCTGGATTGAAATTCTTTTTCTTCTGTTATACCCTGAATTCTTATGTTTGATCTTTTCATAGTGTCCCCTATATCTTGAAATTCCCATTCATACTTTGCTATTAGTTTGTCTTTCTCTTTGTTGGACTGTATTAGGTCTTCCACCTGGTCTTCTCATTTAGATATTGTGTTCTCTCCTTCATCCATTCTACTGGTGAGACTTTCCACAGAGGTTTTTAATTCATTGCCTATATTCTTCACAGCCAGGATTTCAGCCTGGTTTTTCTTCAGTATTTTCATTTCCTTACTCTTGTCTTGTAATGACCTCTTTATTTTATTAAGCTGGTTCCTGTGTTCTCTTTCACAAGTTTGTTTTCTTCTTTAATTCCTTTTTTTTTTTCTTCTTTGATTCCTTTCATTTCTTCTCTGATTTCTTTGAGTACAGAAACAAACATTCTCTTGAAATCTTTGTTAGGCCTTTCATCTAAAACAGTCTCACTGGTAATCATTTCTGATGGATTTATAGTTTTTGGTGGGGCTGTATTGTCTTGATTCTTTGAGTTTCTTTTATTATATTGTAGTGACTTTTGCATCCTGAGTTGATTTGATGCTTGAGTTTTCTACTTATCGGCAGTGTTCCCAGATGTGGCAATCCACCTCTACATGCCCTCAGGATATGAGTTCAAAGTGCCAGGTGTAGCTCTTGTCCCCCAGTCAAGCCAGAGAAGTAATCTTATGTGTTGAGTTTGCTTGCTAAGCATGTATTCTAGTGGACTGGGTGGAATAATTTACTGGCAAATTCTAAACTTCAACCAAGTAACATACACAATCAATAAATCCAGCACAAAGTATGCAATTTGTGGGGACTAAAAAAAAACAGATAGTCTTATAAATCCAAAATCCCTAAGGGTGTGTGTTGTACACTCTTAATCTTGTCAGCTTGGAGGTAGAGATTTCTGTTCTGAATTGAGTTTCAGGTCAACCTGGATCTGAATCAGACCCTTCCCCCAATAATGACAGAAGTAAACATCAAAGGCTCTATATACATGAAAGCATCAAAGGTAACAATATTCAACCCCCAAATACAGGTTATTTGAAAATGGTAAAGCCAACTAAGAATATATACCCTATAACCTTCGCTGACAAGGCAGGCCTGTGTACCCACTTTCTTGTTGTTGGTGGTGGTGCGGGTTTCTTTTTGGTTTTTTTGGTTTTTATTGTTTTGTTTTGTTTTGTTTTGTTTTGTCAGTCAGCCTCATTACCTTTTGGGGTGGCTTCCAATCTCACCAATTGTGAGTGCCCACCTCCTTCCCTCCATATTGTGCTGTGCAGCTTTACCTCTGATCAGCTCTGGCTGTGTTGCCACTGGCAACTGAATGCTGGAGCTTCGCAGTTCTGATGGTGGGGGATGGGAGAGTTCAGACTTCTGGAGTGGCTTGCACTTTCAGTAGCTATTTAGTTGATCTCAGCTGTCTTTCCTTCAGATTTCTTAACTTTGCAAGAAAGCTGATGGAATTGAAAAACCTGTTGCTTGGTCTCTGCTGCTGCCGCCACCTGGAGCGCCTGGCAGGGTGGGTGCACAGATTGCAGGCTGTGAGGGATCACCTCAGTGGGACTCTAGCCAGTTTCTCCTTTCTGGTGGATCTTGGTCTCTCTGGCTGCTCAGCTGTGCCTAAGAATAACCTCTACTTCTTCACTTTTCAGAAGGAGTGTATTTTGCTGGGGTTTTGTTTAAATCCCTCCCTAGGCTGGTTTGGCGTGGCTCCTATGCCACCACCTTACCTGGATGTCATCCATTTGAAGATTTTTTGATGGGTATAACTTCTCCATTTAGTTGAATAACAGTGGCAGCTTCTCTTGGGGGTCTAAACCTTCCACAAGATAGGCTTTTGATTAGATTCTCAGTATCAGACATGAATTCTCTCCCACTGATTGAGCCTCATATTCAATAAGAGAGCAGTTTGTTACCCCAAAAATTAATGTGCCACTATTACATCTGTGGATACATTTTGCATAAAGGGTTGATTTTTTTAGCTTGCAGGATCCACTGTTTGATCAGACTGTTGATGGCTTTTCTCTACAGGAGCTCACATAACACTTTACAGCACTCTGACAACTAGCCATCAAGGAGATAGCATCCATCTCAATTCCACCAAGATTTCTCAGTGTCTTGCCTCTCTTTGTGGGGTATCTTCAAGCAATACGGTCTTACCATTTGATTCTGGTGAGTATTCATGGCCTCCATGTCCAAAGGCTCTCTGTGGGATGGTGGGGTGACCCATCTCTTGCACTGGGATTTTCCTGCAGCAACCTATGGCTTTAAAGTAAACTTTGTCTACTCTAGCAGGGTACTTCTCTCCCTCCCTCTTCTCTCAAATATTATGTATTTTATTTTAAATATTTAATTATTTGAGAGAGAGAATAAGGCAGAGAGGGAGAGAGAGAGAGAGATAACAGGCATTCCAGGACCTCTTGCCACTGCAAACAAACTTCCAGGTGCATGATGCATGTGCCACCTTGTGCATCTGACTGACATGAGTGCTGGGGAATAGAACCTGGGCCCTTAGGCTCCACGGACAAGTACCTTAACCACTAAGCAATCTCTCCAGCCCCTGAATATTATATATACATGTAATTTGCTAATGAAGGAGTTGGTTTCTATAGTACTTATTTGTCCCATCTTTTTTTTTTTTTTTTTTTGAGGTAAGATCTCACTGTAGGCCAGGCTGGTCTGGAACTCACTCTGTTGTCCCAGGCTGGCACTGAACTCAAATTGATCCTCCTACTTCTGCCTCTTGAGTGCTCAGATTAAATGTGTGCACCACCACAACCAGCTTATTCATGCTATCATTAGTTTGGTATATCTCCATTTCCCTTGTCTCTTCCTTAGACCTTTCCACCTCCTGTATTTAGTTTTTCCACTTGCTTATTTATTGCCCCCTCTGTTACATATCCTCTGTCAAAGCTTCTTCTAGCTTTCTGACTCCTACTATAGCTTACCAACACATCACACTATTCCAAGCTAAGTTCCACATATGAGAAAGGATATGTTGCATTTGTCTTTCTGAACCTCTAGAACCTCACTTAGTATTGCATTTTGTATAGTAAGAAAGAGAAATAGGGCTATTACAGAAAATACTAATGAAATTGAAAGAATCATAAGGACACATTTCAAAAATCTATGTTCTACAAATTGAACTTAGCAGTAAAGGCACTGGCCTGCAAAGCCAAAGGACCTTGGTTCAATTCTCCAGTACCCACATAAGCCAAATGCCCAAGCTGGCACATACATCTGGAGTTCTATCTCTCTCTCTCTGCCTCTTTTCTTCTCTCAAATAAATAAAGAAAATATTTAAAGAAAAAAAAAGAAAGAGAGAGAGGGAGGGAGAGAACTGGTGCACCAGGGCCTCAGCCATTGCAGGTGAAGTCCAGATGCTTGTACCACTTAGTGGGCATGTGTGACCTTGTTCATGTCTCACCTTTGTGCATCTGGCTAATGAGGGAGAGTCAAACTTGGGTCCTTAGGCTTCACAGGCAAGCACCTTAACTGCTAAGCCATCTCTCCAGCCTTGGTATTACTTTTTCCAGATCCACCCATTTTCTTCAAATTTCATAATTTAATTTTTGCTTGTTGCTAAATAAAACTTCATTGTGTATATGTGCCACATTTTTCATTATCCATTCATCAGAAAAAGGTCATTTGGGCTGATTCCATTTCATAGCTATTTCTTACTAGAGGAGCAAAAAACATGACTGCAAAAGTATCTGTATAAGAAAGTGGAGAGTATTTAGGATACATACCCAGCAGTGGTATAGTTGGATCATATGCTAGATCTATTTTTGGTGTTTAGGATAAGTCCATATTGATTTCCATAGTAGCCATACAAGTTTGCACTCTCACTAACAGTGAACAAGGGTTTCTCTTTCCCTACATTCTATACAGCATTTGTTGTCATTTGAATTTTTGATGATAGTCATTTTGACTAGCATAAGAAGGTATCTTGGGGTAGTTTGAATTTGTGTTTCCTGAGTTCAATTTGTAGAACATAGATTTTTGAAATATGTCCTTATGATTCTTTCAATTTCATTAGTATTTTCTGTAACATCTACTTTTTCAAATCTAACCTTATTAATTAGGGTCTTTTTTATCTTCCTGTTGGTTAATGTGGACAGGAGTTTATAAATGTTCTTTATTGTTTCAAAGAAACAATTTTTTGTTACATCAAGTTTTATAATTATATCCATTTCTAATTTATTGATTTCTACCCTAATCTTGATGATTTCTTTCTGTCTGGTACTTTTTTGGCTTGGATTGTTCTTTTTTTTTCCCCAAAACCTTCAGATGGATTATTATTTGTTTGAGATCTCTCAATTTTTGTTATGCATAACAAATACATTTGTTAAGCATTTAAAGCTATGATTTTTCTTCTCTGGTCTCCTGTCATAACATCCCATAAGGTTTTGGTATGTTGTAGTTTCATTCTCATGCAGGAATCTTTTTTTTCTTTCTTGATTTCTTCAATGATTTACTTTTCAAAATTTGTTTTTCAAGAGTGTGTTGTTTAGTCTCCAGGAGTTTGTGTATTTTCTATTATTTCTCTTTTGCATATCTAGTTTTATTGTATTAACATTAGATATAATATCAGGAGTTATTTTAATATTCCTGAATTTGTTGAGAATTGTTTTGTGTCCCAATTGTGATCTATTTTAAAGAAGGTTCTATGAACTTGACAATCAACATCACAGTGACACAGACATATGCTGAGAATAATCAACACATACCAAAGCAGAAATCCAGAAGCTCCTGAGAGCTTTTCACTGAAGTAGTCTCAAAGTACACTCACCTCAGCTCAAGGAATTTTGCAGAAGAGCAGTCAGAGGAGCCCCAGGTTGGGATGGCATACCTATAAGTGTTGTCCCCCTCCCCATCAATAACTGACTACTGCTTTTGCAACTCATAACCCCCAGCCCAATGGGTAATACCAGCAACCCCACTGAGGAGGGCCTTCAATGGAATGGGGACGGGGAGGAGGGAAATGATGGTACCAATGCATGATGTGTCCATCCAAATTATATTTGTAATAAAAAATAAAAATAAATTCACAAATGAAAGTTTATTTCACTTAAGTAAGTTAAACCATAGTGTCTTCTCTTCCTAGATGGATATTTTATAAGCACATACAATAAAGCAATGGTGTTATTCATGTCTAAAATAGATTTTACTACTTCAAGAGCTCTGATTCTTGATTTCTTGGCTAAAAGATAAATTAAATGATTACTAGAGTAAAACCTAGTATTGAACTAGAATCTCTCTGGTCTAATCAAAAGGTATAAAAGGGAGTGAGAAGAATAATTCTTCTTGTCATATCATTGTCTTATTTCATACCATGTCTTCACATAACCCAAAATCCATTGTGTGATATAGAAATAAAATATGAAACCTATATAATTTTAACTTTATTACTAACTACAATAAATTCAAAAGTGAACAAGAAACAGTCATTTTAATGTTTTCTTTTTTCCTCTTTTTCTATTTATGTTATTTATATTATTATTATTGTTGTTGCTGTTGTTGTTTTGGTTTGGTTTTTTGAGGTAGGGTCTCACTCTAGACCAGACTAACTTGGAACTCAATATGTAGTCTCAGAGTGGCCTTGAACTCATGGTGATCCTCCTGCTTCTCCCTCCTGAATGCTGGGATTAAAGGCATGTGCCACCAAACCCTGAGAGAGATAAAGAGAGAGAGAGAGAGAGAGAGAGAGAGAAATGGGTTGCATGAACTCCAAGTGCATTTGCCACCTTGTGCATCTGGCTTTATATGGGTACTGGAGAATATAGCTTTGGTCATTAGGTTTTGCAGGCAAACCCTTAACAACAGAGCTATCTCTTCAGCCCAACTTTAGTGTTTTATTTAAACACACACCCCAAATATTTTTAACATATGAAATTAAAACTCGAGATATTTTTGTTACCTTTTCCAATGATATATGCCATTCTCTTTTTAATATGCCTATATCACACCCTGTGGGAAACACAAGCTGAAGATAGGACACTTGGGCTGTGGTGCCCCCTGTGATTAATGTGATCCATAACAGCCACTTAACTTTTCTGGATGTGTTTCTGTACCTGGAGAATGAGAAGAAGAGAGCTTCATGCTGCCCATGAGCTTTCAAACTGCCCTACATTACTGCAACCTCCACTTGTTTATTTTCTATTGAAATTCTCCATCAAGCTTCATTCTTATTTTCCTGGAAACCTTCAGAGAACAAGCTGCATCCTAACAAATGTAGTTACTTAATGACATAGTGTGGTAAGTGCTGTTACTGTACCCTAAAGCTG
Organism: Jaculus jaculus; assembly: GCF_020740685.1. Classification (NCBI taxonomy): domain Eukaryota; kingdom Metazoa; phylum Chordata; class Mammalia; order Rodentia; family Dipodidae; genus Jaculus; species Jaculus jaculus. The sequence continues at coordinate 51,276,265 of NC_059109.1, forward strand.
CAAGGACATAAAAGAAGAACTTCATACTCAATCTAGAAGCTTCCTGGAGCAGGTGGCTATTATATTGTGAAAATTATACATTCCTACATTATTTTATATTTTAAATGTGTTTTATATATTATATTATTATATATTTCATACACACACACACACACACACACACACACACACACACACACATATATATATATATATATATATATATATATATATATATATATATATTTGCTCTCTATCCCTACTTACTGACATATATTTCCTGCAACTCTTGGAATCTTTAAAGGGATGTGCTTTATTTAAAATTTTAATGGGGTGATAGGTGCTGAGGGAGGTCCCTAGCCCCAGCTAGCATCTGGAAGGGCGGTGGTAACCAGAAAGACCACGACTGAGAGGGTTCCAACTTTCAGCTTCACTCCATCTTCAGTCTGTGAAGAGGGGAAAGAGGGCTGAAGGTTAAGTTTATTGGCAGAGGTTAATGATTTAACAAGTCACACCCCTGTAATGAAACTTCATAAAACCTCAAGAGGACTCACTCTGGATAGTTTCTGTGTTGGTGAACACAAGTACTTCCCAAAAGAGTGGCAATTCACTTCACAGGGGCAAAAGTTCCTGCCCATGAGACCTGGACCATGCTGCATCTTTATCATCAGATAAAGGTCCTGTCTGCCCTTTGCTATCAATGAACCATTAAACACAGTTTCTCCAAGGTCTCTGAGTGATTTTAGAAAATTAAACTGAATCCAAGAAAGAGGTCATGGGAACCCAGATATAGCTTGCATTTGTGACTGGCATCAGCAGTAGGGGACAATCTTGGAACTGAACCTTCAGTCTGTGGGGTTATGGCTAGAGGACACCAAGCATGTGTCCACTGGAGAATATGAAGAAGTGTTTGGTTTGTGGAGAAGAAAGCCCCATTCAGTGGGTAGCACAAGTATTAGTTAACTATAAAAGTAGGGATTGTAAAAGAGATGAGAGGTAGCTGAGGGAGGCGCTCAAGTTTGTTCCTGTATCTTACAATATCATTTAAATAAAGTCCTGGGTGATGAATAGAGGGTAGGTAGGCATTGCACAAGAGAATGCTTAGTGCAGATGCAAAGGTTTGGTGGCAAGAAACTCCAAGTAGCTAAGTGTCACCAGGTATCCAGGCGGGAGTAGTAGCAAGATATGACGATGGACTGGTGCTAATTGAGTTGTAATGGCCTTGAATGGTAGCCAAAGTTTTAAATTCTACCCTGAAATTACAGAATCACCAGTGGCTATAAGTTGGGATGGAAATTGGTGATGGAGATCATTCTGGCCACAGCAGAGAAGAAATAACAGCATCCTGACTGGATACCAGCAAGGGAGCCAGTTATGGCAAGGCTTTTGGCAGATGTAGATGAAGAGATATAGTTTTCAGGGAAAGAAAGGAAACAGGATGCCATTCCTTGTTCTGTCTTAGGTAGGTGTTATATAAAGGTGGACTTCCCTAAATGGAAAAGAGTATGTTCAACTTCTTCGAGACTGTTTTCTAAAAGTTCTGGAAGCTACCACCACATTCTTAGTTAGGTTTTGAAAGACATATGAAAATGACCTGGGTGCTTCCCAGTAAGTCATGCATGTTTACGTCACACTCACTGACAAAGAAAATGCATGGACAGTAAATACAATTTTAAGAAACTTCATAATTTAAAATTCCTCCTTTTTATGTAGAGAATTATAGCAGTGACTTCTCAGAGCAATACTTAGAATAGCTCCTATAAGAGTAATTTGGCTTCTAAAACTTATACTTACAAAGGGTCAGTATTTATTGTTCTTAGTGCCTTGTATGACTAAGATCTTAATGAAACCCAAATAATAGCTTCTCCTGACTTCAGGAAGGACCACAGGTAGGTCTGTGGGACATGCTATCAGCACTGGCTGCCGGGACTACAGCTAGGTCTGTGGGATGTACAAACATCATTGGCTTGAGGGTTTCACTGGCATGGCATTTTACAATCTTCAGTGAAAGAGAAAGATCAGGTAAAGAAGCTGTATACATGAGACAGAAACTACCAAAACAATAGCTCAGTAATAGAACAGAGACTATGGTCAACAAAAAGAAAAAATACACCAGTCATATATAAGAAGTCCAGAAAGATTTATCCTCATCTCAATTTTGAAAAAAATAAAGATTTTAAAATCTTTATCAAATGTTGGCTAAAAAGTGTGGTGAGGGATTATTTTTGAGGGGACTTCTACAGATGCAGGTCCCCCAAAATATATCCCAGACATATGGACATAACCTCATAGTCAGATAATTCTTCTTGGCAAGTAACAGCAATTCAAAGAAGATAATTAGTTCCCTTAGTCATTTCATTAAGTTGAAATCTCAAACATGCTTTCTCACACTCACAAAATCAGTAGATGTTTGGTCAAAATTGAAATGAAAACATGCACCACTGGGTATGTCATTCAGTTGAGGGAATTTATTCCAAGTACAAACTTATATTTTAATAATAACTTGTTAGTTATTTCAAAAATATTGATTGGTAGTGATTTCCTCTTGACAGCTGTTCACAGACATTAATGTTTTGGTCATTGCATTGGCTTACTGTCACTGGCCAATGGAAACCTTGCAGGGAACACAACTGCAGGCAAGTCACAGCTTTCACGTGTTTCCAATTTAGTTCAATGGCGAGTGATGTTACTTAGCAGGGGGAATGCTTGTCTTCCAACTATGATGTTCGAAAAACACATTCATGTGGTTAGTAAGCATGTTAAGAGCTTTCTAAATTTAGCAAACATTTTCCTTCCCTTGACCAAGGCCACCCACAAGACTAGATAAAATTTTGATTTCATCCACACTCATCTGGGGAATATAAACCCCTAGGGACTCTATAAAGCCTGCTGAGCTCAAATGATCAATGCGCAAATGTCAAGAAAATATGCAAACTCCGGGCCCGAGGGTCAATGGTGAGTATAGGGATGAGGAGAGGAAGGTGACTTTGACTCTACTGACAAATTTGTTACTTTGCATTTTCTATTTTTTAAATTGGCATACAAAGATTTAGGTTTTATTCATTTTAGCATTTCCACATAGTTTCACTTGATTCTTGTTCCCTCCCTTGTTTCCCCAATGCCCAATGTCCCTCACCCCTCAGACAGCCCTCTCTACCTTCCTACTATCCTCCACTTTTCTCCTTACATTTAACGTGTACTTTGTTTTCCCTCACCTCCTTCCTACTCATCTCTTTAAACTAACTCATTTTTTCTTTTTTTCATTTTAGAGAGAGAGAGACAGAGAGAGAAAAAGAGAGAGAGACTTGGCATGCCAGGGCCTCATCCACTGAAATTGAACTCCAGATGCTTGTACCACCTAGTGGGCATGTGCAACCTTGCAGTTGCCTTCCCATTGTGTGTCTGGCTAACATGAAATCTGGAGAGTCAAACATGGGTCCTCTGGCTTTGCAGGCAAGCACCTTAACCACTAAGCCATCTCTCCAGCCCTACATTCACTCTTTTTACCACTCTATATGTGTTTCCCTTCCCCACCCCCAATTATATACATTCTTATAGCTATTGCCAGCTAGGGTTCACATTTCAGAGAAAACAGCAGGTTTTGGTCATTCTGAGTTTAATTCACTTCGTTTAATATACTTCTATTCAGGTCCATCCACTTTCCTCCAAATTTCATTTTTCTGTACTGCTGAATAGAACTCCATTCTGTTACCACATTTTCATTATTCATTTATTGGTCAATGGACATCTAGGTAGATTCCAACTCTTAGCTATTGCAAATAGAGCAATAATTGACGTGAATATGCAAGTATCTCTGTAGTCAACTATGCAGTCCTGAGACTATAGATCCAGGGGAGATATACAGATGGGCCATATGGAGTTCTCATTCTATTTCTTGAGGTACTTCTATTCCGATTTCTGTAATGGCTGTACTAGTTTGCACTCCCGCCAGCACTGAATAAAGAATTCCTCTTTAGAGCATCCTCACCATATTTGTTGTCAGTTTTCTTGATGCTAGCCATTCTGACTAGGGTAAGATGATATCTCAGAGTGTTTTTAATTTGCATTTGCCCAATGACTAGGGATCTTGAACATATTTTAAAGTATTTGTTGGTCACTTGCGTTTCTTCTTTCATGAATTTTCTGTTCATATAATTAGCCCATATGATGTTTGGTAATTTTATTTTATTTTATTTTATTTTTGGTATTTAATTTTTCAATTTTTTGTAAATTCTGGTTATTAGCCATAGTCTGAAGTATAGCTAGCAAAGATTTTCTCCAGTTCTGTCTGTTCACTGTTCTGATGGTTTTCTTTGTTGTGCAGACACTTGTTAATTTCATGTAGTTCCACCTGATATTTCTGGTGGCTGTTTTCTGTGCTATTTGTTGCAGTCCTGTTCAGAAAGTTCTTGAATATGCCTATATCTTCCCTATTTGATTTTCAACTAGTCATTTCAGTTTTTCTTCTGATTTTTTACTTTATTTAAGTTTTTTTTAATGACAACTTCCATAATTGTAAACAATATCCCATGGTAATTGCCTACCTCTCCCCACTTTCCCCTTTGGAACTCCACTCTCCATCATATACCCTCCCCGTCTTTTATTTTGATGACATGGTCTTTTCTTCCTATTATGATGGTGTTGTGTAGGTAGTGTCAGGCACTGTGAGGTCATGGATATCCAGGCTATTTTGTGTCTGGAGGAGCACATTGTAAGGAGTCCTCGCCTTTTTTTTTTTTTTTTTTTTTTGGCTCTTACATTGTTTCTGCCATATCTTCCACAATGGACCCTGAGCCATGGAAGATATGATTGAGATATTTCAGTGCTGAGCATTCCTCTGTCACCTCTTCTCAGCACTATGGTGCCTTCTGAGACATCCCAAGGTCACCACCATCTAAAAAGAGAAGCTTCTCTAACCAAAAGTGAGAATAGCATTAACATATTGGCATGAACATTAAGAAAAGTGCTTACTGGGCAGTTTGGTGAGCATAGTGTATACATTTAGCCAGACAGCAGTAGATGTTATGCCCTGAGGGCTCATGACTACCCCTGTTGTAGGTTTTCAGTATCAGGGGTGTATTCCCTCCCATGAAGCAGGCCTCCAGTCAAATAAGAAGGCAGTTGGTTTCTACCATGACAGACGTGCCACTATTGCACCTGTTGGCTCATTTGTCCTGGCTGGCCAATTATAAGGCTTGCAGTGTCCACTGTTGGGTATCTTTACTGGTGATTTCTCCCTCTCCCATTGAACTGCATGCAGCATGACTTTTCCCAGCTTTTTGTCAGCTGGTCTACATGGAGGAGGTTTTCAGCTCAGCTCCAGCAGGATTTCTCAGTGACCTTGCAACTCAAGTATGTGGAATCTTCAGCAATAGGGTCTTACCATCTATTCCTGGTGGGAAGCAGAGGGCCTCAGCAATGGCCTCTAATGTTTTGGGGGTATCAGGGACCTCCCTGGCCAATAACTCACTGGAAGGTATCCCATCACTGGCACTGAAAATTTTCTAGTAACAATCTATGGCTTCTGTGTGTTCCATTGTCCCCAAAAGTAGGTTTCTATATGACTTATTTATATCCTCTTAGATTTTGCTTAGCACTCCCTCCATCTTTCCTTTACTCAATTTTTTTTTTTTTTTTTTTTTTTTTTTTGAGGTAGCGTCTTACTCTAGCCCAGACTGACCTGGAATTCACTATGTGGCCTCAGGGTGGCCTCGAACTCATGATAATCCTCCTATCTCTGCCTCCTGAATCCTTGGATAAAAGGTACATGTCACCATATTTTTCAGGCTTTAGATTAAGGTCTTTGATCAACTTTGTGGTGACCTTTGTACAGGATGAAAGATACAGATCTAATTTCATTCTTCTGCAGTTTTGCCAGTACCAACTGTTGAATAAGCTGTCTTGTATCCACTGAATGTTTTTGGCTTCTTTGTCAGACCATGTAGCCAAAGCTGTGTGGATTTATTTTTGGGTCCTCAGTTCTTTTTACTGGTATATGTGACTGCTTTGGTGCCAGTACCATGCTGTCTTGGTCACTGTGGTCCTGTAGTATAATTTGAGATTGGGTATTGTGATTCTTCCAGCTGTGTTCTTTCTCCTTACAAATGTTTTGTCTATTCATGGTCTTTTGTGCTTCCATATTAATTCTTGAGTTATTTTATTTTCCAACTTAGTGAGAAAAGACATTGGAATCTTGATAAGATTGTATCAAACCTGTACTTTACTTTTGGAAATACAGCCATTTTCATAATATGAATTCTGCCTATGCAGGAGTATGGAAGGGCCTTCCATCATCTAGTTGTTTTTATATTAATTTTTCTGACCTGTTCCATATCAGATGTCCTGTTTGCCATAGATGTACCCAGATGTATAAAAAGGAAAAGCCAGTTTGCTCCTTATGAAAAGTGCTGAATTTCAGCACTCTTGTGTGAATGGGAAGTCAGTCCTATCTATAACCTACCCTCTCCGTGTTGGTGACACCAAATGCAATCTGTTTTTTTTTTTTTCCTTGGGGTCTTAAAATGTATATTCTGAGGCTGGAGAGGTGCCTTAGTGGTAAAGATTCTTGCCTTTGAAGTTTAAGGACCCAGTTTCTACTCCTTAGTATTCACATCAGCAGATGAACAAGGTGATGCATGCATCTGGAGTTTGCAGTGGCTAGAGGCCATGGCACACCAAATCTCTTCTCTCTCTCTTTCTCTCATAAAAAGTAAATAAATATGTGTATGCTTAAAGCAGATGCTTGGCTTTTGACATTGCTATGGTGTATGACTCCAGAACAAGAAAATACAATCCTTCATGTTGTAGGCTAGCAGAAGAAGTCACAGTAAGTTGTGAAGCATCTCTAAGCAGGTTAAATCTATGATCCTGAATCAAATCTGTATGGCAATGTTTCTAACCTGACTGCATAAGGACAACAAAGATTGCGAGGATTAGAACAAAAGATGATCTTAAATGAGGCAAAAATAGACAATCTAAGGAATTTATTTGGTTTTATGTCCTGTCTTAAAAGTTTATACAATTTTTACACTGGATATTGTACTACAAAACCAGTGTGGGACTTTAGGTGCCCTTTTTCCAAATGGTTTGAGAAACAGGACAATTTTTCATTATCTTCAATCATGTCAACCTAGGCAACATTTAGAATAAGATGTTGGGAATGTCTTATAACACCTTGAATTTATACATCCATTTATTTTTATTTTTTTCTTTTTAAATTTGTTTTCATTTTTATTTATTTGAGAAAGAGAGAGGGAGAAAGAGAGAGAAAGAATGGGTATGCTAGTGTATTCAGCCAATGCAAATTAATTCCAGAAGCATGAATTACCTTGTGTATATGGTTTATGTGGGTCCTGGGGAATTGAACCTGGGTACTTTGGTTTTACAGGCAAGTGCCTTAACCACTAAGTAATACCTCCATCCCCCACCAGACTTTAAAATTTTATCTTTGTCATTTAGTTATTGATAAGCAGATACATTTGATGTTTGAAAAATTTTATATCATAATATGTTGGATTCTGTATTAATGGAAAAATGTATGTAACAGATTAAAGAAAAGTTAACTAGTTGGTATCTACTTGTATTACAGTATGGAACTAGGCATAAAATAAGCCTACCAGGGCTGAGGATATAGTTCAATGACATGTAGGAAATCCTAGACTAAATTCTCAGCAAAATAAATAAATTAATAAATAAGCTAACTAATTCCAATATATGTGCTATGTAGGTAAGTGATAAAAATAGCCTTCATGCAAATGTAACACAACTGTATTAACACCAATATGAAGCTTTCTGCAGAAACATGAAAGTAAGTTTCATCTTTCTTATAGTAGCTGCTATGGGTAAAGAGAATAAAATCCCTTAGTCAAAATGCATTGAAAATTATTCATACTTATAAGTTCTGAACTCTAATACTAGATCTACCTTCTGTATTGAGTCCTTGCACTGAATTCTATCACGTTGTGATAAATACTAAAATAAGTCTACTTTATTTCTATTTATTGCTCAGATTGTACTTTATTAGTCATATACACACCTCTGGACTCTACTAAGGTTTCTTCTTTAAAGTATATACATTGAAAATGTCAGTATAAAGCACAACGTTAGTGTACATTTTCATGAGTCTGTTGCATGGCAGATAAGTCTAACAGCAGTGAATAGAAGTCATGTTCTCCAGGAAGAACACAGTGAGATTGACTGGAGTGTCCTCTCAAAGTCAACACTTAGGAGGCAGTAGATATGAAAAATGGGGCAAAGGAAGAAGTGGAAGATGGAAACAGTCATTCCTAAGACCCAGTTTATTCTACTGGCAGATCTGTGTTAGGAATGACCTTGCAGAGTTTTCCATGCCCAGGTTTAGACTTTGACTGCTTCCGTATTTACCAGTCACTGAATATAAACTGTCCAAGGAAAGGGGCCATCACTTTGGGTGAAATGTCAGCTTTCAAAATGAGGTCATCTTCCCAAAGGGCCTCAACCATAAATTATCAGTTACTGACCCTCAGCAGCTGGAAGAATTCAGTCCTGACCCAGGTAAGGTGGGGGATCCGCACAGGGCACAGTACACTGTCTACTCCACAGCCTCTGCCACTTCTAGGGTTATACAGTAATTCACTCACCCTCCCTCAGAAGGCAGATGCAATGTTATCCTGTCAATGCCAGGTCTTAGCTCAGTGTGCATTCTTTACTTGAACCTAAATTCTAAAGATAAATCTTGTGTACCAAAATTCTAAGCCCTCATTCAGCCAAAAGTTCAAGTCACCTCTGAAGCAGAGGATAGTTGCCAGATAATATCTGTAAGCATATGTAAACACGAGGAAGATATGATTGTGTGATTTATTTAATGAAATATTGCAGCACTTGTGACCGAATCATAAGTATGCACTCACTGCTTCTGTACTGGTATGTATGGAGAAATCACTCAACATGGAAACATACACGTTTGTTTTGATGAAATGTTCAAATTCATTTAGCTAGCATGTACCTGATGTTGTCAACTTTGTATTAGGAGCCACATGTCTATATAAAAGTAACACATGATTCTTTCTTAATCCAGAGAAGAAACCAGTGCAAACTAACAATTATCATAAAGTAAAAAAGAATTGTATAAGTGGTAGATGCCAGTTCTAATGTAGAGTAGCAATGACATAATTAAAAACATGAAGGATAATCAGTATATTTATGTGTATAATTCAATTTTAGTGGAGAATAATGTAAAAAAATACAGAGCTAGGGAGATAGCTCATCAGTTAAAGGTGCTTGCTTACAGAGCTTGCTGGCCCAGGTTTGATTTACTAGTAACAACATAAATCTAGATGTGCAAAATGGCTCATGCATCTGGAGTTTGACTGCAATGGCTAGAAGGTCTGGCACACCCATACTCCCTCCCTCCCTCATTCTCCTCTCTGCTGAGGGCATTAGAAAAGAAAGACTCCATGAAACATCTTAGGAAGTTTTTAGTATTGAAGATATTTTTAATTTTTATTCTCTGTGATAATCTTGATTGTCAGTTTGACAGGATTTGGAATCACCCAGTAGATACACCTGTGGGCATGTCTGTGGGGGTATTTCCAGAGAGGTTAAAGTGAGCTTGGAAGATCCATCTTTAATGAGGGTGTCACTGTCCCCTGGGCTGAGGTTCTTGATTGAATAAAAAAGGAGAAAATGAGCAGCAAGCAAGGTTTCATTTCTGTTTTCTGACTGGAGAGGAAATGTGGCCAATTAATTCACTTTCCTGCACCTGCAGCTAGAGCTACTCTCGTCACACCTTCCCCACCATGATGAGCTCAAACTGTGAGCCACAACAAACCCTTTCTTCCTTAAGTTGCTTTTGTCATGTATTGTGCTACAGCAAAACGAGAGTAACTAATAGACTGAATATATATGCATATCTAAACACAGATGCATAAGTATTACGTAAGTAGAGAGGACAGTTACAAAAGTTGGGAGAGAAGCTCCAGGAGGAATTCCCAGAGAAATAACATCTAGGTGACAAAGGGTGATGTGCTAGCAGCCAACCCTTCAAGATGACGCCCAGCAATCCTCACAGACAGGTGTTCATATCCTTGAGTTTACCTCCCAGTGAACCTGGCAAATATGAGTGACCAAGGGAGTATGACAGAAGTAATGCAATGTAAATTCAAAGTTTATATTATAAAAGCCATGATGGCTTGACAGCTTCAGCCTTGTTCTCTTGGACCACTTGCTCTGAAAAGAGTCAGTCCACATGTAAAAATTCTCAGAAACCATGAAGTGATACTCAAGGAGAGAGGCCAGTGGCAATAGGTAGCACTTATTTGCCAGTCCAGACAATGGACCACATTTAAACAATCTTCACCAGCCCTATTAAGCCTTAAAGTGGTGCCCATTGGCAGCCAGCAGCAACCCTTGAAAGACTTCAATCCAAAACTGTACAGCTGAACCACTATGAAAACTCCTAACAGACAGACACCCTGCAGAATAATAACTAATTATCATTACTTTGCACTGCTAATGTCAGGGTAAACTTTATGCAGGATTTCCTGCATTCTTAATCTATATACATTTTTCTAGATATATATATACCTCACTTTATCCATCCATTCATTAAATGTCAATTCAATTGACATTCATTAATTATTTTAAATAATGTCATAAGTAATATGGAAGAGCAAATATATCAAGAGCCTGCTTTAACTTTTTGGACATATATTCAGAAGGGGATGAATGGATCACATGACAATTCTATTTTCAATTTTCTAAGGAACTTCCATACTGTCTTTCATAGTGGCTGTACCATTTTGCACTTCTGCCAAAGTTGGACAAGGCTTATAGTTTCTTCATATCCTTGTCCTCATTTATTTACTATTGTTGTTTTATATGGTTTTATTTTTCATATGAAGAATATATGTCTCATTAAACTTTTCCACTGTGTTATAGTGTTGCCAGCCTGGGTTCAATTCCCCATATACTCACGTAAAATCAGACAGGCATTTGCTTGCAGTGATAATGCATATATACACAAACACATGTGCACACACAAACACACATACCTACACACACATAAAGAGAGAATGATAAAATTTAAAAAGAAAAGAAAATGAGGAGTTACAACATACTTTTATAAAATACAGATGATCACAATAGACTATATTGGAAAATAAATTGCATTCCTACAAACAAATCTAGAAGAAATGGAAAAATCGCTAGATACATGGCCTACAAAATTAAATCAAGAGTGTATAAGCAGTATAAGCAGATCTATAAAAAGAAACAAGATTGAAGTGGTAATAAAAAGTCTCACACCAGGTGTGGTGGTACACACGTTTAATCCCAGCACTTGGGATGCAGAGATAGAAGAATCACCTTGAGTTTGAGGCCAATCTGGTACTACAGAGTGAATTTCACATCAGTCTTGGCTAACTTAAGACCTTACCTCAAAAAAAAAAAAAAAAGGTTTCATCACAAATAAAGCCCAGTACTGTACAGATTCACTTCCTGACCTATAAAACCTGTAAAGAAGCACTTACACCAATGCTCCTCAAACTATTGCTTAAAATAAAGAAGGGACACTAGCAAAGTTAGTCAAAACCAGATAAAGGAATAACAAAAGAGAAAAGCTATAGACCAATTTCCCTGATGAACATAAATATAAAAATTCTCAATGATATTCTCCTAACCAAATTAAAAAAACACATAAAGGTCATGCATAATGAGTACATTGGTTTCAGTTCAGGAATGCAAGGCTGGTTCAATGTATGGAAATTAATATATGTAAAATAACCTGAAAATTGACTTAAGAACAGAAACTACATCATTATCTAAATACCTGCAGAAAAACCCTCTGATCCTGTTCAACATCTCTTCATGGTACAAAACTTAACAAAAATAGGGAAAGAACATATGTTAATATACTAAAAACTACTGGTGAGAATTACAATAAAAAGGGAAAGCTGTAGCATCTCCTTTAAAATCAGGAACTAGACAACTAGACCTAGACTAGACTTGCCTATGAAGTTTTAAAGACCCAGGTTTGATTCCCCAGGACCCATGTAAGTCAGATTCACAAGGTGGTGCATGTGGCCCTGAAAAGATGATTGTCTCTCCTTCTCACTCTATCTGCCTCTTTCCCCCCACTTCTCAAATAAATAAATAAAATAAAAATTTTTTAATGGCATATTTGTGAAGGTTTGGGAGAATCAATATTGTGGAAATGGTGATCTACAATGTAATCTCTCTGAAAATCTCAATAATACTCATCACAGAACTAGAAAAAAAATACAACTGTAAATTTATATATAAGCTAAACCATAAAACAACTGAAAATCACTAAAGAAATCCTAAACAGAAGAAGCAATACCAGATGATACATAATCTGAAATTATGATAAATAGCAATAACAATAAAAACAGTATAGTAATGGCACAAAATAGATAAGTGTAATAAAATAGAGAAACCAGAAATAAATAAATCAATGAAATAAGAGAAGATCCATAAATGAACCTATTAGGTAGCTACAGCAATCTCATCTTTGACAAAGGTGTCACAAACAGAGATTGTAATATAGACAGACCTTTTGAAGACTGGGGCTGGGAAAAGTGCATAACTGTGTGTAAAAGAATGAAAGTAGATCCACAGTGGATCAAAAATCTTAATGTAAGACCTAGAACTCTGAATTTGATAGATCAAGATATAGGCTAAATACTTCATGATATGGATTCAGATAGGCAAAGACTTTCTGAAAAAGACTACAGTAGCATGGAAAGTTAACTCCAAAAATTGGCAAGTGAGATTACATGTATTTAAAAGCCTTCAGCAAAGGAAATTATTAAAATGTGGAAGACAGTCAATAGAAGGGAAGAAAAATCTTTGCTAGTTGAACAGAAGATTTGGGTTTAACATTATAATCTATTTACAACAATTGCTATAATGGTGATGGTTGCATCATTATATTATCTTTTGGCTATCAATTTATGGAATGGCTATTTCTATACTTTCACCTTTAGCGATTTTTATCCTTATATCTAAAGTGGATCTAAGGTAGATGATTTGTAGTTAGATATTTTGAAAAATATATTCAGTCATCCTTTTTTTTTTTTCTGATCTGAGAGTTTACTCTGTTTGCCATTTTGTATTGTATGTCATGTTTTTATTTTGTCCTTTTCTTTGCTTGCTGTCTTCCTTTTTGTTTTGTTGACAATACTGTAGTGATTCTTTTCAGAATCTTCTATACATATTGCCACTGTGGTTACCATAGTGATTATATAAAATATTTTATAGTTATAATTTTTAGAGTGGAAAATAATCACATAAACAACACTACTCTTTTACATACCTCCTCATTTCTTTATTTTTTTCCACATTTTTTAACACAGGTTTTCACTATGAAGTCCAGGCCAGCCAGAAACTTATAGCCATCTTGCTTTAGACTAGATGTTACTAATTCCATTTATATATATTTACATATTATATATATATATTATTTACAAACATATTTGTTATGCCTTATCTTTGAATTCTGTACCAAAATCAAAAGTGGTTTATGTACAACCATTACAATGTTATAGGATTTTACATTCATTTATACCTAACCTTGACTAGAAAGCTTAATCTTTTCAAATGCTTTGGTGTTGCTATTTAATATTGTCTTTTTTTTTTTTTTTTCAATATGAAGGGTTCCCTTCAGCATTTCCTGTAAAGCTAGTCTCTATAAGCTTTATCTGGCAAGGTGTCTTTTTTTTCTTTTTCTTTTTTTCTTTTTTTTACTTTTTATTGAAATAGGTCTTTTGTGTTGTTTTTCTGCTTCTCCAAATGCCAGAGTAGTTAGTCTTTTTTTTTTTTTAATTTAATTTATTAGTTTTCTTTTCAGTAAATACAGGCAGTTTGGTACCATTATTTAGGCTCATCTGTGATCTACCCCTTCCCATTAGACCCTCCTTGTTAATGAAAATGGGTCGTGCATTGTAGAGTTAGCCCCCAGTTATTGGTATGATAAATGTCTCTGCAAATCATGACCCAACATGTGACTCTGACATTCTTTCCGCCCCCTCTTCCGCAAAATTTCCCTGAGCCATGTTGGGTTCATTTTTGGTCTGCTTCAGTGCTGAGGTGTTGGGGGCCTCTGGGGCTCTGGCTCTCTGCTTTGGTAGGAGTTGATTTTAGTTAGTCTTTGAGCTTCTGTATTATCTGGCTTCATTGCCCATTGCCATAGGCTCATTGAGATTATAGACACTTGTACTACTAGCATCCAGCTTTTTGCATGGGTCTTGGGGATCCAAAGATTGGTCACTGAGCATGTTCAGCAAGCATTTTAAACCAGTGCGCCATCTCCCTTTCCAGCCTTCATCTTCATTTCTTTAAACAATAGTTTTGCCACATATTCTAATCTTGGTTGGCAAGTTTTTCTTTTTAGCAGTTTTAGTACATCATACCACTCCCAATGTCTCTGCAGATAATCTGCTAACAAACCTATGGAAGCTCTCATGCATGTGGCAAAGCACTTTCTCTACTTGCATTCAACACTGCCTTTGTCCTTGGGCTTTAATTTGTTTCTGTATGAGTGGCTTTAGATTTACCCTAATTGTAGTACTTTAAGGCCTGTGAACTTGGGTGTCAAGTTCCTTCCTCAAATTTGATAATTTTCAATCACCATTTTTTCAAGTATGCCCTGTGCTCTTTTTCTCTCTCCTTTCCCATGTAGAAATTCCATAACACATATATATGTGGTTTGTTTCATGGTGTTCCATAAATCCTAGGGGATTTTATTTTTTCACTTTTCTTCATTTTCTTTTAATTTTGATTTAACATCAAAGGAACTCTTTTTGACCTTTCTGTGTTTTTTGTTTTCCTTGTTGAAGTCCTCTGCTGATCCTTTCTAGTGATTTTTTTTTTTAATTCAGTCATTGTATTCAGCAGCTCTGGAATGCTTATTTCTAATCACAGCCTCTTTTTGTTAATCTTACATCATTTACCTAATTACATTTTTTTGGCTCTCTTTCTCATGGCTTTGCTGAGCTTCTTTACGATGTTTACTTTCTATTCACAGATACCTCTTTCTTTGTGGCCACATTTAGGAAATGTATCTGGTTTCTTTGATTAAGACACAATTTCTTGTTTCTTTGCTGGCTTTGTTGTTTTCTGTTGGGATTTCAATAGTAGAAAGAAAGCACTTCACCAATACGCCTAGCCTGGAACTGTTGAAATACTGGGCACCTGTCTTTTCTGGAATCGTGCATGAAATTTCTCAGTTGGAGAGGAGTTTTTGTTTCTTTTATTTCTAGAGCTCATAACATCTGGGTGCACTGTAGGATCTCAGAGACTGAAACAAGTTTACAAGCTCTCCATTTTCTCTTGGTGGCCCCAAAGCATCTTAAGTCAACTCTGCATTATTGGAGACAGAAACTAGTCCTTCAGGCAGTCTGCTGCCAAGCCCAAACACTGGAATATATTCCACTCGTTTCTTTTTAAATTTTTTAAAATTTATTTATTTGAGAGCGACAGACAGAGAAAGAGGCAGATAGAGAATCGGCACGCCAAGGCATCCAGCCACTGCAAACGAACTCCAGACGCGTGTGCCCCCCTGTGCATCTGGCTAATGTGTGTCCTGGGGAATCGAGCCTCAAACTGCGGTCGTTTGGCTTCATAGACAAGCGCTTAACCGCTAAGCCATCTCTCCAGCCCTCCACTCTATTTTTTAATGACAAAAAATATGATTTGGCTAGTTTCTTCTGGCTACCTAGACTTATGTGATTTGGGGATATGAGTTATCATGGGTAAAATGATTTAAATTACATATTTCAATGCAGATTAATCTATGCTTGATGGGGAGTGTTGTAATTTTTGTTCATTTCTGGAATTCTCATGCAGACTTCTAAAGCACATGTAGCAAGCATTTCTCTGAAATTATAAGTGCAAGATATTTCTATTCTGTCATGTTGTTCTAATGTATTGTGTATAGATAATTTGAATATGGATTTGGCAGAGCATATGGTCCAATTTATTCCCTCTTTCACCTTGATATTATCTTGTAGAGAGTCTTGAATAATACAAAATTCTTGTACAGGTTCCTAAAGATATTTTGTATCCATATATTTTCTGGTCTTTGAAATGCATTGTCAAAATAATTCCTGCAGGAAGTCCTACAGTTTCCAGTCCACTCAAAAGGGGAGGTTTCACTGCTCCATGAATGTGTTCATTCAATTAATATATATTAATAGACAGTGTTAGGCTTCAGAAAGAAAATTTTTTTACTTTTTCTTCTTAATAATGAACTGTTATCAGTCCCTGTTATAGTTTCTACTCATTGCTCCTAGTTTTAATCTCAGGATGAATTCAATTATGTTGGCTTGAGATTCTTTTCTAAAACACATAATATAGTTAAGACCTTAACAATGGATAAAATAATTAACTAGTGTGGCTCTCATCTGGATATAATCCTCCTCTCCATTCTTTTGCCCTCTGTTGCATCTGAATTGTTTCTGTCCTTCCTAAATTTTTTTACTAAATGATTATTGCCATAATGATAGCCATAGCTAATGTATTGCCCCTGACCTAGTTTCCCCTCTACTTTTTACATTGTTATTAACATCACAAACAAAATTATTTGCTTCATATTTATTTTATTGAGTCAGTGATTATGCATAATTATTTATTTAGTGCTATTTATAGTTGACTATAATTTTTCATAGTACATGTTTGCTATTGATCACTGACTCATGTTTCCTGAGTGACAATGCCCCCTTCACTTCTCTTTGAAAGTCATCTGTGTTGGTCCTTTGGGAAGATGTCATTGAAATGGAGTTAGGAGTATATGTAACCTTTTATTGGGAAAAATACTTACAAAATACAGTAAGAAGAGGAAGTAGAGTTGGATAGGTACAGTAGACAAAATGTTGTCCTATGAGGAACTCTAGAGCAAAGGCTACTCAGTAGAAAAGCACTGGGTTGGGAAGAAATGACCAAGAATTCAGTATTCAAAACCTCAATAGCTAAGTATGTGGTCTGCTCTTCTTTCATGATGCACAATAGATACCAGGTAAATGCAACATTCACATAGCTTTTATTTTACCTTATCATTTTACCCATTTTATTGTTGCTAGTATTATTGTATCTAATGGGTAAACTTTATCATAATGTGTATATATATGCATAGAAAAAGTGCATCATATATAAGATGTACATATGTCTTCATGGGAAAAAGAACATCATATCTGTACGATGTAGTACTATCAGCAGTTTCAGGCATTCCTGGAGTTTGTGGAAGGTATCCTCCATGCATAAGAAACAAATGCTGCATTTTGTGTTTCAGAGAGTTATAAACCTAACATTTAGGTTTTACACTGATGACACAAGTTGCCACAAATTTTATGACACCATTTGGAGATGGGCAGTTCAGGGGTCTAACATAGAATGGCTGTCATGAGGCTAAACAATGGGTTGACCAGGATTGTAGATCTGCTTCTAGAAGACCAGTACCCACTCATCCTTACTGGTTGCTGACATGATTCAGTTTCTTGTGACTTAGGAATGAAATCTCCTTGATTTCCTTGATATGTAGTCCCTGTTTTTAAGTTAATAACAGCACATGGAATCCTTCATGTGTTTTTGTAATAGCTTAGATTTATCTTGATTATAAAGGCTAACATTATTTCTTTATGGCAATGTTCAGTTAAACATAATTAAATCTGAGATCTCTCTTTTCCTATGTAACATAACATATTCATAGGAAAAATCTTCATTTTTATTCAGAAAATTTTTTGAGAAAAAAGTATGAGATGGAGAAAGGAAGGAAATATTTATGTGTCAAATACATATTGAATTCTTGGAAATATCCTCTTTTGTAATGCTTTCTCTACTTATCAAGCATGAAACTAGCACTTAGTTAAAGACATGTGTTTTCACTTCTCTGGAAAGTATTAAAACCAAAGACCCATGTGTAAGCCCCAAGTCTATGTTCCTTCCAGACTGCTTTTATCAGCCCACCAAGTAACACACCTGTTCAAAAGGCAAAAGCAAACATTCTGCCTACCAGGAGAAGGGATGGAAAGAGAAGAATTGCTCTGTGTATACTAAGTAAGCATTGGGTTAGTGATATGAAAGTTCTGGACATGCCCATGGAGGCAGACTCAAGCCTAGTGCTAAATGTGTCCTGGATCTTCAAGAAATTAACCTTGAGGACAGTGAACCTGGCTGGACCTGTGTCAGCTATGACCATGCCAGGTAATTTCATTTTCAGAGGTCTCCAATTGATTTTAAGACAAAAAATGTATGGCATCAGTGTGAGTTAGTTATGAATACCAGGAAGTGCTGGCATTTAACCTCCGAAATCATTTCAGGCAACCTGAAAAGTGATATTGCTGAAACTGTGCTTTTGTTCCCAGATCGTTGGCTTAGCATGGTCCTTATGGTCTAAGGATGCTTTGTCAGGTGAGAACACATTCCACTGCTTTCACATGAGCCATGTTGGGAGGGGGTCAGAGAATCTTGGCCAACTAGAGCTTTTGGTAGTCTTTTCTTTCCAGAAACACACTAGCATTTGTGATGTTTCCTCAGAGGGCTTTTTCTTGCCTTGTCTTTGTGTCTTCACATAATTATTGTGGCATAATGGCTAAATTATTTGTTCTACTATATTTCTTTTTTTTTTTTTTTTTTTTTGCTTTTTTTGAGGGAGGGTCTCACTCTAGTCCAGGCTGACCTGGAATTCACCATGGAGTCTCAGGGTGGCCTTGAACTCACGGCAATCCTCCTACCTCTGCCTCCTGAGTGCTGAGATTAAAGGAGTGCGTCACCACGCCTGGCTATTCTACTATATTTCTCTACTATTTGATTACTTCAGAAGATTCTGGCTAATCTCAAAGCTGTTCATTCTCAGGGGGTTCATGTCATCCATTCAACAAATGTCAACTCAGTGTTTGCTTTAACGTTCAGAACACTGCACTTCTCTTAGTACCACAGTCAACCATATTGACAAACTGTCATGTCGAATATCCTGGAATCTCTGGAAGGCGATGAAAAAATAAGGAATAAATTTACAAATGGGCAAAATACTAAACAAATATTCTGAGGGATAGAAGCTACATTATGATACACCAAATATCCAGCAGAGGCATCAGTAGATTGAAGAAATACCTTCCTGAGAGAGTAACAACTGAGCAGAGACATAAAAGATCACAAGCAAAGAGTTGGCAGCAAAACAAAAAGAAAAGAATCACATGTATAGAGAACAGTACAATGAAACCAAGGAGGGACATAGCCTGCTGTTTCTGAAGAAGAAAGACACCTGGAGTGGGAGAAAGGAAACAAGAAAAGGGAAAGGATGGTGTAAGATAAAGGCATGGAGAACCTAACTCATGTTGAGCTTTTAAGCATTGATATGCATCTTTCATTTGATTATCTACAAACCTGCGAAGGCTCTCTTTTCCAGAAATGAAGAAATGAAGAAATGAAGGCTCCAGGAATTTAATTAACTTGATATTGAACTTCCCCCAAAGACAAAGAAAGCCTGGCTTTGCAGAGCTACTATTAAAACTACAAAAATAGCTTCCAATTGGCACATAGATGACATTTTTCAAATACACTTTTTTCTTCCAGGTATTTGGATTGACAGGATCTAGAATATCTCAGATCTGTTTATGAATGAGAATGTTGGCTAATCTATCAAATAAGCCACTTTTAGGACAGTAAGCTAAGGGTGAAATAATGATGTCTTCCCTCTAATGTTCCTACAAAGAAAAATAGTAACTAAAAGATAAGATAAAGGGACAATGTGATGTTAATCCTTGTCTTCATGGACTTGTTGGTGGCCCAGGGACAGGTAACACAGTTCATTTCAGTCTCGTCTGTACTGGTGACTTTAAAAACCCTTCAACTCCAGTATCCTGCTCAATTCCAGTTGCTTGTCTCCCATTCTCTTCCATAGTGGCCCTCAACAGTTTTATTTTAAAAAAATTAATTTATAGGGCTAGAAAGATGACTTAGCGGTTAATGCACTTGCCTTCAAAGCCTAAGGACCCATGTTCGACTCTCCGGATCCCAGATAAGTCAGATGCACAAAGGTGGGGCAAGTGCAAGGTCACACATGCCCACTAGGTGGCAGATTCATCTGGAGTTTGACTTCAGTGGCTTAGGCCATGGTGCACCAATTCTCTTTCGCTCTATAAAAATAAAATAAAATGTATATACTTTTATATAAGGCTATACTCTTATTCCCTTGCTCCTGCTCCTTGTACCTTGGGGGCCCTCCTCAGCAAAGTTATGGTATTTACTGTGGGGTAATGAAGGCCTCAGTCAGACCCTGTAGGATAGCAGGGGAACCATGCCTCAGGGTGTCCTACCCACACTGGCTTGTACAATCTTTTTGCTCCCTGTGCCATACTGTTCCCTGAGCCATGGGAGGCCTGTTGGCAGTCTTATTTAGTGTTGAGTTCTCTGTAGTCCCAGGATTTCTGCTTTGATGGGTTTTTGACTGTTCACCCTGTCTGTCACCACTGCCTGGAACTGCTAGTTAGGCTAGCAGTAAGAGCAGTTTTCATGTTGCTGTGTCTTCTACAATTTCTCCTGTTTCCTGGAAGACTTGGAAGAGGTGGAACATCTCATGATGGGCAGTCGGCTATCTTTTTATCTTATGGATGAATCTTGGTTCTCCTCTATTTTCTCTGCCATCTGTAAAATAAAACAGATTCTCCAACCAAGAGTAAGAGCAGCTTGGGTTAAAGAGGGTATATGCAAAATGATTTCAGAGATTTTTGTTGGTATACAAGGCCACTCTTCTTCAGAAAGCAGTGGGGGCTTGTCCCTGAAGTCTGAGTTTCCTGACCATAGGATTCTGATTTGGTTTCCAGTACCAGATATGAGTTCCCTCCCAGTGAGCAGGGCTTGTGTCCAATCAGAGAACAGTTGGTTACCTGCACAGGCTGCGTTCACTATTACACAAATATGTACTTCTTGTCTGGCTGGTTGATTTCATAGTCTGCAGGATCCCCTACTTATTCATGCAGTTGGGAACTGTTGTCCTCCAGCTGTTTGGATAGGGCTTTCCAACACTATGAAGGCTAGCCATGAGGAAGGTAGTTTCCCTTTCAGTTCCAGCATGGTATTCTAATGTTCTGTGACCATAGCCTGTGGTGTCTTCAGCAATAGGGTCTTACCTTTTATCTCTAGCAGGTAATCAAGTCCTCAACACCTTTTAATCCGCAGCAGATTTTGATAAACTTGGAGGAGCCAAGAAGGGAGTCGAGTTCAATTCTGATTTTAAAACAATTTTCATATTGGAAAAAAAAACTCCCAATTATAGCAACACTCATGAATTTCCCTTAAGTTTTATATCGTTGTATGAATAGAAATATTTATTGCCCTGACCTTTCTTGCTTCTGTTTGTTGAATGAGCTTAGCTAAGAAGGCTACAATAAGGTCAATTTTATTTTTTCTTTACTGCTGCCCTCCAGCAATTCTACCAGCTCTCCCTTCTCTATCTTCTCGAAGTCCATAGCTTTTCTGACCATTTATGGATAATAATAGAATAGTGTCATTTTCAAATATTAAAAATAAATCTGAAACAACATCCTATTTCTCTTCCAAATTTAGGCTCCTCTCTTCCTCAGTGTGGTATGACTCAAGAATTCTACAGATTAGCATTAGGAAACCTGAAAAAGCATACTTGGCTACTAAAACTTAGCACTCCACCCTCTCTGCCTCCCCAACCCCCAATCATGTTTGTCTTGTCAACACTGGGTTGGGAAAGGGAAGAATGAAGAGAGTCAAAGAAGCAATGTGCTGTGCACTGAGGGTTCTCATGGGCTGTAGGCACTCTCTGCTCTGTGGAGTTTGCAGGATTATAGGGTTCTTCAATGTTCTCATGTCAGCAGCCTTCCTAGTCCCAGACATACACACTTCACATGATGACTTTCCCCTCAGCCCCTGCTTTTTTTTTTTTTTTAATTTTTATTTATTTATTTGCGAGCGACAGACACAGAGAGAAAGACAGATAGAGGGAGAGGGAGAGGCTTCCAGCCACTACAAACGAACTCCAGATGCATGCACCCCCTTGTGCATCTGGCTAACGTGGGACCTGGGGAACCGAGCCTCGAACCGGGGTTCTTAGGCTTCACAGGCAAGTGCTTAACCGCTAAGCCATCTCTCCAGCCCTCAGCCCCTGCTTGAATGGCATGGCCTTCATAGCACTGCTCCTTTACAGTTTTACAGCATCTCAAGATAGGCCTAGCACCTTTGGTTAAAATATGGAGGCATGTTCCCTGTTATCTTGAGTCATACCAAAATAGGAAAAGTCTCACTTTGCATACATTTATATGTGATAAGAAACAGTTCTCTTGTATCTCAATAAAAAAAATCTTCTTTACAAAATTATTATTCTCACTCTGTCTTCTCAAGTTCGCTGCTTGCCAGCTTTCTGTGACATGGGAAGTTACTATAATTTGAACATGGGTTTTCTCTTCCAAAACTTATTTTGGAATTTAATTCCCATTGTGTAGTGTTAAAATTATGGAAACTTAATCCAAGTATGATGTTTAGAGGTGGAATCTTTGGAGGTGGTGATTATAATTAGAAAGATATACTGAGTAGAATCCCTATGCTTGAAATCTCATGAATATGTAAAAGAGAAAAACCACAAGATACTTAAACACTTTCCCCATTATCTGCCACACTTTGTGACTCAGTCAGCAAGAATGCCACTACCAGATGTAGCCCCTTAACCTTAGATCAGAACTATGAGCCAAAATAACCTTCTTTTTCATGTTACCCTACTTGGTAGTAGTATATTGTTGATAGCAGAAAGTGAAGTAAGAGGCATCTGTTATCACACTTCATCCAACTGCCATAGCCTATTTTGACCCTCTGTTAGAGCAACATACATTTTTCACATTGATTAAAGTATGGTGACACACCTGTGAAAGTTGTAATATACCACTGCCCTCTACATATTCCCATGTGGATATCTCTTATCACCTCAAAATCAGTACCCTTGGAGTTACAGGGTGTTTTTCACAGTTGTTTCTCATCAACACATAGCTCCCCCGCACATTCAGGATAAAAAGCCAAGAGTCAACTGGTTGACCCTTTCATTCACTGTAGGACCCAGTTGGTCACCCCTGCTTTTCCTGCTTATAGAGCTTTTCCACTTCCAGGTCCAACACTTGAATCTGAGGAACTATAGAAACATTTTAAGGGGAACCACAGAACACGGACCATACATGGCTACATGGCAAATCTCGCTTAAATCCTACATTGATGGGAATGTGCTTATGTCACTTCTCAGAAGCCTGTTCTCCACTTACTCCTGCCAAAATTTCTAGAGCCTTAGGTCTGATTCTATGCAATCACTTGAATCATAATTCCTGCTTTCCAAACTGCATAAATGATACTATAAATGAGCTCACTGTCCTATGCATATATATTGTGACCATTCTGATTGCAAAACATTTCATTCAAAACATTAATCCACTGAGCTGTCAGTGTGTTCCTACCAGGATGCCTAGACACCTTTCCTCCCTCTTTGATTCTTACCTCATCTTGACCCATGTTACCTGTGACACTTGGGGATAGGATGAGGGAGAAAAGAGACTGCAATGTGGGAGATGAAATCACAAGGAATAGGATTAGGATAAAATTTAAGAATACTGAAAGAGAGAGAATATGTTTAACACTTACTGGCTGACAATGTTTCGTATTTGATTAAGTTATATAAAATGGCTGCACAAAATCTCATTGCTTCCCTGATATTTCTAAGCCTTTGTTTGTTGGTTGCAGAGCCCTCTCTTCTCATGCAAGTCCGCAAATAGTTACTGAGTTCCTAGTATTATCTTGTCCTAGGTGCTGGAGTGAGAGAGGTAAATAAAGCCTAGACAGCTGAGTTTTTTTAGGAATGATATGAAACATGCTTCAAGTTGTTGAGCACCACAATCAAAATTGCTGGCTGATTCACAGGTCATTTATTTTTTACCTAAGCATTCTCCATGCTGTGAAAGGATACAAGTTAGGCACTGAGTAATCTCTGAAAGATGTTGAATTCACAAGCTCTTCTTGCAGACAGAGCAAGAAGGGTTAATGTAGACAGAATAATCAAGTACATCACAGCAAATTATCATTATCTCTACCTTGTCAACTGCCTTGTGACTTTTCTTCTGCACAGCTATCCTTCACCTTTATAACCATGATACTCTTGTAAGAAAAAATAAAACAGAGACAGTAGGGAACTCATTTTTTGCTGTGGTGGTTTGAATTAGGTGCCCCACCTACACTCATATTTTGAAGGTTTGGTTCCTAGATGAGGGCAATTTGGGAATTGGAGCCTTGATGAAGGAAGTGTGTTGCTGGGGGTGGGCATATGGGCATTATAGCTAGCTCCTTTGCCAGTATTTGTCACACTTTTCTGTTGCTCTTGTCCTCCTGATGTTGGCCAGGAGGGGATGAGCAGTCTCTGTTCATGCCCTATATTTCCCTGCCATTGTAGAGCTTCCCCTTGAGTATATAAGCCAAAATAAACCCTTTTTTCCCACAAGCTGATTTTGCTTAGGGGTTTTGTCCCAGCAACAAGAAGGTAACTGCAACACTTGTCCCTAGCCTAACTGAGTCAGGAGACTTACAAGTCTCCTACATTCCTGTCAAGCACTGGATTAAGAGTCTTCATGTGAAACCTCTCCATGTTGCCTATGCCAGTTTTGCTGTAGTAACAATGGAAATAATTTCTAATGGAAAGAGAGTAACTCTGCAAGGTATATCTTACATTAGTGTTGCTATTTGCAATCTTAAATTTTTAAACTTTTTTTAAAATTAGTTTTGTATTCAGCAAATACAGTCAGTTTGGTACCATTATTAGGCTCATCTGTGACTTACCCCTCCCCTTGGTTACTCCTTCTTGAGGTATATGGGTCATGCATTGCGGAGTTAGCCCTCGGTTATGGGTAGGATAAATGTCTCTGCATATCATGACTCAACATGTGGCTCTGTCATTCTTTCCGCCCCCTCTTCCACAAAATTTCCCTGAGCCATATTGGGTTCGTTTTTGGTCTGCCTCAGTGATGAGGTGATGGGGGCCTCTGGGACTCTGGCTGTCTGGTTTGGTAGGAGTTGATTTTTCTCTGTGTTGATCTCCTTCACCCTTGTGCTGATATCTGGTTCACCAGGAAAACAGCACCCTTGCTTGTTTTGCTAATTTTTCTTAGTTTCAGCCTGGGCCCTTTTGAGGTATGATGGGGTGGCTCTCTCCTTAGGATTTACATCAATCTGAAAAAGAGAAGCAGAATCTCCAACAGAGAGTAAGTTAGCACCAGGTCAAATGAGATAACCCTTACTTTTTTTTATATAAAGAATTTAATAGATGTAGGCCCTTTTGTAGCCCACGGTTGATGGTAGCTTGATAATGGAGAGTGGGCTTATGTTTGGACATGGTTCTGATTTGTTTCCCAGCTCCAGCCATGGGTCTCATAGCACTAAGGGGATCAGTTAGCCGAATTAAGAGCAGTTGGTTCCCCATCATGGCTGTGTGCCACTATGGCACTTGTGTGGGCATCACAACACGTTATTTGCTGCTAAGTAGGTTAAATGCTTGAACAGATATTGGTCATTTTCCCCCAGTCACCCATGTAGCACCTTCTGGCACTAGACATGCTGACTGTCTGAGGACTGACTCTCTTCCAGCTTCCAGCCATGCCATTCCATTTTACGTGTGGACCACATACAGTGTCTTCAGCAGTAGGGTCTTACCACTAACCTTTGGTGGGTCATCAAGTACTCAGACAGAAATCTGTCTTTCTTTTAGGAAAACTTGTAGGTCTCTCTGATCAAAAGCTCACTGTGGATGATAGCCACATGCTGATAGTACGAGTTACAGGTCAGTGCCCACTAAGAAAAGGAAGAAAAAGATAACTAATATACAAGAATTAGAGAAGGGAGAGAGAAAGAGAATGGGGAGAGGAAGGGAGGGAATCTGTAGAACATTAAGGTTGGTCTTCATCATACCCTCTCCAGTGTCTTGTGGTTCAGGTGTTCCCTCTAAGGGCCTAGTGAAGGTTCAGCCATTTGGTCTGCTTTTAGGGAGTAGAATTTTATGGTACCATTGCCATTTGGGTCCAGATTAGTGTTTCCCGCCCCTCCATTGCCCTCTCCTCCCTTCCCACCCATCCTATTGTCTAGTCCATGAGATGCTTGCTGGGTATGTAAGGCATCTTGGGTAGATTCAGGTTAGGTGATGTAGATGAGTGAGACTATGTAGCAAGTTTTTTCCTGTGATTGGGTAAGTTCACTGAGGATGATCTATTCCAGGTTCAACCATTTTCCCTCAAATTTCATTGTGTCATTTTTTCTTACTGCTGTATAGAATTCCACTGTGTAGATATACCACATCTTAGTTATCAATTCTTCTAGTGATGGGCATTTGGGTTGATTCCAGCTCTTAGCTATTACAAATTGTGCCGCTACAAACATGGTTGAGCAAATCTCTCTGGCCTGCGGTTTGAAGGTTTTAGAGTAGATGCCCAGTAAGGGAATAACTGGGTCTGTTGGTATCTCTATAGTCATCTTTTTCAGGAGTCTTCATATTGCTTTCCAAAGTGGTTGTACCAACTTACATACCCACCAACAGTGGATAAGTGTTCCTGCTTCTCCACATCCTCACCAGCATTTATTTTCATTTTATTTTTTGATGTTTGCTATCCTTATTGGGGTAAGGTGGAATCTCATAGTTGTTTTAATTTGCATTTACCTGATGATTAGAGATGATGAACATTTTCGTAAGTTTGTGTTTGCCATTTTTTTTTTCTTCATCTGTGAACTGCCTGTTCATCTCCTTGCCCCATTTTGTGAGTGGGTGTTTGACTTCTTACTGTTTAGATTTTTGAGTTCTTTGTAGATTGTAGAGATTAGGCCCCTGTCAGTTGGATATTCAGCAAATATTTTCTCCCACTCTGTTAGCTTTGCTTATTGTATGTTTGTCTGTGAAGAAACTCTTCAGCTTCATGTGATCCCATTGATTGGGGGATTGTTTAAGATTCTGTGCTACTGGGGTTTTGTTGAGGATGTCTTTTTCATTGCTATATAATGGAAAGCTTCTCCTGTATTTTCTTCCAGTAGTAGCTGAGTTTCCAGTCTTATATTGTGGTCCTTGATCCATTTGGACTTGAGTGTAGTGCATGGAGAAATGTGTGGATCAAGTTTCAGTTTCCTGCATATACAGTTTGTCCAGCACCATTTGTTGAAGATGCTGTCTTTTTTCCAGCCTATATTGCTAGGGCCTTTGTTGAATATCAAGTAGCTATAGTTGCTTGACCCAAAGTCTGGGTCCAAATTTTTAAACTTTTTATTGACAATTTTCAAACATGTACATAATATATATTTATCATGGTCCTCTTCCATTACCTTCTGTTGCCTCCCCACCCCTTTACCTCCTCCACTGAACTCTTTCTTACATTTGTTTTTGTTAAAGTATTTTTATTTTTAATTAATTATTTATTTATTTGAGAGAGAGAGAGAGAGGGAGGGAGAGAGAGAGAGAGAGAGAGAGAGAGAGAGAATGGAGAGAGAGAATGGGCACACCAGGGCCTACAGCCACTGCAAATAAACTCCAGATGCATGTGCCACCCCATGCATCTGGTTATGTGGGTCCTAGGGAATTGAAGTGTGGTCCTTTGGCTTTGCAGGCAAGCACCTTAACCACTAACCCATCTCTCCGGCCCAAATTTGAGTTTTTGGTTAACTCTTTTTCTTAAAATATTTACAAAGGATGCAATGGCAACTGTGAGAAAACATCTCAGAAGAAAGGCAGAAAGAACAGGTGCTACTAAGATTCAAAAATAAAAATATCTTGAACTATATTAGGGTTTTTAAATAGCCAATTTGTTATTACCCTTTCCTATACATGCCCATTTCTTTGGCATCTCTGTAATTAGCTTGGATGCCACTTGTTCTGCATTATAGTTTTAGATTACTTTGAGGCTAAACCTATACATAAGACCATAATTACACCTTGTGATGTAAAAATCACTCCTTTGTATTCCAGGATGTATTTTTACTGAGATTATTCTGCCTTCCAAATGTCAAGAATATGGATATGTCTCTGAACTGACAGCTCAATCTTGAATTTGCCTATTTAATTATATTACTAATTCCAGCAGATTCTATTCAAAATTATATTAAAATACTGGTTACTATAGGCATTTTGAGTCTTACATCCATAGGCTCTCCTTGGGATCTCTGCTAACCTGATTCATTAGACCACCCTCTAGAATGCCACACAGACTTCCTCATCCTCCTGGTACAAGAGTAAAGATACTGGCCTCTGAGACAGATTATCTGTGATAAAGAAGCCTCTTCATCCTACAGTGCCCCAATCTAGTGGGAAACAGTTAAAGATATGATCATGTCATCCCCTGATCTCATAAGCCTTCCTCCACTATCCCCTTTCCTATGAAGCTGCATCTGTCTGCTTCAGTCCTTATCTTATGATCCACCTCTTATCCATCCCAACACAAACCAAACTCCCCTCCTACCCCCTTTACTGTCAGGACATAGTATCTACTCCACACTTGGGGCAGGCAGTTCTGGAATCATTGCCTCTTATCTTTACTGTCAACAACATTCTGAAGCTTTTATCCACACCCTTGACAAGATAGCAGATACCATTCTGACCCTCCAAAACCAAACAGACTCTCTAGCATGTATCACCTTACAAAACCATCATACTTTCATCCCTACCATGGCTCAAAAAGGAGGAATCTGTCCTTTCCTACAAGAACAATCAATGCTGACTCTACATTAATTGTTGTGGTCCAAGATACTGCAAAATAAGCTCTAATATGGAGCATTAGACTTACAACAAAGACAAGAAGATGCCTTGGTTTTCAATGGTCATCCTTGGGAGGTTGGTTGTCCTACATAGCTCCATTACTTGATTCTCTTTCACAATTTGCATTCATCATACTCTAGGATCATCTCTACCTCAACCCTGTCACCAAGTTTGTCTCTCAAAGGCTTAACCTCTAATTCTTAGCCAGTAAATAAATAATATACTCTTCCTACAACTAATATATCAATAGTCCCTCCCCTAAGATTATTTTGCCCTGCTAAAAAATTTGAGAACTAGTGAAAATTAGTCAGGAATGGTAGCTTCCAGGACCTCCATCTTACAATGGAAAAATCCCCAGAAATAGAATATCTAGGGTTTTCTCTCTCTCTCTCTCTCTCTCTCTCTCTCTCTCTCTCTCAACTGAAGTTTACCTTCCCTACTTCCTTACTCCTTAGGGATTATAACATCTGTTATACCTGTTTCCTAGTGGGATCTTGAATCACACTCATTTTATTCTCTAATGGGATTGGCTACCTGCAAAACTCCCCACCCTATGTCCTTCCTTCTAAGAGCCCTATAACTACTCCAGACTGTGAGCAGAGGGCAGGTTCTGGGTCCTCTGTCAAAGACCCCCTTCTGCAGGTGTTTACTCTGAATAAACCCTGTGTTGTTGTTGAGCTGCCCTCCTCTCTGCAAACCTTAAGACCCAGGCCCGGGGACTGACTTCCTGTAGTAAGGTTCTACCTGCTAACCTTCCACAATGTTCCCAAGCAGCACCTAGGGACCAATTGTCCAAACACATGAACCCATGGGGGACATAGCACATTCAAACCCCAACAGTCATTGAAGTGGTTCTTATGATCATCGTATTTGTTTTGGATGGCAGTTGCCAGAAGAGAATAAGGAAGTTCCATAGGGAGAGGTGGGGAAGCCTAAACTCAGGCATTTAGTACTTTACCTTTCTATTCTATTCATAAAAGAACTTTGTTTGTATTACAAAGAAGTCATAGATACATTTTAGTGTAGCTATGACCACATATGTCAGCCCAGAGTTGGGAAACACGTAAGCCTGCTCTAAGAGAGAGCATGTCAATTTTCATTAGCTACTCACTCTTAGCTAAGTCTTCTCTTTTGAGATTTTGGTTCAACTATGGATCAAGCAGCATATAACTATCATTCCTCTGTAGTCTCTTGATTCATCATGGAGCACAGCTTGTTCTATAATGAACAAGAAGCTGATTTGTAAATGAAGATGATTTTAATAAAACTAGTGAAGTAAATTTTATTTCTACTTATTCAGGCTATTTAGTGTCCCTCAAATATTAGATAAATATGGAAGAGGGAAGTTGCTAGTAAGAAGAGCAGAGTGTTTCCTCTCAACTTTGAAAAGGGCTTGGACAGTTGATAGTGACTGATTCTGTTGAGATCCTGTTGAGTTTGAAGATTGTGAATTCATAATACATTTTTTTTTAATTTAGTCTACTCTTAATTCCAAATTTTCTAAGCCTCATTAAAAGAAGAAAATGGTCATTCTCAACTCATTTGTTTGGAGTCCCTTCATTCTTTGTCAAATACCTAAACAGCTCTCCTAATTACATAAGAATCACTATAAAATATGAGTCATTGCACATTTTTAGTGAGTAATGCAATTAACAATGTAGTAGTGTAGCGACTTCTCAAAAATATTATTAACATTTATTAACAGCTAACATTGAGACTTTTTAACTCTGAGAAAAAGATTGAAGTTCCCAGTACTGCCTTTACAAGGCCTAACAATGTGCCCTTTCCTCAACGTTATAATGTGTCTTTTTCAAATGATGTCATTTAAAATCACAACAGAGAAGTTAATTGGGTAAAAAATTGAAAGTGCAAAGAATTTGGAGGAAGTTTTTATATTCAATGGCAAGAAAATTCTAATTACAAAACAAAATACATATAAAATAGCTTAGCTGAGGAATCACACTGAAGATGTATTCTCAAAATATATGATCTACAGCTTTAGCATGTAGACTTCAAAATTATTCCATTAAGATTGCTAAATAGCATACTGTGTGTGTGTGTGTGTGTGTATTTGAAATTAATGTAGGAAGGAATCAGATGGAAATGTTTTAGCCTTTATCTGTCAACATACTGCAGCATCACATCACATCACACACCTTGAATAGAAAAATGTTTTTATAGTGTAGGTGTTATTAGGCTGGAGCCTATGATAGACCTGAGAGTTTCCATAAAATCCTGGATGTTATGTGAAAAATTACTGTGTGTGCCTTTGTGTTTAAAGAGGCTGCAATTTTAATTAGATTTTAAAAAGGGAACTGGCTTCAAAAACATAGTAAGAAGCTTAATTCTAGGAAGAAATGACTCATTCAGACTAGTTATTATTTCATTATTACTATTAGATGGTAATTCGCTCTATGAACAATAGTATTTTTAATAATGGGAATACATACAGTCACATGTTGTAAAACTTAAAGAGGGTTTATTTAGTTATTCTTCACATGCCATTCTGATATGCAAGTGTACTCAGGAGACAAGTACATGGATGTCAGTAAAGATGAATAACAATAAACCCAGGACAAGAAGACTCAATGGCATCACAAGAAAAGGTCACCTGATGTTGACTGCTGATTATATCCCCCCAAATCAAGTCACTGATGTCTTAGTAAAATATTCTTGTCACTCTTACTCCAAAAGGATGTTGTAAATTCAGTTTCACTTTGATGAAAATTTCACTTCTTTTTTTGAAATATTTTTTATTTTTGTTTATTTATTTGAGAGCAACAGACAGAGAAAGAGGCAGAGAGAGAGAGAGAGAGAATGGGGTCGCCAGGGCCTCCAGCCACTACAAACGAACTCCAGACGCGAGCGCCCCTTGTGCATCTGGCTAACATGTGTCCTGGGGAATTGAGCCTTGAACTGGGGTCCTTAGGCTTCACTGGCAAGAGCTTAACCACTAAGCCTTCTCTCCAGCCCAAATTTCACTTCTTCATTCCTTAAGTTCCTGTAGTACTTCAGCCTATATCTTAGAATTTACTCCATGTTCTAACATTTCAAATTTTTCCTGCATGTCTCACTCTATGCTACAACGTGGTTCCTCAAGAATGAGGAATACATTTTTTCCCACTCTTTTACACTCAGCAACTAGCAAATAAATAATAAATATTGTTGAATGACTTCCATACTCCCCCAAATTAAAGGTAACCTATGAAGAAATACAGCTTTAAAGACTAAAATTTAAGGGAGTACTGCAGAATTTCCCATGTCCTTCATGAAGCAGTATTTATTTTTATTGGATGATGGGTTTCTTCAACCTAACATTTTAGGATTTAAGGAAATAACCAATTTAGGAATGAGCAACCCTCCTGCATGTGATAATATTACACATTACCAGTATGATTAATGGAGGAAATATTTTATTTTTCATAATTAAAATAAGAGTTTAGATCTTGTATGGGGAGGAGAGGGAGTAGATATTGTTTACTTAACAATAAATTTAACAAAAATACTGTATCACCTGCTTAATGCAAATATATCCTTTGTACCAGAAAAAGAATTAAAAAAAATTGTAATGTAAGACTAAATATAATGCTAGAGCTGTGGTTTGAGACAAAACAGGCAGCTCCAGCATTGCTCTGTGTGATGCTCACACACAGAGGAACCGGAAGAACGACTGTCCCTGCAGCTGCTAGTGCTGTGCTTCAGGAACCTCATGGCAGATTCATTCAGCACTGTTCACTCCAGAGCCAAGGAAACAAACTTTTACCTTAAAGAAATATATGCAATTATATGTATGGGAGTTATCAGGAAATGTTTTATCCTTTAAGGAACAGACTGAAAGGTAACCTGGTTAATGTGACATATCAAAGGCTTCCTTCGAATTCAATGGCTTCCCACAACTTGATGTTCGCTCGCTGGAAAAAAGGCAAATGTTGAAGTTCTCCAAAGAAGTAATGATTGACTCTAGAATAATTAGATGGTTTCAACATTCTGTATAATTTTTTTTTCTTCTTCCTGACCCCTTCTCATCCTATAAAAAGAAAAAGATATGTGTTTGTCACAGGAAACGTAGAAAACATCTGGCTGGCTCTTAAAGCATTTCTATGTGAAAACAGTTTCACAGGGTCACAGTGGGTACTGTGGCATTCAAAAGAGAATGGTAGAATAAACAATGAAGACATATATTCTTTTTTTCTTTTTTGTCTTACCAAGCCAGCACTGCAGAAATATAAGATGTTTCCCATCCTTTAAGCAAAAGTTCTCTGGGTGAGATGGATTTTTTTTTTTTCATATATGTTGTCAAGTGTGGTTAGGACAACTAATGACAAAGATGTGGTACATCTTCACAGAGAAGCTTGAGGAACATATTTCATTACTTAGAAATTAGGATGTGAAATACACAATTTCACAAACATTTGTTAACATCATGACAATTCTCAGGTGATCTGATAGAAAGTAGGAGAATGTGCCTTAAAAAAAAAAAAGCATTCAAATGAAAGACT
The DNA here is from genome assembly GCF_020740685.1 of Jaculus jaculus. Lineage (NCBI taxonomy): Eukaryota > Metazoa > Chordata > Mammalia > Rodentia > Dipodidae > Jaculus > Jaculus jaculus. The sequence continues at coordinate 51,309,514 of NC_059109.1, forward strand.
TATAAATGTCTTGTTGGTTTGCTTTCAAATGACAGAAACCCAACCTGAGCTGTTTCACTTTGAAAAATACAAACAGACAAAAACAGAGAAGCAGTGAGGGAGAAAACAAATTTAGTCATAGATGTCAAGAATGGGCATACATCTAAATTATGGGAGGCCTATTCCAAAGGATAAAAGGACTGGAATATTGCTCACAATTTAACTTTTATATCTTCCAGTTACCTCCTTTTCACATTAAACCTCTTAAAAAATTAGGAAATGGGCTGGAGAGATGGCTTAGCAGTTAAGCGCTTGCCTGTGAAGCCTAAGGACCCTGGTTCGAGGCTCCATTCCCCAGGACCCACGTTAGCCAGATGCACAAGGGGGTGCACATGTCTGGAGTTTGTTTGCAGTGGCTGGAGACCCTGGTGTGCGCTCTCTCTCTCTCTTTCTCTCTCTCTGTCACTCTCAAATAAATAAATTAAAATAAACAAAAACAAAATTAGGAAACACCTAGATTGGCTCAGTCACTTGGAGTCATGTTTAGATTACTTCGGAATCCACTGCAAAACCAATTAACTGTGACAATGAGCCAAGAGATTCAGGTGGTAGCGGTAGGCATGGATGGCATGAAAGACAAGACATGCCATGTCAGTGGCAGTCAGCTCCAGAAGTGGAATACGATGGCATGTCCAGGATAAGCTCCACTTTGCAGCTAAGTGGAGAGATGTGTTATATTAGTTTACAGACATATGATGAAAATGGGTGGGACTAAAATAAAGCAACACAAATTTTAATTACTTCCTATATGCCTTGTGTTGCATGCTTTACACACACACCAGATAGAATCAGTACATTCCCATCTCTTTTCAGATAAAAGAGTGAATGACGTTGAGAGCAGAAGTGAACTTTTATAGTCACACTGCTACTCATCATATTCAGGGTGTCAACACAGGTCCACTTCCAATAAGTAGTGTATAAAAATAACATGGGTGATAATAACCTCCAGGTTGTTTTGCAAAATGTATATGTGCTCTTTAGAAATAATACTTAACACAGAAAAACATTTTCAAAGAATAAGTAAAACCTCCAAATTGCTCCACCTAGATTGAAACATTGATAACAACAATATCCTTCATATTAAGGACATTAAAAAATGGTGAGGTATACAGAAAAATAAAAAATTATAAAAACCAAATATTAGATGTTGTATCTTAGTTTTGAATACAAAAATAGCATTCATTTTACTTGAGTTTAATTGGAAAGAATCCGAGGTAAACCTAATACATTTTGATTGAAACAATTTTTAAAAGAAATTACATGTTTCACATTTTGATGGTGCTAATTTATTCCTTGCTTTATAGAAATATAGAGATCAATTTATATATCCTTAGTTTCTGACTCCTTAGATTCATAATTTTGGTGAGTTTTGTTAATTTTAAATGTTTACACACAGGTTTGCATTCTGCTCTGTAGTCTAAATCCCTGAATTCGTTTAATCGCAAATCTACATTTACAGGTTCTAAATTTAACACAGGCCCTTTCACCAGGTTTCTTCCTGATTTATTTCTGCTTGTCACATCTTAGTTCACTGGATTCCATCATCAACCTCTCCTATTGGCTCATGTGAGCCAACCTTTGAGGATGTCTATTATCTTCCAACTCAGAGCACTTCTTTCCTTTTTAGTTTGACTTTTTACTAAATGTTGCTATGCTGTTTCTACAAAGATTTGGGGTTTCTTAGATCTATAGCTTGATGTCTTTCATAAGTTTAAAGCAGTTCTTAACCATTTTTTGTTACAAATATGTCTCAGCTCCATTCTTTTCGTCTCTATTTTTGGGAATTCAATTTTACATGAGTTAGAACTCATTGGAACGCATACGTTTTTGTTTTTATTATTTTTTGTCTTCCATTTTATCTTAGTTATTCCATGCTTTATTCCAGATATTTACTGTTCACTACTTAGCTGAAACTATGTATAACATTCTCTTAAAGGGCTGGGGAGCTGGTTTAGAGGTGGGATGCACTTGCTTGCAAAGCCTGCCAAACACTGTTCGATTACCCAGTAGCCATGTGAAGCCATAGGCAAAAGTGGTGCATGTGTCTGAGTGTGTTTGCAGTAGCAAGAGACCTTGATGTACACACACACACACACACACACACACACAAACAAACAAACAAAATAAAACTATTTTTTAAATGAAATGCTCTTAAACATACAGAATCTTCTGTGTGTGTGTGTGTGTGTGTGTGTGTGTGTGTGTGTGTGTATGTGTGTGGGTGTTTGTTTTTGTTTTCCGAGATAGGGTCTCACTCTAGCTCAGGCTGACCTGGAACTCACTATGTAGTCTCAGGGTAGCCTTGAACTTTTGGCGATCCTCCTACCTCTGCCTCCCGAGTGCTGTGATTAAAGGCGTGCGCCACCACGCCAGGTTCAGAATTCTTTTTAAAATTTTTTTTAAATTTATTTGTGATCAGAGAGATATAGCAAGGAGACAGAGAGAGTTATAGCTAGCTATATAGATAGCTAGATAGATAGATGATAGATAGATAGATAGATAGATAGATAGATAGATAGATAGATAGATAGACAGATAATAGTTGATAGATGGTAGAGAAAATGTGTGTGCTAGGACCTTCAGTCACCACTCCAGATGCCTGTACCACTATGCATCTTGCTTTATGTGGGTACTGGGGAATCAAATCCAGGTTTCTAGGTTTTGCAGCCAAGTTCCTTAACTGCTGAGCCATATCTTCAGCCCAAACACAAAGAGTTCTTAAATATGAGTACATTAGTGATGTACTTTTAAGTTCTAGAAGTTTTGTTTAACTCTTTAGAGTTATCAGCTCATTTTAAATTTTTCTGCAAATATTATCTGTATTCTTATCCCTTTTAAAGGTTGTTTTATCTATTCACAACTGATAATTTTCTAAATTATGGACACTAAATATAAATGCCTTCAATTGTTTGAGAAATGTGTTTTTTTTTTTTTCTTTGAGAAAGATTTAAGAGTCTTTGACAGAGGGCATTGTTAGGGACTGAGCCACCAGAAGCAATTTAATTTCAGAAATAAGATGATCTGAAACTGAGCTTCAGTCACTTCAAAGTCCAGTCATGTTCTAGTTCACAAGTACTACCAAACAGACTGTCAAATATTCTTCATACTTTCTCAGCTGTTCTGTCTGCCACTCAAAACTAGTGGCCTTAGATGCTGGGTTTTTCACTTCTCTTGGATAGTTTTGCAATTTTTATTTTTTACCCAGTTTCTTATGAGATATATTCTGAACCAATTTTCCTATTGTTAGTGGATGTTTGGTGTAAATTGTATTGCCTGTAATTATCCAAGGTGTTGTCTTGCTTAATAAATACTTCTATGAATTTGATATCAATTTAGGCTCTTGATTCTTCCTTTTTATAACATTTAGAAAGTAATGAAATAATTTCTCAACTGGAATAAGGAAATCGTTATGGCATCATAAATGCACCAGTTGGTTCATGTCAGGATAGTGCTTCACAGTATGTCTTTCCAGCTAAGGTTCTTATATTCTTTTTTTCCACCTTCACCTGCAATGTTCCTGAGGGCAAAGCAGGGAGTGCTATAAGTCTCCTTTACTGTGGAGCTCTCAGCAGCCTCTGATTTTCTACATGATGAGTTTTGAGTCTCCTCAGTATGTACTACCATCTCCATGGAGATGGTTGTCTGGCTGTCAGTGAGAACAACATTCATATTCAATCTACCTCTTTCTCTACAATGTTTCCTGCAGGGGTCCTGGCCTGTGCAATAGAAATGACTTATTCTATGCTAGGCACTTGGCTGTCTATTCTTGTCATTTTGATAAGCCCTTATTTGCAACTATCTATTTTTTAAAATTTTTTGTTCATTTTTATTTATTTATTTGAGAGTGACAGTGAGAGAAAGAGGCAGATAGAGAGAGTGAGAGAGAGAATGGGCACGCCAGGGCTTCCAGCCACTGCAAATGAACTCCAGATGCGTGCGCCCCCTTGTGCATCTGGCTAACGTGGGTCCTAGAGAATCGAGTCTTGAACCAGGGTCCTTAGGCTTCACAGGCAAGTGCTTAACTGCTAAGCCATCTCTCCAGCCCTGCAACTATCTATTAATGAAGGTTTAATAGTGTTCCCTGAAAACCAGAGGGAACCAAAGAGTTAATAAGTATCTTTAAGACTAGAAGTCCTAAAAAAAAACCTAAGAGGCACTGAGCCTCAAATAACCCTAACACCTCCCCTGACTAATGTACCGCTTTTAGCTCAGAAGGTCTTGAAGGACCAGAAAGCATCTGGGGTATACTCCCTTAGCCAGTCCAGGCTGGAGAAGCCTATTCTGAACAAGGACACAAAAGACTTCAAGTTCCTTATCTAATATACCTGGTACAGTCTGATTTTCTTAGGATCCTCCTTATAAACTTGAACACTAGCCTAGCTCAATGCTTTAGCCTTCAACTTGCAGGAAGGCTGCTGCCCCTTGCTGTAGCTCTTAACAAACAGTCTGTCTGTAGAAATCAAGCCTGGTGTTCTCTTTTGCTTTTCTCTTACACTTTTCTTATAATTAAAAATCAGGTTCTTGGGCTGAAGAGATGGCTTAGCTATTAAGGTGTTTGACTGCAAAGCCTAACAATCCAGGTTTAATTCCCCAGTACCCACGTAAAGTCAGATGCACAAAGTGGTGCATGTATCCAGAGTTCATTTGTAGTGGCTACAGCCATTTGGCACAACCATTTACACTCTCTCTCTCTCTCTCTCTCTCTCTCTCTCTCTCTCTCTCTCTCTCTCTCTTCCCTCTGTGTCTATATGCAGATAATAAAAACTAAATAAATAAATTTTAGAAATCAGGTTCTCTAACCAAAAAATAGAGCAGTATTACCCAGAGGATAAGAATAACCTTTAAAAGGCTTTTTGATGGCCATAACTTCTCCATTTAGACAAGAAAAAGAGGAAGCTTCTCTTTAGGATCTATGATGTTCGAAGCCACAGATTTTTCTTTTTCTTTTTTTAATTAATTAATTTATTTATTTGAGAGCGACAGACACAGAGAGAAAGACAGATAGAGGGAGAGAGAGAGAATGGGTGCACCAGGGCTTCCAGCCTCTGCAAATGAATTCCAGACGCGTGCACCCCCTTGTGCATCTGGCTAACATGGGACCTGGGGAACCAAGCCTCGAACCGGGGTCCTTAGGCTTCACAGGCAAGCGCTTAACCGCTAAGCCATCTCTCCAGCCCCACAGACTTTTCTTGACTAGGTTTTCAGTACCAGGCATGAATCCTGTTGTGGTGATTTGATTCAGGTGTCTACCATAAATTTAGGTGTCCTGAATGTTAGGTTCCCAGCTGATGGAGATTTGGAAATTAATGCCTCTTGTAAGGCGTGTATTGTTGGGGGCAGGCTTATGGGTGTTATAGCCAGTTTCTCCTTGCCAGTGTTTGGCACACTCTCCTGTTGCTAGTGTCCACCTGATGTTGACCGGGGGATGATGTTCAACCTCTGCTCATGTCATCATTTTCCCTGCCATCATAGAGCTTCCCCCTCAAGCCTGTAACCCAAAATAAACCTCTTTTTTTTTTTTTTTTCCCCACAAGCTGCTCTTGGTTGGGTGATTTCTACCAGTAATGAGAACCTGACTGCAACAGTAAAGGCTTTTGAATACTTATTTATTCTGTCTTTAGGTTAGTGTTTCCCTGCTCCCTCCTTTTCCCCTGTTCCCTTCTTAGACCTTTCTACCCCCTGTATTCTCTCCCTCTACTTATCTTTCTGCTGGACCAGTCCTAATCCCTCCTTGCCTTGCTTTAGCTTCCTGACCAGTATACTATTGATGCACACTATAACTTTCAAACAAATTTAACTGTTCTTCCAACCAGTGGAATCTCATGAATTAAAAAGCTATTGTACATATAAGCAAACCATTATCTGAGTTCATAGATGTCTACAGAAAAAAAGTTGTTAGCTATACATCTGACAGAGATTTAATATCTGGAATGTATAAGGAATTTAAAAACATTCAAAAACAAGAGGAATCAATCAACCCACTCAAAAAATGGGGTACAGAACTGAGCAGAGAGTTCTTAAAAGAAGAAATACAAATAGGCAGGAAACATTTGAAAAAAAAAATTCAACATCTCTAGCCATTAGGAAAATGCAAATTAAAACCTTATAGAGATTCCATCTGACTCTGATAAGAATGGCTATCATCAAAAGATGAAATGACACCAAATGCCAAAGAGGATGTGAAGAAAGAAGAATGCTTACTATTGGTGGGGTATAAACTGGGACAGGTGTCATGTAAATTAATATAGAGCTTTTCTCAAAAACCTAAAACTTGATATATCATATGACCAAGATACACCACTCCCTTGGTCATGTACCCTAAACAAAGACTCAACACTTTCGTATAGAGATACTTGCTCAGCCATGTTTGGTGCTGCTCTATTTGCAATCACTATGAACTGGAACAAGCCCAAATGCTCACCAACTGATGCATGGATAATGAAGTTTCGGTACAAATACAAAACAGTTCTACTTAGCTGTAAAAAGAAAATTATGAAGTTCACAGAAAAATGGATGGATGGATCTAGAAAGAATTATAGTATGTTTAACTTACTCAGGCTCAAAAAGACAAACACCTTGTATTCTCTCTCAATGCAGGCCTTAGCTTAGAACAGTCTGACTTGTCTGTTTATTTTTTTTTAATCCAGGAGATATTTCATCACTGTTAATTGCTTTTAGCACAGGCATTTAAAACTTATAGTCTGAAGGACACATGCTAGCTGAGACAGGATGACATCCTGGTGGAAGCAAGGAAAATGGATTGAATTAAGTATTGGATAAGACAGGTGAAAAAGTAAGAAGCAGGAGCAAGACTTTTGCTGAATCATCAGTACAAAATCAGGATGAGGAAATTTATCAGCCAAGGTGAGGGGTGGGAATGAGAGGAATTCAGTTCTGGTAGTAACATTTGTGCCTGTAAAAGGAAAGATTGCTACTTTTTTAAAGGTATCCAAATTCCTTTCTCTAGTGATTTTTCCCTTTAATGTTTGCAACACACACATCTTATTGGTCTTTTAGCCTTGCCTCTTTGGTATTTTGTAATTTTTTGAGGTAGAGTCTCACACTAACCCAGCCTGACCTGGAACTCGCTCTGTGAACCCAGGCTTTCCTCAGACTCACAGTGATCCCTCCTAACTCTCCTCCTGAGTGCTGGGATTAAAGGTGTGTGCCACCACGCCCATGTCTCTCATTGGTTTTATATTACAGACTTAGGAAATTTATTCATGTTTTATTAAGCTCTATTTAAATTATAATTATTAATGTATGTTAATAAATTTTACTGTGATACTTCCTTACATGCATATATTGTCCTTTGGTCATACCACCCACTATTACTTTCAGGTCATTTTGTTACATTATATTTTCCCATATGAGAGAAAAAGTGTTACATTTATCTTTGTGTGCCTTTTTTATAGTTTTGCAACACTCTTCCATTTAATATTGCACAAATTACTCATTTCCTTTTTTTCTTTAAAAAGGCATTTTGGAGGAACCTACTATACCAACTGCATAGGTCAGACACTCACTAATGTGGAAACGTAGGAGGATACTTCCTTTAACTTAAAGGAATGTCAAATAACTTTAACAACTCATTCTTTTGTCCCATCTTGTTCTTATAAATGGAAACACTGCAAGAGTGATGACTATATGTTTCATGTATCTTGTCAAGGTCTAGCAAAAATGGAAATCTTTAAATAAATAGTAAGTAGGAATTAAATTTCCAAATTAAAATAACTATAATTCAGTCATTTGCTGCTACTGAAACAGTGGCTATACTTAAAAGTGCCATCATAAAGCATATACACTTCATCATGTTGTACAGAAATTTAAGTTACATTCTGGTGAATCTTTTCATCAAAATAATAGTACCAACAAGTAGTCACTGTAGGTCCATAGTAGCATTAAATGTGCTACATGTGTAATTTCATTCTTACAGTTTTCAGTTCATGCATAAATGTTATCTTCTTTTTTACTCACAGTAACCTCATTAAAAAGAATACATGCCATTCTCACTTGAAAGTGACACAAACAAGAATTTAATAGATTAAATAGGATGCCTAAGTTTATGTATTCAGCTAATATATACAGACTTGGAGTTAAAGCTCCTGGTCTTTTCTCTCTTTACACAATTAATATTTGTTACTAATACTGCCTCTCAGTTTAGTGTCAATGAAAGTTGGATGATAATATTTTTCTTTTTTTTAATTTTTTTTTTTTGTTCATTATTTATTTGAGAGCTACAGACACAGAGAGAAAGACAGATAGAGGGAGAGAGAGAGAATGGGCGCGCCAGGGCCTCCAGCCACTGCAAACAAACTCCAGACGTGTGCGCCCCCTTGTGCATCTGGCTAACGTGGAACCTGGGGAACCGAGCCTCGAACCGGGGTCCTTAGGCTTCACAGGCAAGCGCTTAACCGCTAAGCCATCTCTCCAGCCCGATAATATTTTTCTTGTGGAAGAAATATTTGATTAAAAATACAAATCCTTACCCAAGAAAGGCAAACAAGTATTACTTGGCAAAAGCACAAGATAGATTTTGAAGGACAGAATTAATACTAGCTCATGCCCTCTTGTTTGATTTTAGCTTTGTACATTAGCATTTGAGTAATTATATATATATAGGGCAGCAACTGCTAATGGCAGACAACTTGTGTAGCATTTAATGAAAATCATTGGCTAATGAGATACATTTGTTACCAAAGTACAATTTTCTATTTTTTATAGCAAAGCCTTACATTTTATTTCCTTAATTTTTCTCTAATAATTTGGGTGGGCTTTAGAAGAGAAAGTAAGGTGACCACAAAATCTGAATAATTTAATGTTAGATATTATAAATTGTGACCTTATTATCATGTATAACTAATTATACTGAATTTTTAATTTTTAAAATTTCCATTATGACACTTTCCAAAATTTAATTTATATGTACATATTCCAGTACATAATCCTGTTTGTTATTAGAAAAAAGTAGCTATAAGCACATGAAATTTGATAAAAATATGAAATATGAGAAAATAACATGAAAATATTTAATTTTGCCATATAACCTAGCATCTATGGTACATGTGTTTAATTTTGCAAACTATGATTTTTTTTTAAAGTGTAAAAGTTGCATTATTAAACCTAGTATCTCTGCTCAACGGGCCCATATAGATAAATTCAACCTGAATGACTTTTATGTTCCCCCATCATTCTACACTATTAAAAATTCATTCCCACACACATTCCTCAAACTTCTGCTTGAATGAGTCAGAAAACTCATAAAGTTATCTAGAGATGTTGCACACCTTTTCAGGGTCACACTTTCTACCTCACCTCAAGGAATCTGCTTAGCTTTAAGTCTGATTATAGGTCTAGAGGTGAAAATGGATGGGCACTCAGGGGTACCAGCATTGTCTTGCTTGTCATCTCCTTCAGTGAAGATTATGGCTGATTCCAGATGCTGGATTAATTTCCACAGGCAACTTCAAAGAAGGCCTTATTTCAGGGGATGGGAGTGGAGAGGTGTCTCTTGCTAAGGCTGATGAGACACCTTACTAAGAGAAAACAAATGCATCAGTACATAGGAGTTCAATGCCTTAAGCTTCATCTCAGCCCTCTCACATGTCTCTAGTCTGAGTTACAGGAGCCCACTCTCTTTCAATGAATGCACTCACTTTAACTGCTGAAACCCTTGAGAGTGAGATTTCAGCTTGAATTGTATATCAGTCAACCCTATGATGAGAGATTGGGTTTGGGTTTCTGCAACTTGAGCCCCTTAGCTATTGCAGAAAAGAGTCTCCTCCAGGGCACACTTAGAAACTTTTCGATTGTTTATGTGCTTCTTGAGCTGGAAAATTTCATCTCTAAATATCTTTTCTTTCCCTGGTTATTTTATCCACAGATATTAGAAGTAACTGGGCAGCATATTTCTTACCTTTCTACAAATATTCAAAGTTTTGTATACAGTCAGTAAATTCCTTGATCCTCTTACGAGGTGAATCAGGAGCATCAAAGACAGCTATCCTACATACTTAAGTAGTTTACTCCCAGGATCATCTGTGCTCTTCTTGCTACCAGGAGTCTTTAGTAGATTAGTGTTAATAGACAGTTCCAGACACCACCAAGTTCACTGGAGAAATCCATCCATGCAATTCTGTTTCCCTAGAACCATTCCTGGCACCAAATCCATACACACACACACACACACACACACACACACACACACACACACACTCTCAGAGAGCATCATGCTGCTGGGGTGAACTTCCAAACCAGGCACAAGTCATGGGAGGAAGGGATTTATTGAAGCTTACAGATCCAGGGGAAGTTTCATAATGGCAGCAGAAGATGTACCCATTTACAAAAATCCACATAGACAGAAATACCACCATAAAAACCATAAGCAAACATACTCCAGAAACCCAAGGCACCTGGCACTCTGCATGCCTTAGGCTAAAATTTCAGATCCGTCCTCAAACTCAACTTAGGGATGGACTCTAGGATTCACCTACAGCGACACCTCCTCCAGCCAAGTGGCTGGAGATCTACACCTTTAATAAACTCCTGAATCTATTGGGGACATCCATTCACACTACCACATTCTGCCCTGGGCCCTATAAATTCATAACCATCCTACACTGTAAATTGTATTCAGTCCATTGTCAAATGTCCCATAGTACTTACCAACTTAAGAAAGTTCCAAAGTCCCAAGTTTCATCTGAGATTTAACATTGTCTTTTAGTTGTGAGTCCTGTAAAATTAAAACAAGTTATATACTTTGAACACATAAAGGCACAGAGTAAACATTTCCAACTACTATAAGGCATAACAAGGAGAGAAGAGACTTGACCAGTTCAAACTCTAACCATCAAGCAAACATCAAATTTCTGCAATTCAAGTCAAATATCACAACTAGTGACTGAAAGCCTCTAGATTTTCTAATTCTTCCCCTTCAGCTGGGCCAAATAGCCAACATAAACTTGTATCCTGGGCCAACAGTGCCCCACTGTAGCCCTTGCACAGTCCTGGTATATCCAAAACCATCTTCCTGTATCCATGCAAACCATGGTCCATCTTCCAATGGCTCCATTGGCCTATCAGGGACATCATACACTTCCCTATATACCACATCTCAGCAATGACTCCTGGAACTGTGTACACTTTATGACACATTCAACACATTTTTCATATTCCCAAAACAATACAAGGTGTGCAGCACATAACCACATTCATAATTTAGGGGTGAAATAAATCATGACCTTGAAAGACAGGTTCCTTCCTTTCATTTAACTCCTTTCAAGAGTTCACATTTCTATCATTCAGTCTCTCCTCAGGCATCTTTTCAAATGTTAATGCTTCAATGTAAAACAGTTGTGCCATCCTTAGGCATGGTAGTATCTCCTTAACAACAGCAGCTTCAGCAACCAGGCTCAGTGCCAATAATTTAAAACTTGCTTGAGTTTTTCCAAGTTTAAATCTTAAAATTTTAACTGCCATATCTTTAGCCAAGCACATCAGTCCATTAAAAATTTAACCTTGATCAAACTCTCTGGATATGGGTAGCAGAGTGCAGCCAGCCTCATGTCAGTAGCCCAGTTCCAACAAAGTTCTATACTGTCTTTCTTTCCCCTTAGAAAGTTCATATGCAATGCCTCCAGATATAATTCTCACTGCATCTAGTATTTTCAAGCTCTCATCAGAATAGTTCATAAATCTTGGATTACTGCTTTAGAAAGCAGATTCAGTTGCAAGTACCAAAGTCATGCCCATTCCTCCAAAACAAAGTTTCCAAAAGACCAAAATCAACATGGTCAGATTTACCATCCAGCAACATCCCACCCTTTGTTACCAATTCTGTCAGTCAACTTCACATCGCTGGGATGAACTTCAAAACCAGACACAAATTTCAGAGGAAGGGATTTATTGAAGCTTATAAATCCAGGGGAAGTTCAAAATGGCAGAAAAAGCTGGCCCCCTTTACACAGGTCCATGTGGAGAGAAATACTGCCACAAACACTGTAAGAGAACACACTCCAGAAACCCCAGGCAGAGCTCAGGCACTCTGCATACCTCGGGCTGGAATTCCGGATCTGTTCCCAAACACACCTTAGGGCTGCACTCTAGTGTCATCCCTCAGTGACACCTCCTCCAGCCAGATGGGAGTTTAATAAACTCCCAAGTCTATTGGGGAACATCATTCAAACTACCAACACACACACACACACACACACACACACACACACACACACACACACACACACCTTTCCCCTTGCTGTAAACAAATATCTGACCAGAGTAACTTAAGAAATGAAATAATTTATTTTGATTTTCAGTTCCAGGGGTTAGAGTTCATCATGGCAGGGAAAGGCATGGCAGGGTGGGGCAGGGCTTGGGGGAGCCAGGCACACAGCAGAACACAAACAGAATGTGTAACTAGCCTATGATACCTCAAGGCCTACCCTACTGACCAACTCCCTCCATCAAGGCTCTACCTCTTAAGGGTTCCACAACCTTCCCTACTTACCAAACAGCTCCAGAAGCTAGTATTTAAACACATACCATGGGAGGTATTTTATATTCAAGTAACAACAGAGGTTGTATGCATTTATTTTTGTTTTTACCTTTCCCATTTCAGTGGAATGTTTTTAAGATACAGTCTAATAATTTTCTGTGTTTCATTGCTATCATTCATACAGACTCCACTTTCCTGTCTTACTTATATGTGCTTTCTCATTGTCTTTCTTTTGGCTAAATTAGCTAAAGTTTTTTGAGCTTATTTATCTCTTCAAAACCAAATCTTTCATAAATGCTTTGTATGGTTTTTATATCCTTTTATTAATTTCTGATCTGACCTTAATTATTTTCATATACTGATTTTAGGCTTGGCATGATCTTGTTTCCTAATTTATATTACTGAGATAGTTTGAATGGATGCCCTCCCCCCCAATTGGTTATGACATTTTATTCAACCTTATAACTTGGTGTTACTGGGAGTGGATACTAGGGTGTGTGTGGGGGGGAGGGGTGGTAGATTTGGAATTCCAGTCTAAAGATATTCAAAGTGTATGAGAGTTGCCTGGAATTCCTGAAGTGTGATTATATATACTGGTGGTTTTTCCTCTCTGCTTGGTCTTTTGAAAGGGTACCAGGTCTTGCCATTATAACATCCCCTCTATCTTCAATAAATCCCTTCCTCCATAACTGTGCCCAGTTTGGAGGTTCATCCCAGCAACATAAGGCTATCTGCTACAATTACTCAGTCATTTATTTGTGATGTTTCAGATTTCTTAATTTCTTAGTGCTATAAATTTCTTTCAGGACTGCTTTCATTACATCCTGTAGGTATTGATATGTTGTTTTTAATTTTCATTTTATCCTAGCAATTTCCTCAACAACCCGTTCACTACTCAATAGTGGGTTGGTTATCTCTATGAGTTTATGTTCTATAGTTTATCTTGCTTTTTTTTTTTTTATTCTACTGTGGTCATATAGAATACAAGGATTTTTTCAACTTTCTTATATTTGTTAAGACTTGCTTTGTATCCTACTATACTTATTCACAGAAAGTTCCATGGGCCACTTAGAATGTGTATTTTGCATCATTTTCATGGGATGTTCTACAGATGTCTGTTAAGTCCATTTGCTCTATATGTAACTTAATTCATATATGTTTAGAATTATAATGAGCTTTTGCTTGATTGCATAAAATAGCCTTCATCTATAATTTTGTGGCTTTCTGTTCTGCTTTTTCAGATATTTGAATAGTGACACCTGCTTATTTTGCTTGGGAAGGCATGGTAGTTTTTCATTTGCTCTAAGGTAATATTGTATTTTTTTTTCTTTTAATTTTTATTAACATTTTTCATGATTATAAAATATATCCCATGGTAATTCCCTCCCTACCCACCCCCACACTTTCCCGTTTGAAATTCCATTCTCCATCATATTACCTCCCCATTACAATCACTGTAATTACATAAATACAATATCAACCTATTAAGTATCCTCCTCCCTTCCTTTCTCCACCCTTTATGTCTCCTTTTCAACTTACTGGCCTCTGCTACTAAGTATTTTCATTCTCATGCAGAAGCCCAGTCATCTGTAGCTAGGATCCACATATGAGAGAGAACATGTGGCGCTTGGCTTTCTGGGCCTGGGTTACCTGACTTAGTATAATACTTTCCAGGTCCATCCATTTTTCTGCAAATTTCATAACTTCATTTTTCTTTACCGCTGTGTAGAACTCCATTGTATAAATGTACCACATCTTCATTATCCACTCATCTGTTGAGGGACATCTAGGCTGGTTCCATTTCCCAGCTATTATAAATTGAGCAGCAATAAACATGGTTGAGCATGTACTTCTAAGGAGATGAGATGAGTCCTTTGGATATATGCCTAGGAGCGCTATAGCTGGGTCATATGGTAAATCAATGTCTAGCTGTTTTAGGAACCTCCACACTGTTTTCCACAATGGCTGGACCAGATTGCATTCCCACCAGCAGTGAAGAAGGGTTCCTTTTTTTCCACATCCCCGCCAACATTTATGATCATTTGTTTTCATGATGGTGGCCAATCTGACAGGAGTGAGATGGAATCTCAATGTAGTTTTAATCTGCATTTCCCTGATGACTAGTGACGTAGAACATTTTTTTAGATGCTTATATGCCATTCGTATTTCTTCCTTTGAGAACTCTCTATTTAGCTCCATAGACCATTTTTTGATTGGCTTGTTTGATTCCTTATTATTTAACTTTTTGAGTTCCTTGTATATCCTAGATATTAATCCTCTATCAGATATATAGCTGGCGAAGATTTTTTCCCATTCTGTAGGTTGCCTCTTTGCTTTTTTCACTGTGTCCTTTGTGGTGCAAAATCTTTGTAATTTCATTAGGTCCCAGTGGTTAATCTGTGGTTTTATTGCCTGAGCAATTGGGGTTGTATTCAGAAAGTCTTTGCCAAGACCAATATGTTGAAGGGTTTCCCCTACTTTTTCCTCTAGCAGTTTCAAAGTTTCCGGTCTGATGGTAAGGTCTTTAATCCATTTGGACTTAATTCTTGTGCATGGCGAGAGAGAAGAATCTATTTTCATCCTTCTGCAGATATTTATCCAGTTTTCAAAACACCATTTGCTGAAGAGGCTGTCTTTTCTCCAATGAGTATTTTTGGCATTTTTATCGAATATCAGGTGGCTATAGCTACTTGGGCTTACATCTGGGTCCTCTATTCTGTTCCACTGATCTACATGTCTGTTTTTGTGCCAGTACCATGCTGTTTTTGTTACTATGGCTCTGTAGTATAGGTTAAAATCAGGTATGATGATACCACCAGCCTCTTTTTTGTTGCTCAGTATTATTTTAAATATTCGAGGTTTTTTGTGATTCCAAATGAATTTTTGGATTGTTTTTTCTATTTCCATGAAGAAAGCCTTTGGAATTTTGATAGGGATTGCATTAAATGTGTAGATTGCTTTAGGTAATATTGCCATTTTCACGATATTGATTCTTCCAATCCAGGAACAAGGGATGTTTCTCCACTTTCTAGTGTCTTCTGCAATTTCTTGCTTGAGTGTTTTAAAGTTCTCATTGTATAGATTCTTTACTTCCTTGGTTAGGTTTATTCCAAGGTATTTTTTTTTTTTTTGATGCAATTGTGAATGGGAGTGATTCTCTGATTTCATCCTCTGTGTGTTTGTTGTTAGCATATATGAAGGCTACTGATTTCTGTGTATTTATTTTGTATCCTGCTACATTGCTGTAGGTTTTGATCAGCTCTAACAGCTTGCTAGTAGAGTCTCTAGGGTCCTTTATGTATAGAATCATGTCATCTGCAAATAATGATAACTTGATTTCTTCCTTTCCAATTTGTATCCCTTTTATGTGTGTCTCTTGCCTTATTGCTATGGCTAAGACTTCCAAAACTATTTTAAATAGAAGTGGGGACAGTGGACACCCTTGTCTTGTTCCTGATTTTAGTGGAAAAGCTTCCAGTTTTTCCCCATTTAGTAATATGTTGGCTGTAGGCTTGTCATAAATAGCCTTTATTATATCGAGATATGTTCCTTCTATTCCCAGTCTCTGTAGGACTTTTATCATGAAGGGATGTTGGATTTTGTCAAATGCTTTCTCTGCATCTAATGAGATGATCATGTGGTTTTTGTCCTTCAACCCATTTATGTAATGTATTACATTTATAGATTTGCGTATGTTGAACCATCCCTGCATCTCTGGGATAAAGCCTACTTGGTCAGGGTGAATGATCTTTTTGATATACTCTTGTATTCTGTTTGCCAATATTTTGTTGAGAATTTTTGCATCTATGTTCATGAGGGAGATTGGTCTGTAATTTTCTTTTTTTGTTCTATCTTTGCCTGGTTTTGGTATCGGGGTGATGCTGGCCTCATAGAAGGAGTTTGGTAGAATTCCTTCTTTTTCTATTTCCTGGAAAAGCTTAAGAAGCAATGGTGTTAGCTCTTCCTTAAAAGTCTGGTAAAATTCAGCAGTGAATCCATCCGGGCCTGGGCTTTTTTTAGTTGGGAGATTATTGATAACTGTTTGGATCTCCATGTTTGTTATAGGTCTATTTAAGTGATTAATCTCATTTTGATTTAATTTAGGTAGGTCAAGGAAATCATCCATTTCTTTCAGATTTTCATACTTTGTGGAGTATATGCTTTTGTAGTATGTCCCTATGATTTTTTGAATTTCTCTGGAATCTGTTGTGATGTTGCCTTGTTCATCTCTGATTTTATTAATTTGTGTCTCTTCTCTCTTTCTTTTGGTCAGATTTGCTAAGGGTTTATCAATCTTGTTTATCCTTTCAAAGAACCAACTCTTTGTTTCATTAATTCTTTGGATTGTTCTTTTTGTTTCTATTTCATTAATTTCTGCCCTAATCTTTATTATTTCTTCCCGTCTACTACTTTTTGGTTTGCCTTGTTCTTCTTTTTCCAAGGCTTTAAGGCGAAGCATTAGGTCGTTTACTTGCGACCTTTCTAATTTCTTAATATAGGCACTTAAGGCTATAAATTTACCTCTTAGAACTGCCTTCATTGTGTCCCAGAGATTTTGGTATGTTGTGTTCTCATTATCATTTGACTCTATAAATTTTTTGATTTCCTTTTTGATTTCTTCATTGACCCACTCATCATTTAGTAGTGTATTGTTTAGTTTCCATGCTTTCGTGTATGCTCTATAGCCTTTCTTGCTACTGATTTGTAGTTTAATTCCATTGTGGTCTGATAGAATGCAAGGAATTATTTCAATTTTCCTGAATTTGTTAGATTTGCTTTATGTCCTAATATATGGTCCATTTTAGAGCATGTTCCATGTGCTGCTGAAAAGAATGTATATTCTGCAGCCTTTGGATGAAATGTCCTGTATATATCTGTTAGGTCCATTCCTTCTATGACCTCATTTAGTCCAGATGCCTCTCTGTTTATTCTTTCCCTGGATGACCTGTCAATTGATGAGAGTGGGGTGTTAAAGTCACCCACCACCACCGTGTTTGGTGTTATCTGTGACCTTAGTTCTAATAGTGTTTGTTTGACGAATTTGGGAGCCCCCATGTTAGGTGCATATATGTTTAGGATTGTAATGTCCTCCTGTTGGAGTGTGCCCTTAATCAATATAAAGTGACCTTCCTTATCTTTCTTGACTAACGTCGGACTAAAGTCTACCCTGTCTGATATTAGGATAGCAACCCCTGCTTGTTTTCTAGGCCCATTTGCTTGAAACACCGTCTTCCAACCTTTCACCCTAAGATAATGTCTATCCTTTGTAGAAAGGTGAGTTTCTTGGAGACAACAAATTGTAGGATCCTGCTTTTTAACCCAGTCTGCAAATCTATGTCTTTTCGTTGGGGCATTGAGACCGTTGATATTAAGAGATATTATTGAAAGGTGTGTATTTATGTTTGCCATTTTGTGTGTGTGTGTGTGTGTTACTGGTTCTATCTGTGCTCTCTTCTGTTAACTGGTATTTGAGTATAGCTTGTTTTTTCTAGGTTCCTTATATGTGTGCTTTTCCTTTTGTTCAGCATGGAGGATTCTGTCAAGTATTTTCTGTAGAGCTGGTTTTGTCTTCAAATACTCCTTTAATCTGCTTTTGTCATGGAATGTCTTTATTTCTCCATCTATTTGAATGGATAACTTTGCAGGATAAAGTAACCTTGGTTGACAGTTGTTATCTTTCAGAACTTGGAATATATCACTCCAAGCCCTTCTGGCTTTAAAAGTTTGTGTTGAATAATCTGCTGTAATCCTGATGGGCTTGCTTTTGTAGGTAACTTGATTTTTCTCTCTAACTGCTTTCAATAATTTTTCTTTGGTTTGTGTGTTTGGAAGTTTGATTATAATATGGCGAGGGGAGGTTCTTTCTGGGTTTTGTCTGGCTGGGGTTCTAAAGGCTTCCTGTATCTGTATTGGCACCTCTTTCCCAATTTGGGGGAAATTTTCCTCTATGATTTTGTTGAAGATGCCTACTATGCCTCTGGAGTGGAGTTCTTCTCCTTCTACTATGCCCTGAATTCTTATATTGGATCTTTTCATAGTGTCCCGAATATCTTGAAATTCCCACTCATACTTTTCTATAAGTTTGTCTTTCTCTTTGTTGGACTGCATTAGGTCTGCCACCTGGTCTTCTAGCTTAGATATTCTGTCCTCTCCCTCATCCATCCTACTGGTGAGATTTTCTACAGAGTTTTTTATTTCATTAACTGTGTTCTTCATTGCTAGTAATTCTGACTGGCTTTTCTTTATTATTTCTATTTCCCTATTTATGTCTTGTATTGCCTTCTTTATTTCATTAAGTTGGTGTCCTGTCCTGCCTCTTCTTTGTTTCCTTTGATTTCCTCTTTGATTTCTTCCTTGATTGTTTTCATGTGTTCTTTGACCTCTTTGAACATATTTATAATTATTCTTTTGAACTCTTTCCTAGGCATTTCCTCTAACTCTTTCTCTCTGGAGGACATTTCTGATGCATTAATACTTTTAGGTGGATTTATATCATCTTGCTTTTTAGTGTTTCTTGTGTTATAATGTATATATTTTTGCATCTTGGATTAAGTTAATGCTTGGATTTTCTAGCTAGCTGTGTATTCTTAGCTGTATCAATTGATTTGATGTAATATATTTTCAGGGTAGGACCTTAAGGTATTAGGTGTGGCTCTTAAGACTCTCAGAGTATCTACAAAGATGTTCTTAGGTGTTGAGATTCCCTGCTACAGGAGTATTCAAGCAGGCTGAGTGGAATAAAATACAGGTAGATTCTAAAATTTAACTAAACACTGTACACATTCAATCAAAAACAGCCCCGAGTAAGTATGCAAGAGTAGTTATTATAATGACCAGATCTTCTATCAACAAAGAGGTTTAGATTTCTGGTCTGTTGAGGGATCCAAGTCAGCTTGTGACCAAGTGAGACCCTTCGCTGGTGCAATCCCAGTTACCTTGGGTGATTTTGGTCTCAGTCAAGTTGCTGCCTGGGTCGTCAGGCTGCTGTTCTGATTTCTGGAGCTGGGCACTTGCTTTTCCTACGGGGCAAACCGAGCCGCTGCTGCTGCCTCTGCTGCTGCCATAGCTGCCACCACCGGAGCCACCACCGCTGCTGAAGCTGCCGCTGCCGTGTCCACCGCCGCTGCTCCCCCCGAAGCCGCTGCTGCGGGATCTGCCGCCGCTGCCGCTCCTGGGTCCGCTGCTGCTGGGGCCACTGGTACCGGTGCTGGAGCCGCTGAAGTTGCTGCCGAACTCTGCTCCTGCTTGGGTCCCGCTGTCAGCCCAAGTTGGCGTGGCCGGGTCCCAGGCCGCTGCTGTGTTCGCTGGAGCTGGGCTCAGGCGGTGGGGGAGGGGAGGGAGCCACGGCTGCTCTGGTTGTCTCGCTGCTCCACGTGTTCTACCTCGCGGTCTTCTCCGCTGCTCGCTGCCGCTCTCCCCTCACGTTTCCCATGTTGCGGAGAGCGCGGTGTGAGGGGAAAATCCTGCACCTGGCTTTTCCTGCAGCTCGAGCTGGTCTGGCGGTT
The DNA here is from genome assembly GCF_020740685.1 of Jaculus jaculus. Classification (NCBI taxonomy): domain Eukaryota; kingdom Metazoa; phylum Chordata; class Mammalia; order Rodentia; family Dipodidae; genus Jaculus; species Jaculus jaculus. The sequence continues at coordinate 51,329,551 of NC_059109.1, forward strand.
TTCTGCTGCGCCGCGGCTGCGGTGTTTGGCCGAGCTGCCTGAGCCGCTGGAGCCGCTTTTCCGCCTGTGCAGGCTCTGAATGCTCTATAACTCTTCTACTTCTCCGCTGCCGCCTCAATTTCCTATACACCTCACTTTTTAGTAAAAGCGTGTATTTTGCTGAGTATTTTTGGTCTTTTTCCCCCCTAGGCTGCTTTGGCGTGGTACCTACGCCGCCATCTTAACCGGAAGTCAATATTGTATTTTTATGTAAAGGTACATTTATTGAAAGCAATAATTTGATAGATCTTGTCTTTTAATCCACTGTGCTCATCTGTATCTTTTGACTGGAGAATTGAGAATGTGAATATTTAGTTACAAGTCAAAAGTGAGTACTAATTCCTGTCAGTTTGTTGATTCTGTGGTATTTGGTGTTTTTCTCTTCCTCTTTTTATTTACCTACTATTAAAGTGTGGTTATATTTTTCCCTGTGGCCTTGTGGATGTGTTTATCTTCCCTCCTTAATGTGTAGAATTTCAAATATTTTCTGCACTGTTATACTGGTGGTCAAGAAATTTGTTTTCATAAGATATTTTCTCCAATTATGATAGATAGTTTTGCTTGCTATAGTAATCTGGGTTAGTAGCTACTATCTCTACGGACTTGGAAAACATTTTTCTATGGTTTCCTGGATTTTACAATTTTTCTTCAGAAATTAGTTGTATCTGATATGTTCTCCATCATATGTGACTTGAGTCTTTTGCAGCTTTAAGTATTATTTTTTTTTCTACAATTCATTTTAACTATACTATGTCGTGGGGAGGATCTTTTCAGGTCCTAACTGTTTACTGTTCTACATGCCTCCTGAGCCTGAATGATCACTACTTTCCCTAGATGTAAAGAGGGTTTTAGATATGGCCTTATTGAATATACTATTCTTTTAGCCTAAAGTTTCTCTATTCCCATAATTTGTACATTTAATATTTTAATAGTGTTCTACAGATTTCTTTTTAAAATATTTTTGTTTTTATTTATTTATTTGAGAGTGACAGAGAGAGGGAGGAAGAGGCAGATAGAGACAGAGAGAGGGAATGGGCATGCCAGGGTTTCCAGCCACTGCAAATGAACTCAAGACATGTGTGCCCCCTTGTGCATCTGGCTAACGTGGGTCCTGGGGAATCAAGCCTCGAACCAGGGTCCTTAGGCTTCACAGACAAGCGCTTAACCGCTAAGCCATCTCTCGAGCCCCCGTGTTCTACAGATTTATCTTCTATCTATACATCCTTATACTTTAGCTGTGTTAATTTATGAATGTTTTAATTTATCTTGTCTTAATTCTCTGATATTTTCTTCTATTTCATTCATTTTGCTATTTCAGGCTTTTAACCAAATGTTTTACTTAGTTAACTTCTAATTTCTTAAATTTGAATATGATTGTTTTCAGTATTTCTCTGTATTGCCTTCAAGTCCTGTATTGGCTTCTTTATTTCATTCAGTCATTAGTTCTATTTTTTGACTTCAGTTAGGAATTATATCTTCCTTGAATTTGTTAAACATTACATATATTTTTAATTCTCTGAGATTTCAATTAACCCTGAATAGAATCCATTACTGTGGAACTGGTATTTTTCAGATAGATTTTTTACTTTATTTTTCATATTTCTAATATTTCTGTATTGGGACTTATATATCTGGGGTTATTTTGTTGTTGTTTTTATATCAGCTGTAAAAAGTTAAGTATTCACAGTATTCATCAGGGTCTAGATGGTAATAGGGTTGGAGTGTTATTTTCCTATAGCCGACTTGAGGAATAACTAATTTAATATGATTCCCAAGTATTTTGAGAGTAGATTATTAATTGTTGAAGCAACTACCAATGGTGGGGCAGTCCACTATGAAAATATCATTATAGTCATATAAGAGTACTTGTCTCTTTAATTTCAGTAATTACTGAGGGAAAGGTTCTGGGTATACTAAGATATTAATTTATAAGTTTAAGAATGAATAGAAATAGACTGAATAAAATTTTGGATTAGCATAAGGTCACCTGAGGGGTAAAATTTAAGCAAGGAAAAGCAAATGGAAGGGGGACTTAGAATACAGTTAGCATCAAGAATTTAAATATTATTATAGCTATGAAGAGTTACAGTTATAAAGTAAAACATAGCTTGGGAGGAAATGAGGAAAGAATATATGGCTTGTATCTAAGGTATAATAGGGTGTACATTATAAAATGTATGTACAAACATATACAATGATAAATCCTAATGAAGTAATATTAAAACTCAAGTAAGACCATTCTGATATTTCTACAGGAATGATATATTGAAAGAAAAAGACAAAATGAAATAAAGATAAAATCATTTCAAAAATTATATCATTAATCAATATTTATTCTTGTATAGAACAAGTGTCAAACTACTCTCTTTCAGGTAGCAAATTGTACTAATTGTGGAGGAATAATTCGAGGCTCAAGTTTGAACCTATACAATCAAGTCTGGGGGTAGGTGGTGCATTGTTTTTTCAAACAAATTAATTTTTGGTTTGAGTTTCTGCTTAATTACCAATATGCGACTTGAGTTTTTCTAAGCCTTCAACATGGAGTATTGCTTTTGGGAGAATTTTCACCTATTATTTGTCCATATGTAAAAGATGGTCACATTTCCACTTCTTGATTCCTAAATTTAAAGCTCTGCTGTGACCATAGTACACCTGTGCAATCACAGTTTGCCTTCTCAATAGGAGTTAACTTTACACTTTCCTCTTATTTTTTTAAAATTTTTTTTGTTCATTATTTATTTATTTATTTGAGAGCAACAGACACAGAAAGGCAGAGAAAGACTGAGAGAGAGAATGGGCACACCAGGGCCTCCAGCCACTGCAAATGAACTCCAGACATGTGGGCCCCCTTGTGCATCTGGCTAATGTGGGTCCTGGGGAATCTAGCCTCGAACCAGGGTCCTTAGGCTTCACAGGCAAGTGCTTAACCGTTGAGCCATCTCTCCAGCCCATCTTTTCCTCATATTTTTAATGAAATTAATTCTCTGGCATACTTCTTATTTCCTGCATCTATCCAGAGAATCTCACACAAGGCTCATATTCAGCCTTCAAGTCCACAGTCTTCAATAAGCTATGTTCCTTGACCACAGCCCCTGGTTGAGTCTCCACAAGACTCTCTCTGACTGATCCTGTAGCACTGGGTTTGGGCCTGGAAAGGAGCGCTTATCTGGAAATTTTGGTATGCTGCATGCAGCTGGAATAGCTGTGGTAAAGCTGTGTTCTGGGTTTCTACCTGCTCCCATTTTTTCTTTTCTTTTTTTTTGGTAGAGTTTTTGCCTTGGTCATTTTCTTAATTTTCAGCTATTTTCTCTTGAAGAATAAAGACTATTTTAATTCTGACCTTTTCTCTTACTATGTCACCTTGAGGGGGCTTCTATTCAAGAATCTTTCCCACCAGTCCTAAATAAACTTGATGAATATTATGCTTCTATATCTAGGTAAAATATTAAGGGGGCACTTAATATTCTGAATTAATTAGGTAGTTTTCTACTTCAAAGAAACTTTTCTGAATGTTTTGAACAGCTTAGTTACAAAGTGGGCACTAGTGAATATTCCCAAAGGAAACAGTTATGAGACTACAAAGACTTCTGCCTATCCATGTTTATTGCAACATTATTCACTGTAGCTAAGTAATGGAACAAGCCTAGAGGTCAATCAATAGATGAGTGGATGGATAAAAGCTGCTGGTATACCCAGTAGAATTTTATTTAGCTAAGAGAAGAAAGAAATTTTCTTTCTTGGATTTTTATTGCATTTTCAACAAAATGGAATCAACTGGAGACTACGGAGACTACTATGTTAAGCAAAACAAATTAGACTCAAAGATAAATATTGCATGTTTCGCTGGGCGTGGTGGCACATGCCTTTAATCACAGCACTTGGGTAGCAGAGTTGGAGAATCGCCTGAGGTAAAGGCTACCCTGAGACTACCTAGTGAGTTCCAAGTCAGCAAGGGTGAGAATGAAACGCTCCCACACACACAAAAAAACCAAACACACACACACACACACACACACACACACTCACGACATATTTCTTCTCACATGTAGAAACCAGATTTAAACGGATGTGTGTGTACATGTGCAAATAACAACTGAACTAAGACAGTGGCAGCAGATGTCTAAATGAAGGGGAAACAAGAGATATTAATAAAATACTTGTAACCTGAAAGCAGAATGAAGGACTATGGTAGTTTGAATGGATGTCCCTAGAAGATTCAGGAGTTTATTAAAGTTTGACCTTAGATTTCCAGCTTCCTGGCCAGAGGAGGTGTCATTGTGGGTGGATCCAGCCCTAAGGTGTTACTAGGGACAGATCTGAATACCACACAAAGGTATGCAGAGTGCTTGACCTCTGCCTGGGGCCCACAGAGTGTTCTTGCTTGTGGTGTGGGTTGTATTTCTCTTTGCGTGGACCTGTAAAAGGCAGCCAACTTCCAACATTATGGAACTTCCCCTGGACCTGGACGCTTCAACAAATCCCTTCCTCCCATGAACTTTGCCTGGTTTAGAAGTTCAACCCAGCAACATGAAGCTGACTATGACAGGGACTATTTTAGAAGAGTAAAAGGACTATCAAGAGGAGGAGGAGGAGAAGTCAGAAGGAGAAAAGAGAACCTAGGGAGATAAACAGAGTAAAGTGTAGTGATAGATGTGCGTGAAAATAACATACTGGAACACATACTTTGTAGGCGAACTAAAACACTACTTAAAAAAGAAAAACAATCAAGGATGCACATGACAGACATATTTTACTAAATGTAACTTAGGTAACCAAAATAAATACATTTGACAGTAAATTTAAGAAAGTTCTGTACAACAAATTCTCTATATTTTACAACACATGAGCTATAGAACATACTGAAGAATGTAATGAACAGCATTGCCACAATGAAACTCATCAGTACAATGCACTTTAAAATATTTGAAAATTAAAAATTTCAAAAAGATTATATTTGAGATAGCCATAGCAATTAATTATTCACAATCAGAGAAAATTAAAATTTGTTCCAAGATTATTATGAGTTATTTGAGCCATAGAAAACTTGCTTTTAATCTGGAATTTAGTGCATACAGACATTATAATATCGTTTTGCTTGACAGCTTGAGTTTTCATATACAAACACAGCACACTAAGTTTTACAATTGCTTCATTAAGTAAAGGTCTACCTTTTGAAAGTCAAATATGATGCAAAGATAATGACACATTCCCAGTTTTGAAATGTGCTGCTCCCTGAGTGGAAGTTTCTGTCATACTAAAATTTCCTACATTTACTTTTGAGAAAAAAAATGGTAAAATACCATTAATCTATAGACTGCTTTCTACTTTAGTTGCATTAAGTTGTTCCTAAACACATTTGAAAATATGACAGGAGCTGAAAGGAAATTTGAAGATCAAAGGATGATGAGATTATCATAATTTGATAGCTGCTCTAAGCTTAGCTGAGCGCCCTCTGGGGTTCTCTTGAATATCCTGCTTTTCTGGAGTAAGTACCTTCTTGTGCATTAATTCCCATGCTAAAGGTGCTCTTACAGAGATCATGCTTTCATGATCTGACCCTGACTGTGCAGCTTGTGCCACCTTCTGCCGAACACTGAGGTTAAATCTTTCTGTCATGCTTATTCCAAGCAAAAACCGTTTGACAATTCGATCTTCTAATGAATGGAAGGAAAGTGTGACAAGGCGACCACCAGTTTTCAAAAACTTCTGAGCTGTCTTCAACCCTGTGTAGAGTTCATCAAGCTCATTGTTCACAAATATGCGAAGAGCCTGGAAAGTCTTGGTTGCAATATGTGAAGATCGTTGTAGTAAGTCTTTTCTTGCATAAACAGCAGAGGGAGGAAAGGCACCTACAGACAGATTTTTGTAAAAACAGAAAAGATGGCAGATATCATTAATGTTTTCCATTGCAAATCCTCTGGGATGTATTTAAGCAACTAAATTTTCTTAGAAATTGTGATATTTTATTCATGGTTTCCTCTACTTTCAAACATTCTCTCATGGATTAAAATTATGTGTCCTAAACCACTTACAGCTATAAGAAGTTCAATAGACTAAAAACAGAGTAGAAAACTACACTGAGGCATATCATAAGCAAATTAAAATAAGCTTTATGGAGAAAACAGAACAGTTAACAGAGACAGCAACACATTTAACAGAGAATGACAAATTGCTAATTGCTTGTCAATACTGTGAATATAAGAAATACTACAGTGATATTTGAAACATTGAGAAAACATGTTCTTGTGGCTAGGGAAGTGACTCCACAGTTAAAGATGCTAGTACCAAATGCCTGATACCAGAATTTGGATCCTTCGGTACCCACACAAAACTGTATATAAAAGATATCTATAATCCCAATATACCCACAGCAATAGAAGGTGGAGTCAGGAGAATCCCAAAGTTCATGAGCCAGATAGTAAATAACAAAAATATAGACCTTATTTCAAACAAGGTGGAAGGAGTGGAGCACACTCTGAGGCTTTCCTCTGACCTAAACATGTGTGTGGTTATATGCATGTGTCCCCCTCATCCACATACACCCATAGATAATCATAAAAAAGAAAACTGTATTTAGTATAAATGCTATGTATAATAAAATTTTATTACAGTAATGGTTGAAAAGATATTGTTAAATTAAAAAAATGAGAGAATTTGTAGCTGACAGGTCTGCATTTTAAGAGCAATACTAAAGGAAATACTTCATCTTGAAAAAAGAGATATCAAAATATGACTGATATATAAAAAGAATTTAAGGGTACTATAAGTAAAAGTATACATATTTTCTTGATTTATTTAAAAGAGGACTATTTGAGTTAAGTTATAAAACTATACACTAAGGTTTAAAATATTGATATAGATAGGAAAAGTATTAAAGTGCATAAATGGTACTATATCATCACAAGACTATATTCTACTCATGGTTAAATTTCCTTATTATACACTCTAGCTCAAACAATAAAAAGCTGTGTGGAAATAAAGCTTACAAACTGACAGAGAATAAAACTGTCCTCAAAATATTATTAAACAATTAATGCAAGGGTACAGTAGATATGTAAGTAGAAGGCAGAATATTGGAGGTGAAATAATCTAGGTGGGGTTAGGAAGATGGACTGTAGGATAAGAGAAGGTTAACCAAAATTAAAGATGTTACAAATAAGCTGTATGGAAATATACTTCTTTGCTAGCACATATATGTTAGAAAAGAGAGTTTGGGTAGAAGTACACTGTAGGGGAGAATAATGCTGTGCCCAGTAGCCATAGATCATTACAAGAAAATTTTATTTCCAGGAGTGGGGTAGGATGTCTTCCAGTAAACTGTTGGTCAGGGAGGTCCCTAATGCCCCCAAACATGACAGGCTAGTGATAAGGCTCTCAGTTGCCCAGCAGAAGATGACATGACTGCTGAAGACACCACATGCTTGGGTGAAGATCACTGAGAAAAAAGCTGAAGCCTAGCTGGAAGCACCTCCCTGTTGACTAGTGTCATAATGCTAGAAAGTGCTATGTAGCCTGCTGGGTGGGGGTCAAGTCATCAATGATATCATCCAGCAGTGGCCCTGAAAGCTCTATAGCTGGCCAGCCGGACCAAATGTGCCAATGGATGCAATGGTAGCATGTCTGTTATGGGAGAAACCAACTGCTTTCTGATTGGACTTGAGGCCAGTTCCACAGGAGGGAATTCCTGCCTGGTATTGAAAACCTAATCAAAAGCCTATGACTTCGGGAGGTCATAAGCCCCAAGGGGGAAACTACTACTGTTGTATGGCTAAATGGATATATTATGTCCACCAAACTCTCATCTAAATACTTATGCTTATGTCCATATATTAATGCTACTCTCTTGTTTGGTTAGAGAAGTTTTTTTTTGTGTTTTTTTTTTTTTTTTTTCCCAGATGGGGATGAGACCACTGTTGAGACTTAAACTCATCAAAATGTTGAGAAGAAGAGACAATGGAGTATTCAGCAAAAGTGAGACATCTCTACTATCCGTTGCAAAGTTCAGGGACCATCATGGAAATAATAGTAGAAAGAATGTAAGAGTGCTTTACAATTGTTGTTTTCCAGACACAAAGTGCTCATGGCATTCATGATGTCACAGTGACCAACATAGGACCTGCATAACAGAAGGAAGAAAAATGAAGACATCCAATTAAAAGAGGGGCTAACTGGAAAGAAGGGATTCAGTGAAGGGACAATGGGGTAGGAGAGACAAAAGAGTAGATTATGATTATGCTATATTGTGCATACTTTTGGATATTTTCAGTAAAAAGTATAAAAAAAAGGTCATGAGGATATATGCTTTTAATCCCAGTACTGCAGAGGCAAAGTTTGGAGGATTAGCATGAGTTAGAGACTAACTTGGACCTACAGAGCCTGGGATAGAGTGAGAGCCTGTATTGAAAAAAAAAAAATTCAAATATAAAACAGAACAGCAGAACAACAACAAAATCAATAGTCACATTAAATAAAAATATATTAAATACCCCAATAAAATGTAGATTAATTGCAAAACAGCAATATAGAGCTCCAGTGGTACACTCAGTTAGCACAAAGTACTTATACAGAAAACGGCATTATCAAACTACATTTTGTCTTAAAAGTGCACTTTCAGGATAAAAACACAAATAATCATTAAAGGTAAGAAAAAGTATTGTAAATATATGTTGACAGTAAACTTCAGAAAACTTGCTAAATTTTATTAATATTAGACAAAAAAAGCTTCTTAAAAGGGGAATGAGTCCAATGGCTAAAGAAATATTTCCTACTGATAATGAGGTGAATGTAGCAGGAGAACACTCTTATTAAAGTACATTAATCTATAATGTACTTATAAGTTGAGTTCCACAATAGATGTATCTTAGAAATATAGCCATATTTACATAGGTAATTGGTTTTTCAATAAGTGGCCAAGTTAGTACCATGGAGAAAGAATAGTCTTTTCAACAAAATAAATATCTATATAACAAAAGAGATGAATCTTAGCCCTTACTAAAAAGTTAATTCAAAATATATCACAAAACTAACAAATGATACTAACATCATAAAAAAAAATGCATGTGACAACATTATCTTGTCAGGATACATAAATGCCACAAAGGAGCCAGTCAACTTATTTTAGCATGGTCAGACATTAAAGGTGTACAAGTAACTCAGAAATACTTGAAAAGACACGCAAGCTTATTAGTTGTTATGGAGTTGCAAATTAATACCAAATAAACAATCATCACATTTCAACTGAAATGGCTGGATTCTTGAAAGGCACTAAATGCTGAAGGACATATGTGAAATAGACAATATGAGTAAACACATAACAAGAATGGGAGAACTCATTACATATTTTCCTACAAAGAAAAGATCATGCCTAAATGCCTTCATCACTGCTTTCTACCCAACATTCAAAACAAAACAAAAAAAAAAGAGTTAACATCAATACCTCTAAACTTTTCCAGAAGATTTCCTGCATTATTGTGAAACAAAATCCAAAGACACTACAAGAAAATTGTAGGTCATTTGCATTCATATGCCTCAGTTGGTAAAATGCTTGCTGCTTAAGCAGGAAGAGCTGAGTTTGAATTCCCAGCTCCTATGTAAAGATCAGGTTTGGTGGTGTGTATCTGCAATCCCAGTGCTAGAAGGGCAGAGAAAGGGAACACCGGGAGCTCACAAGCCAGTTAGCCTAGCTGAATCAGTGAGTTATATGTTCAGTGAGATACCCTTTCTTAAAGATTTTAAAGAATAAGGAAGAGAGATCTTGAGGAAGACACCTGATGTTGACTTCTGGCCTCTTTATCAACTCAGTGCACTCACACATTTGTGCCCAAACATATATAAATGTATACAGATACTTGAATGCACATCATGCACATTCACATGAAAGGTAGCAAATTAAACAGTTGTGAGGATTGGGCTCCAGCTGGTGGCCACCAGAAAAGGCTTCTACTCAACTAGGCCTGGCCTGAGTGAGGAAGAGCAGAACACCTGGGAAGGGATTCTCCAGTAACACCTGCCTTGCAAAAACAAAACAAAAAACAACAAAATAGCAGAAGACAGTAATGACCTACTGAGCAGCTCCAGACCTTCAGACAGCTTTCTACAGCTTTCCTTCATCCATGCACCAGCACCTGGAACCACTGGAGATATCAGGACATCAAGAGATGGGAGTCACTCTTCCCCCTACAGTATCCAGCACAGCTGATTTGAGGAGCTGAGTGACCAAACCAGTTGAGACAAGCCCACTGTTCACCAATGAGGGAACCAACTTCACAGTCAACATAGCCTTGCCTATTTACCCACTAGCAATTAGTTGATACTGATTTCATAAGGTATATTCATTTGTGTGAGTTCATCAGACAGGAGTATCATGATCTCACAGTATTTGAAATGGAAAAACTGAACAAAAGGTATAAATTGCTCAAATGATTGGACAAGGTGGCTTTACACAGGTGATGTTAGCACTCCATCACAAGATCTGGAACAAGACAGGGGTGCCCACTCTCACCACTGCTTTTCAACATAGTACTATAAGGTCAAGTAATAAGATCAGACAGAAAAATAAAAAGGACACATATTGGAAAGGAAGAAGTCAAAATAGCCCTATTAGCAGATGACATAAGTGACCCAAAAGACTCAACCAATAAACTTCTAAACTGGTAAATTCTTTCAGCAAAGTGGCAAAATACAAAACCAGTACATAAAAATCAGTATCATTCCTAAACACCAAGGACAAACATTCAGAGAAATAGATCAGAGAGGCTATCTCATTTTGAAGAGCCATGAAAAATATTATTTTGGAATATCACTAACCAAGAAAGTGAAAGACCTATACAATGAAAACATAAAATCACTGAAGAAAGAAATTTAGGAGAACATGAGAACATGGAAAGACCTACATCATCATGGATTAGAAGAATTAATATTGGGAAAGTAGCCATTCTACCAAAAATACACAGATTCAATGCAATTCCAATAAAAATTCCAACATTATTTACAGAGTTAGAAATAATAATCTCAATATTAGTATGGAAATAAAGGAAGCCTAGGTTATCAAAAAATATGCCCAGCAAAAGAAATACCTCTAGAGGTATCACCATACCTGATTTCAAAGGCATATTAATAAGAACAGCATGGTACTGGCACACATAAAAATTAGATCAGTGCAATAGAACTGAAGATCCTAGATTAAGCTCAATCAACTACAGCTACCTGATCTTTGACAAGGGATCCAAAAATCAATCACAAAAAGGTCACATTTTTAAGAAATGGGGCTGAAGAAATTGGATATCCGTATACAGAAGAATGATTTTAGACCCACTCCTCTCACCTTGCACAAAAATCAACTACAGAAGGATTAAAATCCTTAGCATAAGTCCTGGAACTATAAAATGACTAGAAGAAAAAAAACTAGAAAAACATTCTAAGATGTAGGTGTGGGAAAAGACTTTTTCAGTAAGACCTCAGTAACCCAGGAAATCAGACACTCAACCAATGGGATCTCATGAAACTAAATAGTTACTGTATAGACTATATAGACAAGCAAACCATCAAGAAAGCCAAGAGATAACCTATAGAATGTGAAAAAATCTTTGCTAGTTATGCCTCTGACAGAGGTATAATATCTAGAATCTACAAAGAGCTCAAGAAGCTAAGCAATAAAAAAAAAAAAATCTAACAAGCCACTCAAAACTGGGTAGACACTTGTGATAGTTTAAATGTATATCCACCAACAGACTCATGAGTTTTATTAAAGCTTGTAACCTGGATTTCCAGTGACATGGCTGGTAGAGGTGTCACTGGGGGAGGATCCTGGGGCCCAGCCCAAAGGTGTCTTTGGGGCAGATCTGATTTCCAGCCTAAAGGTATGCAGAGTGTCTGAGCTCTGCCTGGATCCTTGCTGTTTTGCTTCTGGCTTTTGTGCTTGCTTTTGGTGTGTGCTGGCAGGTGTTGTCTCTCTCTGCTTTGATTTATGAAAGGGAGCCAATTTCTTTCACCACTGATGGAACTTACCCTTGGATTTCTAAGATGAAATAAATCCACTTCTTCCCATAAACTGTGTCTATTTGGAAGTTCATCTCAGTAACCTGAAGCTGACTACAAGACTTGAGCAGAGAATTCTCAAAGGAAGATATACATACATATGGCCAATATTCACTTAAAGAAGTGCTCAACATCTTTATTCATCTGGGAAATGCAAATTAAATTGACTTTGAGATTTGATTTCACTCCATCCAAAATGGCAATCATCAGACAACCAAATGATAACAAATGTCAGCTCAGTTATGGGGAAAGAGGTACCTTTATTCACTGCTAGTGGGAGCGCAAACTAGTATAACCACTATGGAAATCAGTATGGCGACTCCCAAAAAAGATGAAAATAAATCTACTATTTGATCCAGCTATTGTACTCCTGGGCATATACTCTAAAGATTCCACTCTCTATTTCAGAGACACTTTCTCAACCATGTTTGTTGCCACTCTATTCACAATAGCTAGGAAGTAGAATCAGCCAGATGCCCATTGATTGATGAATGGATAGAGAATAAAATTCTACTCAGTGCTAATGAAAAATAATGAAATTCACAGGAAAATGGATGAACTTTGAAAATATCATCCTAAGTGCAGTCACACAGACTAAAAAAAAAAAAATCAAAACAAAACAAACAAAAAACACCATATGTTCTCTTTCATATGTAGTTCCTAAATTAAACCAGGTGGACCAGAGTATAAACAGGAGTTAGAATTAGGAATAAAGACACATAGCTAGAATGACACTAGGAGAAAGTAGAAATAAGGAAGGAAAAGAATAAGAAACTCCTAACAAACTAGAAAAGGGAAAGAAGATAAAGATTGAGGGTAGAGGGAGGGGAGTAGTGAGAAGGGAGAGTACAGAGATAAATTACACAAAACTATAGAAAAAAGTAATTGATACAATAGAAGCCTTCCTCCTGGACACCATCAAGCACAATATCATCCCCAGTATGTGGGCGGTGGGGGGGGGTACAGTCTAGACAGAAGTGCCTAGTAGTAGGTGGAGAAAGCATAATCCTAAAGTCATTGGACTTTATTCAAATTCTTCAAAGATCACTATCAAGAAATAAAGATGGAAGGGAGGAGGGTACTTAATAGGTTGATATTGTATATATGTAAGTACAATGATTGTGATGGGGAGGTAATATGATGGAGAATGGAATTTCAAAAGGGAAAGTGGGGGGGGGAGAGGGAATTATCATGGGATTTTTTTTATAATCATGGAAAATGCTAATAAAAATTTAAAAATTAAAAAAAAAATAAAAAATAAAAAGGTGAAAAAAAAAGAAATAAAGATGATCTACAGAAAGGAAGAAAATAGAAAATCAAATAACTAATAAAAGATTTGAATCTGGAAGTTATGACACATACAATACTCTCTATATTATATTAACAATATGCTCATGAATCCAGACTTGCTCAGAATCTGGGATGTATGAAAATGCTGAATTTTAAATAAATCAATAAAGATAGTTTCCCCTGGGCTGGGGAGATATCTCAGTGGTTAAAGGTACTTGCTTGCAGAGCCTGCTGGTGCTAGTTCAATTCCCTAGTACTCACATAAAACGAGATGCATAATGACATGTATGCATCTGAAGTTTGTTTGAAGCAGCAAAAGGCCATGGCTCACCTATATACTCTCTAGCATAAATAAACAGACATTCTTTTTTACAAAATTTTTTAAAAAAAGCTAGTTTCCCTTAACTCACAAAAATTGGCACAGGTGATATTAATATACCTCATAGTAATCAATAAATTTATATAGGAATTTTACTTTAAGAACAGATTCCTGAAGAACGTTTTCCAACACCAACACCATCATAGTCAGAGACTTCAATACTCCATTATCATCAATAGACAATTCATCCAAGTAGAAAATCAACACGGAAACAATAGATCTTAACATCATAGATCATCTAAACCTAATAGACATTATGGAACCACAAATCTACACAATACACATTGTTCTCAGCAGCACACAAAACCTTCTCCAAAATAGTTCATATATTAGGCCATAAAGCATGCCTCCATAAATTCAGGAAAACTGAAGTAACTTACTACATCACATGATTTTACAATGCTTTAAAGTTAGAAAAGTTATTGGTACGATAAATGTCTCTGCATATCATGACCCAACATGTGACTGTGACATTCTTTCCGCCCCCTCTTCCGCTAACTCCACAATGCACGACCCATTTACATCAACAAGGAGGGTCCAATGGGAGGGGGTAGATCATAGTTGAGCCTAAACAATGGTACCAAACTGCCTGTATTTGCTGAAAAGAAAACTAATAAATTAAATTAAACAACAACAACAACAACAAAAAAAATAAAGTTAGAAAAGAACAACAATAATCACATCAGGAATTCCACTAGCTCCTAGAGACTGAACAACACACATTTCAACAATGAACGGGTTATGGAAGAAATCAAAATCAATTGTAAAATTTCTAGAATTGAATGATAATGAAAACACAACTTACTAAAACTTCTGGGACACAATGAAGGCAGTCCTAAGGGGAAATTCATAGCACTAAATGCCTTTATAACAAAGACAGAGAGATCCCAAATTAATAACCTAACTGTCCACCTAAAGGGATTAGAAAATCAATAAGAATCCAACCCTAAGAACTGCATATGGAAAGAAATAATGAAGATCAGAGCAGAAATTAATGAATTGGAAACTAAGAAAACAATTTAAAACATTGATGAAATGAAGAGCTGGTTCTTTGAAAAATTACACAAGATTGATAAACTGCTGGCCAATTTTATCAAGTAAAAGAGAGGTCTCAAATTAACAAAAAGAGAAATGAAAAGGAGAGGTCACAACAGACCTCAATGAAATTGAAAGACCCATCATAACATACTTCCAAAACCTCTACAAAATTGGATAATCTGGAAGGAAGGAATTGATGAACTCCTAGGCATATACCACCTACCAAACTAAACTCAGAGCAGATTAATCTCATCAAGAAACCTATCACATTCATTGAGATTGAACAAGCAATCAAAACCTCCCTGAAAAGAACAGTCCAAGACTGGGATGGCTTCTCAACAGAATTCTATCAAACCTTCATTGAAGAACTGAAACCAGTTTTCTCAAACTGTTTTGCATAATAGGATAGCAAGGAATGTTCCTCAATTCTTTTGATGAAGCTTGTATTACCCTAATGCCAAAACCAGACAGAGATACAAAAATAAAAGGAAACTACGGGCCTATACCTCTGACAAATTTAGATGCAAAGATCCTGAACAAAATCCTTGTAAACCAAATTTAATGACATGTCAAAAGCTTCATCCACTTTGATCAATTATGCTTCATCTCAGGGATGCAGGGATGTTTCAACATATGGAAATTGGTCAATGTAATATACCACATAATAAACTTAATCATAAGAAACACATGATCATCTCAATTGATGCAGAGGAGGCCTTTAAAAAAATACAACACCCCTTCCTGATCAAAATGCTGGAAAGAATAGACATGGAGGGTTTGTACCTCTACCAAATAAAGGGTGTAAATACAGTACCTAAAGCGCAAATAATTCTTAATGGGGAAAGACTCAAGGAGTTCCCACTGAGATTGGGAACAAGACAGGGCGCCCACTCTAACCAATGCTCTTCAACATAGTACCAGAAGTCTTATCTGAAACAAAAAGACAAGAGAATGAAATAAAAGGGATAAAAATTTGAAAGGAAGAAGTCAAGTTAGCCCTTTTTGCAGATGACATGATCCTATACCTAAGTGACTTGAAAGTCCTCATCTCAAAACTTCTAAAGATGATTAATTCCTTCAGTAAAGTGGCAGGATACAAAATCAATACACATAAACAAGTAGCCTTTCTAGACACAAAGGACAAATATATGGGGAAAGAAATCAGTGAGGCAGTCCCATTTGCAATAGAAATAAAAGAAGTAAATACCTTGGAATAACACTAACCAAGGATGTGAAAGATCTAAATAATGAAAACATATAAAAAATCCTCAAGAAAGAAATTGAGGATGATCCTAGCTACAGATGATTGGGCTTCTGTGTGAGAATGAAAGTACTTAGTAGCAGAGGCCAGTAAGTTGAAAAGGAGACATAAAGGGAAGAGAAAGGAAGGAAGGGAGGAGGATACTTAATAGGTTGATATTGTATGTATGTAATTACAATGATTGTAATGGGTAGGTAATATGATGGAGAATGGAATTTCAAATGGGAAAGTGTGGGGGTAGGGAGGGAGGGAATTACCATGGGATATATTTTGTAATCATGGAAAATGTTAATAAAAATTAAAAAAAATAAAAAAAAAATTAAAAAAAAAAGAAAAGAAATTGAGGAGGCCTTGAGAAGATTGAAAGACCTCCCACGCTCTTGCAAAGGTAGAATTAATTTTGAGAAAATACCAATTTTACCCAAAGCAACATACAGGTTTAATGCAATACCAATATATATTCTAGTATCATTCTTGACACAGATAGAAAAAAAAATACTCTCAGAATTTGTATGAAATGGCAGCAGGTCTCAGATATCCAAACATATCCTCAGCAAAAGAAATACCTCTGGAGTTATCACCATTCCTGATCTAAAGATATATTACAAAGCCATAGATATACAAAAAGCATAGTACTGCAATGAAAACAGAAACATAAACCAATGGAACAGAATTGAAGGCCCTGAGCTTAGGTCAAGTAACTACAGCTACTTGATCTTTGACAAAGTTGCTGATAAAGTAGACTGGAGAAAAGACAGTATCTTCAACAAATGATGCTGGACAAATTGGATAACTACATGTAGAAAAAAATGCAACTAGACCCACTCATCTTGCCACATACAAAAATCAAGTCTAAGTGGATTAAAAACCTCAATATAAGACCTTAAGCTCTTAAACTACTGGAAGAAAAAATAGGAGGAACTCTCCATGATATAGAAGTGGGGAAAGACTTCCTGAACAAACCCCAGTAGCCCAGGAAATTAAACAAGCACTCAACCAATGGGATCTCATAAAGCCAAAAAGCTTTTGCACTGACAAACATGCCATAAGCAGAGTCAATAGATTACCCATTGAATGGGAGAAAATCTTTGCCACCTATACCACTGAAAGAAGCCTAATATCTAGAATTTACAATGAACTCAAAAAACTAAATGATAAAAAAAATCAAAGAACCCACTCCAAAAATGGTACACAGAACTGAATAAGGTAGCAACTGCTTTCTTGTACTGGGATTTATAGGCCACAGACAAAAATAAATTCTTTTAAACAACCTGACAAGATGTACACACAAGTGCAATAAGGTCACACAGCTTTGGTGGATAATCAATACTTTTCTGATTGGTTAAGAGATCTGCTCAGTGTAAAGGAGCCCTATGGAGACAAAGATTATTCTCTCTAATGTCAAGCTCTCTATATTCTTTAGGTAAAAGAAGGGTTACATACATCTAAATCTCTATAAATTAATAATGCTTATCCCATTTAAACTATGCTGCCTTCACTTCCCATTGGAGAATCTGTTCTTTTTCAGAAGGTAGGGAGACCTGAGGAGATAAACTGCCCCTCTCACTTCAGACAAACCACAGCTGAAACCTCAGAGGAACTGGGGAGATAAGCAAAAGTGCTACTTATATAGTGAACCTGACAATGAGCACCAGGATGGAGACAGATTCTGAGGATATTCAACACTTACCAAAGCAGAGATCCAGAGGCTCCTAAGAGCTCATCAGTGAAGTAGACTTAAAACTCACCCACCACGGCTCAGGGAATTTTGTGGTAGAGGGGTTGGAAAGAATGTAAGAGCCACAGGATGAGATAACATGCCCAGGGGCATCCCCCACTCAAATAATTGTCACTGTTCCCACAACACATAACACACAACCCCACAGGGAAGATCTGCAACCCCGCTGAAGATGGTCCCAAGCAGAATGTGGACAGGGATGAGGGAAAAGAGGGTGCCAACACATGATGTATCCAAATGAAATATGTTACCAGTAATAATAATAATACCCAAACACAAGTCCACTCTACAATATCAAGCTACCATCAATCACGGGGTACAAGAGTGCCTACACATATCAAACTCTCTATCAAAAAAGTAAGTGTTATCTCAATTTTCCGGGTGCTAACTTACTCTCCGTTGGAGAATCTGCTTCTCTTTTCCAGATAGATGCAGATCCTAAGAAGAGAGCTGCCCCAACATACCTCAAAAGGGGCCCGACTGAAACTAAGGACAACTGGCGAAATAAGCAAGGGTGATGTTTTCCTGTGAACCAGATACCAGCACAAAGGGGAAGGAGATCAACGCAGAGAAAAATCAACTCCTACCAAATCAGACAGCCAGAGCCTCAGAGGCCCCCAACACCTCAGCACTGAAGCAGACCAAAAATGAACCCAACATGGCTCAGGGAAATCTTGCGGAAGAGGGGGCGGAAAGAATGTCAGAGTCACATGTTGGGTCATGATTTGCAGAGACATTTATCATACCAATAACTGGGGGCTAACTCCACAATGCACGACCCATTTTCCTTAACAAGGAGGGTCTAATGGGAAGGGGTAGATCACAGATGAGCCTAAATAATGGTACCAAACTGCCTGTATTTACTGAAAAGAAAACTAATAAATTAAATTTAAAAAAAAACTTTAAAATAAAATAAAAGTAAATTATATAAGAATGAAACTTTAGTTCACATTTCAGTACTATGTACACCCAGAATGAAGTACTGATATATCCAACTTTCTATGGAAACTGGGTAACAGAAGAGAAGCAACATTATATGTATATATACCACTTTGGATGACTTGGATATCTAAATGAAATGTCAGTGTGATGGGATTTTCCCTTCTATAAAAATACTTAAAAAAATACTTTCCAGAAACTTGGAAATTTATCCTCCAACTAACTGGTCTCTAGAAACAAGATGCCAATGTCAAAGCTAAAGAGAGAGGGTTGCTTCTTTCCACGTACTATTCAATTCCTCCATGTTTCCAAGAAATAGCACGGGTCACAGAACTGTGTTTCAGAGTTTTCTATGGATCAGACTAAACATGCAGCTACTCATTGGAAGAAGCTTTAGGAAGACTAGATTTCTTGAAGTTCTAGCATGATTCAAACTGATGTTAACTACATCTGTTGATGGACTATGAATCTAGAGGTCATCAGGCAAAACTGAACTAGATTTATGGCCTTCTCTTATGCAGGACTCTGAATGAGGCCATAAAGAGACAGAAATATGGACCCTGCTTTTGAGGAGCTCACAGCTTTGCAGTCCTTCAGCTCTTGCTAATCTTTCATAAGCTTTTAACAGAAATTGAAATTTGTGTCTCTGCTTCTCCATTTCCTGAGTTTAATCACAGTGTCTAGAGTAGCTGATTTACTTACACAACTAAGGGATATAATAGTAAGGCAGAAAATATGCTCACAGTCACAATTTGGGTCATTGGATTTAGTGAAGGGAAAAAGAAAAAATCTTTCTGTGGTTTATAGTCCACGAAAAAATGTAGTTAACTTAGGACCAGTGTGGGTTAGTTCTAAGTGGGAAAAGCTGTACCCTCAGTGTAGCACTTAGCACACTCCTCTATAATTGCTCCTTTATGATCCAGATCAGTTATTTGACTCTCATCTTGCAAACAGGAACTATTTTTTATTCACTCTTATACACTAGACAGAGAGGTCTGTCATTCTTACCTCTGGGTGAGCATCACAATCAGCTATAGCATTTCTAAAAACAATTATGATGTCTACTGGAGACTGATTGAAAAATCAGGGGTTCCTAACCCAGGAGCCATTTCTTTTAAAAGCTTCATAGAAAATTTTGACATGCGCCAAGATTAAAAATTGCCATTTATTGACTGTACATGCTGAATGAAAATGGATAAATACTGAATGCAAAACAATAGATGTATGAATGAATGAATAGAAATCTAGGACTGTCACTGCAGAGTTTCTTTTACATCATTTAGTGAGCATATAAAGAACAAATATCAATGAATGAGTAAGTAAAAATTGTAACAATTTAGTCACAGAGAACATTATATATAGTACAATAAAAAAGTCATGATACAGAAGGTCACTGTTGAGAAATGGGACTGGGAGTACTAAATTATAGTATTAATGGAGACAACTGATTCCAAATGTGCTAGCAATTTCACTGTCTCAACACACATGATTGCATGTATTTAATTTTATCTGGTAATGACTTGGAAATCTTTAATTAATCAATCACTTGCATATGTAATGGAGCCCCTTAAAATAATTTTCACTTCAGGAAATTCAAGCTTGTAAGCCCTTAATATATGAAATATAGTCAATAAACAAGTTAAACTTATGTTTATTTCAGAGATGGGAGGAAGGAGAGGGGGGGGGGCAGGCAGATAAGAAAGAGAATGGGCAAGCCAGGGCCTCCAACCACTGCAAAAGAACTTCAGATGTATGCACCACCTTGTGCATTTGGCTGACATGGTTAGTGGAAAATCAAACCTGGCTCTTTAGGCTTCATGGGCAAGTGCTTTAAGTCTAGGCCATCTCTCCAGCCATTTTTTTTTTTTAACATACTCTATTTGAAGAATAAAATTAGGAAAAAAATAAAAATTTTTATGTATTTATTTGTAAGTGGAGGGGAGGAGTGAAGAGGAGAATGACAGAAAGAATGGGTCCCTGAGGCCCTCAAGCTGCAAATAAACTCCATGCAAGCTCTGCTTTGTGCATCTAGCTCTAAGTGAGTACTGGGGAATCAAACCCAGGTCATTAGGCTTTGAAGGCAAATGCCTTAACTGCTGAACTATATTTCCAGCCCTAGAAATTTAATCTAAGAAATCTTTAAAATCTTCAGTGATTTAGATTCAAGTGTTTTTCAATTTATGCCCAATACTGCTGATATTTTATATAAGCTTTATTAAAATGCTAAACCACAACGCATGTTGGTACCATCCTTTCCCTCATCCCTGTCCCTGTTCTGAAGAGGCCCTCCTCATTGGGTTGCAGGTTATCCCTGTGGGGACTGTGGGTTGTGCATTGTTGGAGCAGTCAGAGGCAATGCTTCTGTGTATAATGTCCCAACTTGGGGCTCTAACAATCTTTCTGCCCCCTCTTTTCCACAAAATTTCCTAAGCCATGTTGGGTGTGTTTTAAGTCTACTTCAGTGATGGGCTCTGTGCTTTGGTAGGTGTTGAGTGTCCTCAGTGTCTATCTCCTTCACCCTTGTGTGGATTATCAAGTTCACTGATAAAGCAGCACTCTTGCTCATCTCTCCAATTCCTCTGTGGTTTCACCTGGAGCCAGGCTAAAGTGTGATAGGTCATTTATCTCCACAGGTCCCATGCCCATCTGAAAATGAGAAGCAGATTCTCCAATGGAGAGTAAAGTCAGCACAGGTTAAATAAGCATTATTGATTTAGGGAGAATTTAATGGATGCAGTCCCTTTTATAGACCAAGATTAGTGGGAGCATGATATTGAAGAGTAAAATAATTATCTGGGTAAGATTCTGACTGGTTTCCTAGTTCCACCTTTCCACTGAGCAAATCTGTTAGCCAAGCTGAAAGCAGTTAGTTACCCACCATGGCTGTGTGCCACTATTGCATTTGTGTGAGCATCACATCAGGGTGTTTGCTTCTGAGTAGCTGAGACCTCAAGTTGCTCAGGCAGATGTTGGCCACTTTCCCTTGGTAGCTCATGTAGTGCCTTCCAGCACTAGACAGGCGGTCTGGGGACTGGCTCTCTTATGGGTTCCAGCCAGGTCTCTCCATGTTCAGTGTGGACAGCCTATGGATCTTCAGCAGTCAGGTTTTACCATTAACCTCTGGTGGATAATCAAGTGCTCTGACAGAAATCTGTCATGCTTTGGGAACTTTGTAGGTTTCTCCAATCAACAGCTCATTGTGGATGTTAGCTGCATCCTACTTCTGGGAGTTACAGGGCAGAGCCAAAGGGTGGGAATGGGAATAAACAAGAGAAATTTAAGGTTAGGCTTCATCTCATCCTTTCCAGGGCTTTTCTTCTCAGGTGCTCCCTACAAAGTCATGTTGAGGGTTCAACCTTTTAGTCTATCTTCCAGGATATAGGTTTCTGGGTTCAGTTTTGTGTTTCTCCCACACCCATCCTTCCCCTCCCCCCAAGCCCTATCCTCCTTATTGTCCAGGCCTATCAGGTAAATCAGGAACTTGGGCTAACAAACCTGATATGCCTTAAATATATGCATTTAAAGGTAAACATATGTGAAACTCAAAATGGGATTGCTAGCTCTAATTTAAATTTAATTAATTCAGCTAATTGAGTTTTGTTTTTTTAATCTATCTGTCTTTCAGTAGTGTTTGAAAACTTTCTAACATACATTGACCCAAGTTACTAAAGAGAACAGTTCTACCTTGTTGGAAGTACACCATTCTCACATTCCAGATCAGGTTTGTTGGTGCTGATATTTTTTCATAATCTCAGAAATTTCCATACCCTTTTTCTTTTGTCTTATAAAGAAAGACTGAAGGCACTATATCTGGGATATATGCAGAACCATTTCTTGAAAATTACTCTAGTATCAACTTAATCCTTTATCAGTCCTTCCACCCAACCATCAGATTCACCCTTTTATTTTATTTATTTATTTTTTTAATTTTTTTTGGTCATTTTTTATTTATTTATTTGAGAGCGACAGACAGAGAGAAAGACAGAGGAAGAGGGAGAGAATGGGCGCTCCAGGGCTTCCAGCCCCTGCAAACGAACTCCAGACACGTGCGCCCCCTTGTGCATCTGGCTAATGTGGGACCTGGGGAACCGAGCCTCGAACCGGGGTCCTTAGGCTTCACAGGCAAGCGCTTAACCGCTAAGCCATCTCTCCAACCCAGATTCACCCTTTTAATATAAACAGATCAAATCATGCCATTGTGTTCAACACTGCCTGCATCTTCCTATCATATAAAATAAAATATGAAGTTCTGATCTTGCTCCCCCCACCTCTATGTGTTTATCCTTGTTCCCCAATCTTGCTCTCTGTACTTAATGAAGGCATCGTCATGTTCGTACATGGAAAGCTGCCTTCACATTGTCACATTTCAGGCTGGGCTTTTCTCTTTATTTGGAGCTCAGATTCTATAGAATGATAAAGGTAGCATTTGATCAAACTTGGGAAAATGGCACCATGTTATTAGTTACCCTACATTGTTTATTTTCTCTATAATAGCTTACCAGGAATAATTATTTCTTTGCCATTTATCTCCATATACTAAGATTCTCACAGGAAACAGATTTTAGTCACTTCTATAAATTCTTTGTACCAAAAAGAGTTAGAGAATTGAAAGAATGATTACATTTGAACATTTAAAAATTATAAACAGTGTGGCTGGGAGATGAGCTGCCTTTGATTCTGAGCACTGAAAAGCCAAATAAAATTAAAACAGAAAAGGCATGGGCACAGGCACTTTAAAGTCCTGTGCCGACTAGAGCCTGTTGTGTGATTTTGCTTTAAAAACCACAAATATAGTCTTTTCTTCTAAAAAGAAAAAGGAAACAATACTGAATATGAAGTATTTTTTAATGTTTTTGTTTGAGATGTACAGTGTATATGTTTTTGTGTGGGTACAAGTGCATATGGGTGTGATGCATGTGTGTGCGCACACATGTTGAAGCCACAGATTGTCATAGGGGGAGTCTTATCAACTGCTTTTCACCTGTAATTTTTTTAAACTTTGTGTTATTTTATTTGAGAGAGAGAGAGAGAGAGGGAGAGAATGGGCGCATCAGGGCCTTCAGCCACTGCAAACGAACTCCAGACACATATGTGCCACCATGTGAATCTGACTTATGTGAGGGGAGTTGAATCTGGGTCCTTCAGCTTTGCAGGCAAGTGCCTTCACAGCTAAGCCATCTCTCTAGGCCCTAAATTGTGTTTTTTTTTTTTTTTTTTTTTGTTTGTTTGTCTTTTGAGGTAGGGTCTCACTCCAGCTCAGGCTGACCGGGAATTCACTATGTAGTCTCAGAGTGGCCTCGAACTCATGGCAATCATCCTGCTTCTGCCTTCCAACTGCTGAGATTAAAGGTGTGTACCACCATACCTGGCCCTAAAATTTTTTTTAAATAATTTTTATTTATTTACAAGCAGAGAGAAATCAACAGAGATAGAGAGAATGGGCATGCCAGGGCCTCTAGCTGCTGCAAATGAACCTGACTCATGCACCACTTTGTGCATCTGGCTTTATGTGAGTACTGGGGAATTGAACTTGGGTCTTAGGCTCTGCAGGCAGGCATCTTAATGACTGAGCCATCTCTCCAGCCCTCCACCTTATGCCTGCAACTCATGGATTCAGCTAAGTCTATGTAGAGTGAGCTCCTGGGATTTCCTGTCTCGGATTTCTGAGTGCTGGGATTACATGTGTGAACCACCACTCCTAGCATTTACAAAGGTGCTTGGATCTGAACTCAGCAAACACTTTGCCTATAAGCTATTTCCCCAGCCACAGTTCTCTCCCAAACAGCAATCAAAAGATATACTTCCTCTCTTTAATTGTGTGTGTGCAAATGTGCAAGTGTGTAGGTGTGTGCATGTGTATGGGTGTGCATATATGTGGAGAGTTGATGTTGACATCAGGTACCCCCGCTGTCACTCTCTACCTCATTCTTGAGACAGAGTCTCTCACCGAGCCTAGAGCTTGCTGATTCAGCTAGACTAGCTAGCCAGCAATCCCAGGGGTCTTTCTGTCTTTACCTCCCTAGTGCTAGAATTATAGACACATGCTTCTGTGCCTGGCTTCTACATGTGTGCTTGAGATCAGACTCTGGTACTCATGTTCACATGATGAGTACTTAAGTGACTGAGCAATCTCCCTAGAATCCACTTTTTTGTTCATTATAGATACATATGAAAATTTGTATAAATTTATATGAACATATTTGTATTTATAAGAAGGGAATGATCTGTAAAGTGATCTGCCACATGCTGTTGCCTTTAAAAATAATTTCAGTTGTACAGAAACATGACATGTTGCATATCCCCTTCTGTACCTATTGTATCTATTTTCCCAAGGGCAGTGCTGCTGGCTGAGATAATGGGAAATAAGACACAGGTGATAGCTACTTTGGTGATGCTAACATTGTACTACAGCAGAAGCATTTAGGATGCTTTCTCTTTTATTATCACAAAATGCTGTAATAAGCATGTAAACAGTATACTTTAGATTGTTACATAGCAGAAGACTTCACAACGTATGACAGACACAACTGGAGCATATACTTGGCACTGCATGTGAGCTTTGTATGTTTGTAGAACTGGACTTACTTAGGTCATGGGGTATTTATGCCCATTTAAATTTGAATCAATACTTCTAAATTTACCCCTTAAGTAGATCACATCAATTTACTTCCATCAATAGTGTATCATATAGACCATCTCCCCATGTCCTTGCCAGTATGAGTACCCATCACTCTTCAACTGGACTAGTCTAATAGTAGGCAAATGACAGTGTACTGCTGATTTAATTTGCATTTCTTTGGCAATTAGTAGCTTTGGGCATCTTTTCAAATCTAATAGCCACTTGATTCAGCTATAAATTTCTTGTACAAATATTCTGCCCATGTCCTTAATGTGATGCTTTTATTTTCTTTATTGATCTGGAAAGGCTATTCATAAAATAAGGATCTAATCCTTTGCTTCTCATGTATAAAATATTGTCTTCATTAGCCCCTAGATCACATTTTGACCACCTGGAAAGGAGATTATCTTCCATAATTTAACTTGTAGATTTCTCTTGCCATCTACTTGAACAAACTTGCTTAAGGACACAATGATTTTGTTTTTGCTTCTTTATCTTGTCTATATTTGTTGCTTAGTCTTCTGTTTTAGCTTTCATGGAGTATCTTTCTGCACAGTTATCTTCTCCCTTAGTCATAGCTCTACAACAGTGAAATATATTTGCAAGTCATTTTGATCTATTCCTTAGTTTTCACAATCTTGACCCTCTAAATACATTTAGCCTACCTATTAACTAAATTTAATCTAAAGTTACTAGTAAAAATTGTCTAGGATAAATCAGTTAGAGGTTAAAATGGCACCTGAGATATTTGGAAAGATTATATATATACATAATAATAACAACAGATAATCCATTTGGCTAAAATTGAGTATTAAAACATTTGGGTTGATGAAAAGCCTGGCAAAGTAAATAATCTGTCAAGATTACAGAGCATGTTAGTAATATTAGAAAAAGTGGCTAAAAATAAGAGGCTTGGGGCTGGAGAGATAACTCAGTGGTTAAGCACTTGCCTATGAAGCCTAAGCACCCCGGTTCAAGGCTCGATTCCTCAGGACCCACGTTAGCCAGATACAAAAGGGGGTGAACATGTCTGGAGTTTGTTTGCAGTGGCTGGAGGCCCTGGCACACCCATTCTCTCTCTCTCTCTCTCTCTCTCTGTCTGTCACTCTCAAATAAATAAATAAAAGTGAACAAAAAAAAAATAAAAAAAATAAGAGGCTTTTTTTTTCCAAAAAAAAAAATACCTTCTTTGAAAAAAAAAACCCCACAAGACAACAATAGCATTGTATGTTATTCTTGCCCTCATGAAACCCAAACTCGATGAAGGGGGTGGCATGTAAACACTACGATAAATGCCACAGAAATGATTAACACACAATCACATTAAGCAGAAAAATCAAACAAACAAAAATTCTTGATAGACTGCAACATGACATAAAAACTGCTGTTCCCAGCAACGTGATTGTGTAATTTCTAAGACCCTCAACCCTAATCAAACATTACAGTGAAAGGCAGTATGGGCCACTTCTCTTTACACATTCACTGTGTCCATGGTAAATTAAGAAGATAACTAAATTCCTTTATTCTTCACTTCTCAAATTTTGACAACAGAAACTGCATTAATTTTTAACAATTAACCATTCCATACAGTCCATGTTATGGGTAACACTCTTGGGAAAATACTGGAAGTAGGTTTTGTGTTGGTCATGTTGCATGTAGACTTTAATTACATCATTAAATTCTTACTGAAGTCTAAGAGTGAAGAAGTAAACATTCCTACCTCCAACCAAAGCTGGAGAACTGAAGGGTTAAGTATCACAGGTGTTGTTAAGGGGTTAGATCCAAGTTCAGAACTTTGAAACAACACTGATCTCTGTCTTCATGATAATACATAGTATAGTGTACTTAACCACTGCAGGAGGAAACTAAATTCCTAGGAGGCTTTTCTGGCATCTCACTCTGTAAAGTCCAGATCAGTGCTAGCTTGTTTGTTTTTAATATGCTTGTATATAATTCAGTGCTCTTAGCATGTAGGATGGTTTGTGTTCCCCAGAATAATTACTTAAATATGCCTGAACAAAGCAATAATTTCAAATGATGTGTTACTGGATCTTCTAGTCTCCCTTTCCCTGATTACAAATCCAGGAAGTTTAGATGATATCAGTGGTCTAAAGTGACTTCCAGAGGCTCTGGTTCCATCTGGTGCTTTACAGAACAATCTCATTTTCTGGGAGAAACAAGTATGGAATCTTTACTCTAAGTTTTCAATAGCCTTTTACTGAGAGATGTTTCAATGGAAGCCAAATGACTTTGCATCAAGTTGCAGAGTTTGGCTTTCTCCTGGCAAGCCCCTTGGGGAGATGTGCATTGTCAGGCTTCAAGACTGCATCTGCTGAAGGCAGCCACTTGCTGACCCTGGGAATGGTAATGAATACCTTTGGCTTTTGTCCTCTTCATTCTACTGAAAACATCTTATTGTTAGTCAGTTTATTGTTCTCTGTCCTTGTCTCTCCTTTTTATCTGCTTTGTTGATAGCCCTTTAGTTTATATACAGTTGTGACTTTTGCCAATATCAAGACTTTTGCAGGGGTACAGATTTACACATATCTGATTAAGAATCTAGCCTCACCCAATTTACTACATATGGGCTTTTCCTGACTTACTTGTTTACTTGTTACTTACCTTTGTAGCTGCTTATACAGTCTGAAAATGAGTGCTTAATATTCTTCAGCTAAGCAAAATTGAGGAGGGCAGGCAAGTTTATATAAAGTGGAATAAAGGGTGATGGCTAAGATCTTGGGGGAACTAAGTCCAACTCCTTTTATTTCCTTTAAACCCTTTCTAGCAAGATGAAATATTTTTCTGTACATTATAAAAATTTTCTTTCTTTCAAATACCTGGTTTTAACAGCAGAAGGGTGGCTCTCCTTGCTTGTTTCTCTGGGCCTCTGCATGTACTGCCCTCTGCCTAGGATGCCTTTTTCCTCTTTTGGAAGTTTACATCTAGTCATCCTTTGTACTCATAAAAATGGCAGTTTTTCTTCTCAGAAAGTTTTCACAGTGGCCTTTTTATACATATTTCAACAAACTACTTACTCTGCATTACTTGTCTATCAACTTGAACTAGGGTGCAAAAAGTCCAGAGATCATTTTGTATTCTGTAAATTGCAGGTGTAGGGACTAGTGCATAGTAGGTGCCAAAGGAGAAAACATACTGAATAAAAAACTCCCTTTCCATCCCATTCAAGAATTAACAGAGATAAGTGGTATTCTGAAAGTAGAAATCAGTGAACTCCCTCCACTGTCCATAAGATTATATGTTTATGCGTAGGATTCTGGGGTTCAGGAGGGGTTCCCAAAACTTATGAACTCCTTAACAAAGAATTAATAAAGATGGACTCAAGAAGGACACATTATCAATCATTATTTAGGGAGAAATAACAAATTGTGGGGTTTAGGACACACACTGCCATGTTGAAACACTATATAGCTTATAAGGTTTATTTAAAGAAATTGAGGTCCTTAGAAAAGGACTGGAACAGAGTTGTAAGCACATAGAAAGTAGCATGTAGATGTGTATGTAGAGAGGCTCAGAAAACACACACATGGAATCTGCCATGTGCTTTCCTGAAGAGGACAGGTATCAAAGCAGAGGAGAAATTACAGTCTTTGGAGAAAAACTGGAATAGAGCCATGACCATGTGGATTTTAGGGTAAATGAGGCTTTTAAAGAGAAATTAGGGTAAAGCTGCAAGAATGTGAACTTGAGAGAAACTGAGGCTTTTAGAGATATTAAGGTGAAGCTGCAAGTACATGAACTTGAGAGAAAACCAAGGTTTTTAAACACATGAAAACAGAATCTTGGAGCTTGTATAGAGAGACCTGGGAGGAACCCATATGACATCGGCTACGGGTTTTTAGGGAAATTAAGAGAACAAATGGTCAGGCTCAATGGAAAAAATTGAGAGGGCAGATATCAAAGAAGAGACTCAGAGTAGAAATGAGAAATGAAGAAGGTTACACTCATGGTTATCCCGAATTTAGAGCAAGTATTCAGGTAGGTAGAAAGTTCAAAGCCAGAGAAAGCACCTGCATGATAGATTTGGAGATCAGAGAAATATCATATGTAATTAATGTGAGAAGTTACCCCAAAACTATCAAGCAGAAGCAAGCAGAAAAGCCATCCAAACCAAGAAACAGTGCTATGCTCCCCCCAAGCACCGCCCCCCCCAAAGATTTAATTGAGCTATTGCACCTGTTTGCCAGCATTTGCTTGTTGAATTACCCTCATCTTTAATAAGTTTCTATGAAGCAACTTGTGTCCTTTTGCCTGGATCCAGTGTTACCTTCTCACCCATCTGAAATTCAAGTAATATTATAACTTTCAGTCTGTTAATTAAAACCTATGAACATGCGTGATTTTGGGTAAAATTGCCTTTACTTAGTGAGGTTCTTTTTAAACATCTTTAAAGTGTTAACTAATCCCCAATTCCTACCAGGTTAATTCTGATGACAACATGATCCCACTATGAGTAGCTGAGGTCCACAAAGTCTCATATAATAAGAAAAAAAAAGTTACCAACTTGAGCAAAACAGTAACAAGGCATTTACCTGTTGGCATTGTTTAACAAAAATAGGCCAAAATTAAAAAATGGGAAAGTTCCATATATCATGTTTCAATTATTCTACCTGCACTTTCATTTGCTCAGCATAGATAGGATAACCCAACCTGACTCAACATTCCTATTATGTATTTAGCTGTTAAGACTTAACTTTAATTACCAAATATTTGAGGAGTGATTGAGATGTACTTTCTTAGTGCTACGAACTAAAGTAGAAGTCTAAGCAGGGAGTTCTAGTGTATTTGAGACTGATAATCAGATACTTTACTTCAAATGGCTGGATACATTGTGTGTGATACACAATACTGATCCTATAGTTGGAGCATTTTCAATTTCTAAAGTTGAGAAAATAAAACAGAAAAAGTAACACATGAATTTTAAGGGGCTATCTTGTTCACATAAGGTACATGAACTTTTTCTTAACAGGTAGATAAATTATTTTCGAGGAGAAAAAAAAACAAACAAACATGATTTGGTTATATGTCCAGTATTAAGACCTCTCTCTTGTTTAAAAAATTAGTTAGATAATTACAACTTTGGGAAACAATTTATTATACAGCTGGGACTGTTGCAAGTATCCCTAAACTTTGATCATGATTTTGTTATGATGAAAAAGTGTCAGCAGCATTTCATATAATGCTCAAATGCTGCTAAAGAAGGAAAAGTCAAGGACGATAACACAAATTACATCATTTATCTTGAATCCCATGTAGGGGTGGGAGAGTAGATTTAGGGAGGAGAAAAAAAGTGTCAGCAGCATTTCATATAATGCTCAAATGCTGCTAAAGAAGGAAAAGTCAAGGACAATAACACAAATTACATCATTTATCTTGAATCCCATGTAGGGGTGGGAGAGTAGATTTAGGGAGGAGAAAGAGAGAGATTGTACTGGTCAGAATTGAAAGACCTGAATGTAGTAACAACTATGGACTGTGAGGTTTGGCTTACAGGGGTGAGAAAGAACTTTACCTAGACTGAGCTAGAAGCAGTTTGTGTGAGAGGCTTGTTGTTATACCTGTGTCTGGAGAACTTGTTCTGGGTTGCATTGTGCATAAATGGACTGGTGTGAGCAGAGGGATATGGCACAGAAAAAAAAATGAAATCTTTGGGCCAGAACTTCTGCCTGTTCAGCTGCAACAGTTTGAGAGATTACAACTATTGAGATTGGGTCACCTGATCTGCATTGGGATAACAGGAAGAATAGACTCTTTTGAAGGAGTATGAATGCTGAAAAAAAGTTTGCTGTTTTTCAAATTCTGCTTTCTTCCCCACTGGATTAACAAATTGGCAGCGCACCTAGTCCTATGGAGTATAACAAATGCAGGAAAGAACAAGTCATTGAAATTGCAACATAGTTTTATTTTTTGGAAATGACCATGGGCAGTGTGAAGCAGGTTTGTTAGATCACCTGTGTGGAGGTCCAATGAAGCCATGAGGATAAACAGTGATTCACAATACAGACCCAATGAAGATGCCAGGAATATGGTATGACTTCAAGAGAGCTGCCAGTATCTGGAGGAAGTTTTCCAGGACTGTGAGTAGCCTAACTGGAATGGCAAAATTGGAACTCCACAGACTCATCCCTGCTAAGAATTATGGAACTTGGAGACTTGTCACTGGCTAGAATTGTAGCACTTGGAGCTATAGAGTTTGATGTTTCCTCTGTTTGTTTTAAATCTTGTATTTCTTTGCTATGCCCAATGTCATCTTTTGCAGTGTGAATGTTTATTCTGTGCCATTATGTTTTTTTTTTTTTTTTTGTATTATGGCTCAGTTAAAAGACCTTGGACTATGGGAATGTTTGACCATCACTGGGACAGAAAAAAAACTATGGGAACTTTTAAAGCTGAGCTGAATGCATTACATTTTACATCATGGATGGATATCAGTTTATGGGGTCCAGAGGCAGAATATGGTCGTGTGATTCATTTATAAACTTACGTGTTCTGAATACTAAGTCCACATTTGGTAACAATTTTGGAATTGGACCCTCCTGGAAAAATGTATTGTAGGGGGCAGCCTTGTGGGTAGTACAGCTAGTTTCTTCTTGCCAGTGTTTGGTACACTCTCCTCCTGCTATTTCTACCTGATGTTGGCCAAGAGGTGATGTCCACTCTCTGCACATGCCATCATTTTCCCCTGCCATCATATAGCTTTCCCCTGAGTCTGCAAGCCAAAATAAAAAAGTCTTTCCTCCCATAAGCTGCTCTTGGTTAAGTGTTATCTGCCAGCAATGTGAAGCTGACTGCAACAATGGGTTAATTTATGAAAATAACTTTAGATAATACCTAGTACTTGTTCAATAAGTATTAGAATTACTTAATTGTTGTCAACATAAAAGTAGGGATGTGCTCAGGTCAGTTGGTACTTGAATATTCCCCTTTCTTTCTTAGTACTACAAATTAAAATGCACAGACTTTAAAAAAAAATTTTCAGGTTTTCTTCTTACCCCTATGTTGCACATTTCACTCTCTTCTAAATTGGACTTTGTGCATAGGCCATCATCTCTTTACAAGTTTGCTCATAAAATTTTATTTGTTAAGTAAGTTTTAATGAAGTTACAATTCAGGAAATATAAAATGACAGAATAGTAAGTGTGTCATCATGGGTAGGAACAGTAGCTATGACACACTGGCAAGCTGTCCACATCTGACTGTAGATTTTTCACACCACTTTATACTCAAGGGTTAACTGAGTATCTAACATCTTTACTAGTGTATCTTTTTAAAAAAATTTTTAAATTTTTATTAACATTTTCCATGACTATAAAAAAAAAATCCCATGGTAATTCCCTCCCTCCCCCCCGAAAGTATCTTTTTTAAAAATATATCTTATTTATGTATTTAAGATAGAGAAAAAGGCAGAGAAAGAGAGAAGGAGAGAATGGGCATGCCAAGGCCTCCAGCCACTGCAAACAAACTCCAGATGCATGTGCCCCCTTGTGCATCTGGCTCATGTGGGTCCTA
This sequence comes from Jaculus jaculus, assembly GCF_020740685.1. Classification (NCBI taxonomy): domain Eukaryota; kingdom Metazoa; phylum Chordata; class Mammalia; order Rodentia; family Dipodidae; genus Jaculus; species Jaculus jaculus. The sequence continues at coordinate 51,362,417 of NC_059109.1, forward strand.
GAGAATTGAACTGGGATCCTTTGGCTTTGCAGGCAAACACCTTAACTGCTAAGCCATCTCTCCAGCCCCTACTATTGTTTCTTAATCATGGTAATATTAATATAAAGAATAATTCTGATGAAAATATAGGAAGCAAGAATATGTAGGTTATTAAAGAAAAAAATGATGGCAGACTACCTGGATTAACTTCTTCAGGAAAAATGTAAATATACCTACTAACTTTCAAGACACCAATTTTTTCATTTTATTTTTTGTCCTCTTTGTTATTGGCATACAGAGAATTAGGTTCATTATGGCAGTTTCAGTGAAATTCTGTTTTGTTTCCCTTTCCCTGTTTCTCCCCCATCTCCCACATGTTTTCTCTTTTCAATCCTCGCTCCTTTGCCATGAAGCACCTTCTTTTTTATTCATTTAACTTTGAACTTTGTTGAAAAAAAATAATGATTTCAGATACAAGCCATCATTTAATTTTTTAGTTTAATGTAATAAAGCTGCATTAACATGATAACTTTGTGCTGCTCAAATTATTAAATGCCATTTCATGAGTTTAATTCTATGGATAGGTATACTTTACATATCTCAATGTAGGAAAAGATGATTATTTTTGTCCTGCTTAAAAGTCATGCAATCCTTAAGGAAGAAGAGGTGGAATGAAGATTGCTTAGCAAAGCAGAGAAGTGTGGCTAGGGAGAGGGCTCACTGGGTAAAGAGCTTGCCATGAAAACATGAGGACTTCAGTTCAGATCTCTAGCACCCAAATAAAAGTTGGTATAGTGGCCTGTCCCTGTAATCCCACTGCTAGGGAGGCAAAAGCAGGAAGATCCCTGGGGCTTGCTGGCTACCTAGTCTAGCCAAATCTCTGAAATTTTAGGTAGAACAAGAGATCTTGTCTCAAAAAATATGGTGTAGTGCAACTGTGGAAGACACCACTGTCAAACTTTGGCCTTCAAAAGACACACATGTTTCTGCACATATATGAATACACATATCCACCACACAGGCAACACACACACACACACACACACACGTACACGGAGGTTAGGCCTTATATGGGTGGTATATGTCATATATCTGCTTTCTCTCTGGGTCACCGTTTCTGGAATGGAAGGAAAAATATGTACAAGTATACTTGTACAGTAAAATATATACAGGTATACTTGTACAGTAAATTTCAAATAACAGTCCTATGTATCATCTCATTGGTTAGTTATGACAAGAATTATTTCGTTTTATTTTACATGTTAGAAAATGAGAATTAGAGAAGATGAATAACTTGCTCAAGTTCACAGAGACCTAGTTAAAAGAATCAGTAGATTTGAGGATTTTTCATTCTGTGCTCTGGAGAGTCACAGCCATTCCTCAGACTTCTTTATCCAGGACTGTGATGCAAGTCGCCTCCCCATTTTGACATAAAGGGCACAGCACAATTGATTACCTATAACACCTAAACATTTATACCTTTTTCTCCTGAATTTTTCCTTTACCTTGGCTAGAAATGTACATATTATTTTATTGATTTATTTGTTCAGTAAGCCTTCACTAAACTCTGGCCATGTACCCAGTTCATGAATCAGAATAAAGGCTACAAAAAATTTTAGTAAGGCAATAAATCTATGTATTTCATTAATACAAATTATGAATGTATAGGAAGCTTCCCCTCTTCTTCTTCCCACTCAAATAATAGTATGAACCTTTTGGCACTTTTTGACTGGATGGATCAATTATCTAACTTGTGAATTTAAATCTCAAAAACCTGAAAAAAATGATTGGCAGATTTTGATTCTGGCATAATCCATCAGACTACAAATGAATTTCCACATTGGTTTAAGCAAAACACTACTGGTAGGGTTAAGTTTGCTAAACAAAAGTAGCAATAATCATCACTGTAACTCTTTTTTACTTCAATTCTGAGACTGGAAATATGCTGTCTAGAACTGTTTAAGTTCATAGGAAGCAAGATATGCAGAAACAGGACTTGAATGAGGAATTTTTTTTAACAGAAGACTAGAATTTAATAATGATTATCTTTGCTGCAATTAGAGAATAGGAAGATCACTGGAATACAGAAAAACTTCAATTTTTATCTAGTTTTCAAGATTGTACAAATCAAATTATATCAGTTTGGCAAATTTCCCAAATTAGCTGCATAAGTTTTCTTTCTCTTACAGAGATTAAGAGTTTTTATGTATGTCACTTGTCATTATTGAAGCTTTTTATCAATGATGAAATATTTCATCAAAATACTACTAAAGAAGAAGACAGGAAGGCAGCATTTTAACCTAATAAGGAACACACCACAGCACTGGGAAGCAATGCGCATAGGGTAGTTTAATGTTGTCAGGATATATTGGCAGGAGGAACACTTACTTTTATAGCCTATGAAACTGGACATCATTATTTATTATTTGATGTTAGTTTACTGAATCTAAAAATTCTATATCTAGTGTGTTAATTTTATACATTAACACTAGAAAAGTATTTACTAAATATCTCCCAAGGGTCAGGCACCATGATAACTAGGAGGTAGTACAGAATACAGATGTCAGAGTGTCTTTTGGTGCTTTCAGGCTATATACTGTCCAATAAAAATATAATGGGATTCATATGCTATGTAAAATATCTCTTTAGAGCTATGTTTAAACACAAAATATAAGTTAATTTTATGACATATATTATAAACAAAGTATAAGCTATTACCACTTTAACATAACATGGATTGAAACTATCAATTTTATATTTTAATTAGTTCCATCTTCAAAATATGGTGTTTATTTTACATTTATGACATTTCTTAGTTTGGGGAGGCATATCTGGTATCCCATAAACACATGTAACTATTGGCAGCTGTAGTGACCAAAACAGAGTAGCAGAAAAAGAATGAAGAAACAGTAAGTTGCATTTTATATTAAATTCTCCTTGGATAACCTGCAGGAAGTTTCAATGTACAATCTCCTCCACTCCAAAAATTGTGAAATTTGTAACTTTGTGAACTTCCTAGTCTTGTAAGTTTCTTTTGCATTAGGAGAATTTTGAGCTTCCCTCCTCTCCAGTAGGACAACTTTCCATTTGGAGGAAATGGTGACATAAGGAATACCTTTGCCCACAGAACCGTTTTCATCATGCTCCTTCTCCCAACTTATGAGCATGGGGGCATCCTTCCATTTCACAGCACCCTTTTCAGTGTCTTGAAATTTTTATTTTATAGGTCTTCTCCTAGATTAGGTATTTTATTTTAACTTTTGAAACTACTGTATATATTTATTGTTTTCCAGATTTCTGTTTCAGCATGTTTGTTATCGGTATAGAAGAAAGCTAAAGATTTTTACTGTCGATTTTGTCCTGCTACTTTGCTAAAGGTGTTTATCAGGTCTACAAGATTTCTGGCAGTCTTCAAGTTATGATATATAGGCTATAACATCTAAAATAAGCATAATTTAGCTTCTTCATTTCCTATTTGTATAGCTTTTATTTCTTTCTCTTATTGCTATAGCTAAGACTTCAAGGACAATGTCAAGCAAAAGTTGGAAATAGACTTCTGGGTAACATGGTGGCATAGGAGCCATACCAAACCAGTCTAGAGAGGTAAATAAGCAAAAACACAGTAAAATACACTCTTATTCTGAAAAGTGAAGTTGTATAAGTTATTATCAACCACAGCAAAGAACCAGGAGAGACTAAGATCTTCTAGAAAGGAGGAAACTTGTCAGAATCCTGCCAAGGCTCCACTGGCCCCAGTCCAAGCATGTGCCCAACGGGCAATGAGCTGACGGAGCAGAAACCAAGTGAGAGACTTTTCACTTGCATCAGTCTCCTTGCAAAGTCAAGAAACCTGAAAAGGGAAGACAGCAGGGGCCAGCTCAGCAGCTGCTGAAGGAGAACACAAATGGGACCAGCTGAGCAGCTCTGGTACAACTCCAGGCATCCTGCAAAGCCTCCCATCCCCCAACCATCAGGACCTGAACTTCCAGAGAACTCATTCAGCCCCTTGCCACAGAACATCCAGCACAGCTGATCAGAACACAAGATCCACAGCACAACACAGAGAGATTGAAGTGGGCACTCAGCAATGGTGAGACTGGAAGCCACCCCAAAAGTTAAAGAGGCTGGCTGACAAAAAAGTAGGTAATAGAGCTGTACTGGAAGTGCTAATCTCTCTTTCCATGTCAGGGTAGGTTATGGGTTACTTATTCTTGGTTGCCTTTTCCATTCGCAATTAAGCGATATTTGAGAGTTGATGACTGTTGCCTTTGATACTTCCTGATTTATAGGGCCTTTGTCTTTTTCTTCTGTCATTATTGGGAGCAGGGTCTGATTTAGACCCAGGCTGACCTGGAACCCATTTCAAAACAGAAATCTCAACCTCCCATTTGTCAGTGTAAAGTAACACACACCCTTAGGGACGCTGGCTTTATAAGGTTACATGTTTGTTTTAATTCCCATTCTTGCATAAATACTCTGTGCTGATTTTGATTGAATGTGTATATTGCTCAGTTGAATCTTAGAATTTTCCAGTAAATTGCTCCACCCAGCCTATGAGAATTCTTGAATAGTAGAAACTCAGCACCTAGGGTTACTTCTGCTGTTTTCTTAGAGTACAAGAACTACACTTGCACCTAACACGGAGGCTCCCAGTTTTATCAAACAAACACTATTAGACTTTAGGTCATAGAAAACACCAAGCACAATTGTAATAAATGAGTTAAATACCCCACTCTCATCAACTGACAGGTCATCCCAGCAAAAAATAAACAGAGAGATATATGGACTAAACGATGTCATGGAACAAATGGATCTAACAGATATTTACAGAACATTCCATCCAGATGCTACAAAATATACATTTTTTCTCAGTAGCACACAAAACATTCTCTAAAATAGACCATATATTAGGACACAAAGCAACTCTTAACAAATATAGGAAAATTGAAATAATTCCTTGTACTCTATCTGATCACAATGGGAAACTAAACTATAAATCAACAACAAGAAAACCTACAGCATATGCACAAATTCATGGAGACTAAACAGTACACTACTGAATGATGAAAGAATCATTGGGGAAATCAAAAAGGAAATAAAAAAAATTCACCAACTCAAATGATAATGTGAATAAAACACAGCAAAACCTTTGGGACACAATGAAGGCAGTCCTAAGAGGGAAATTTACAGCTTTAAGTGCCTATATTAAAAAATTAGAAACCAGGTGTGGTGGTGCATACCTTTAATCCCAGCACTCGGGAGGCAGAGGTAGGAGGATCACTGAGAGTTCAAGGCCACACTGAGACTACAGAGTGAATTCCAGGTCAGCCTGGGCTAGAGTGAGACCCCATCCTGAAAAACCAAAAAAGAAAAAAAAAAAATTAGAACGTCCACAAGTAAACAATTTACTGCTTCACCATAAGGCCTTGGAAAAAGAAGAGCAAGGCAAATGAAAAATCAGTAGACTGGAAGAAATAATAAAAATTAGCATAGAAATTAATGAAATACAAACAAAAAGAAAAAAAATCCAAAGAATCAATAAAACAAAGAATTGGTTCTTTAAAAGGATAAACATGATTGATAAATACTTAGCAAATCTGACCAAAAAAGAGAGAAAAGACACAAATTAATAAAATTAGACATGAAAAAGCCACCATTACAATAGATACTAAAGAAACTCAGAAAGTTATATGGACATACTTTAAGAATATATAGTCCTTTAAGCTTGAAAACCTGAAAGAAATAGATAATTTCCTTGATTCATATGACCTATAAAATTAAATTGCAATGAGATAAACCATTTTAATAGACCTATAACAAGCATGTAGATCCAAGTAGTTATAAAAAAGCTCCCAACTACAAAAAGTCCAAGCCCAGATGGATTCAGTGGTGAATTTTACCAGACCTTCAGGGAAGAAGTAACACCCTTGTTTCTCAAACTTTTCCACAGAATAGAGAAGGCAGGAATTCTATGAAACTCCTTAAGTGAAGCCAGTATCACCCTGATACCAAAGCCAAAGACAGAACAAAAAAAGAAAATTATAGATCGATTTCCCTCATGAGAATAAGCAAACATTTTCAAAAAATATTACCAAACAGAATACAAGAATATATATATAAAAAATCATTAACCCTGACCAAGTAGGCTTTATTCCAGACATGCAGGGATGGTTCAACATACACAAATCAATAAATGTAATTCACTATATAAATGGACTGAAGGACAATAATTACATGATCATCCAACAGATGCTGAAAAGCATTTGACAAAACCAAACATCCCTTCATGGTAAAAGTACTACAGAAACTGGGAATAGAATGAACATATCTCAACCCACTAAAGGCTATTTATGACAAACCTACAGCCAACACAATACTAAATGGGGAAAAACTTGAAGCTTTTCCACTAAAATCAGGAATAAGACAAGGGTGTCCACTGTCCCCACATTTATTTAATATAGTACTGGAACTCTTAGCTATAGCACTAAGACAAGAGATAGTCATAAAAGGGATATAAATTGGAAAGAAAGAGATAATATTATCATTATTTGCAGATGATATGATTCTATACATAAAGGACCCTAAAGGCTGTACCGGCAAACTGTTAGAGCTTATAAATGCTTTTAGCAAAGATGCAAAATAAATATACAGAAGTCAGTAGCTTTCTTATATACTAACAACAAACATGCAAAGGATGAAATCTGGGAATCACTCCTATTCACACTGCCTCAATAAAATAAAATAAAGCAAAATAAAGGACCTAACCAAGGAAGTAAAGGATATCTACAGTGGAAACTTTAAAACATTCAAGATATTGCAGAAGACATTAGGAAATGGAAGTGGAAAGAACTAATATTATGAAAATGTCAATCTTCCCAAAAGCAATCTATGCATTCAATACAATCCCATTAAAATTTAACTGGCATTCTTCATGGAAATAGAAAATAACAATCCTAAAATTCATTTGGAAGCACAAAAAACCTTGAATATCCTAAACAATTTTTTAGCAACAAAACTAAGGCTGGCAGTATCACCATACCCAATTTTAAGCTATGTTACAAAGACATTCTAACACAAACAGCATGGTACTGGCACAAAGACAGACACATACATCAATAGAACAGAACAGAGGACCCAGATGTTAATCCATGTTGCTACAGCCATTTGATTTTTGACAAAAATAACAAAAACATGCATTGGAGTAAAGACAGCCTCTTTAACAAATGGTGCTGGGAAAACTGGATATCTATATGTAGAAGGATGAAAATTGATCCTTATCTCTTTTCATGCACAAGAATCAAGTACAAATGGATCAAAGACCATAACATCAGACCTGAAATTCTGAAACAGCTAGAGAAAAAAGTAGGGGAATCCCTTCAACATACTGGCATAAGCAATGACTTTCTGAATACAACCCAGTTGCTCAGGAAATAAAACCATTAATCAACCAATGGGACCTCATGAAATTACAATGCTTTTGTACAGCAAAGGACACTGTGAATAGAGCAAAGAGGCAACCTACAGAATGGAAGAAAATCTTTGCCTACTATACATCTGACAGAGGATTAATATTGAGGATACATAAAGAACTCAGAAAACTAAATAATAAGAAATCTAATAACCCAATTAAAAATTGGGCTAATAAACTAAATAGGGATTTCTCAAAAGAAGACATACAGATTGCATATAAACATCTACAAAATGTTCTACATCAGGGAAATGCAAACTAAAACTACTTTGAGGTTCCCTCTCACTCCTGTCAGAATGGCTATGATCAAGGAAACAAACAACAATAACTGCTGGTAAGGATGCTACACTATGGTGGGGATGTAATCTGAAACAGCCATTGTGGAAATCAGTGTGGAGGCTCCTGAGACAGCTAAAAATTGATCTCCATATGACCCAGCTGTACTACTCTTAGGCATAAATAACAAGGATGCTTCTCACTACCTTAGAAATACTTGCACAACCATGTTTATTGCTACTGTCTTCACAGTAGCTAGGAAATGGAACCAGCCTAGATGTCCCTCAACTGATGAATGGATAATGAAGATGTGGTACATTTATACTATGGAATTCTATTCAATAACAAAGAAAAATGAAATTATGAAATTGCAGGAAAATGGATGGATCTGAAAATTATTATACTAAGTGAGGAAACCCAGGCCCAGAAAGCTAAATGTCACATGTTCTATCTCATATGTGGATCCTAGTTACAAATGTTCAGACTTTATGTGTAAGTTGGAGTAAAAATCAGTAGCAGAGGCCAGTAAGCTAGAAAAGGGATATAAGAGAGGGAGGAGAGGGGTGGACTTAAGGGGATTACATTGTATATATGTAAGTAGATGAGTAGATACTGCAGATGAAATGGCCTAAACAAGGTCAGGGGAAGAGACTGAGTAAAAGAAGGGGAGAGGGAGGGCTAATCAAAACTCAGGATATTGTGAATAAACCATATGATCACCTACTTTTCTGGATAATGGCACACCCCAAAGCCATAGCCTGTCAAAAAAAAAAAAAAAAAACACTAAAAAGTTGCGAATCAACATCCTTGTCTCATTCTTGATTATAGTAGGAATACTTTTAGGTTTTTTCCATTAAGTATGTTGTCTATAGATCTATATATTTTATTTATGTCTGGTTTCCTTAGGGCTTTAGTGATGAAAGGATGATGTACTTTGTTAAAGGGTTTTCCTGCATCTACTGAAATTATCATGCAATTTTAGTGGGATACAAGGATTGTTCATCTATTTATTGATCTGTGTATAGAACAATCCTTGTATCCCTGTAATGATGCCCACATGGCCATGGTGAATGAAGTATTTAATATGCTGTTGGATTTTGTTTACAAACTTTAAAAAAATTCTTGTTTATTTATTTATTTGAGAGCAACAGATAGAGAGATAAAGAGGCAGACAGAGAGAGAGAGAGAGAGAGAGAGAGAATGGGCACGCCAGGGCCTCCAGCCACTGCAAGCGAACTCCAGACACATGTGCCTCCTTGTGCATCTGGCTAACGTGGGTCCTGGGGAGTTGAGCCTCGAACTGGAGTCCTTAGGCTTCACAGGCAAGCACTTAACCGCTAAGCCATCTCTCCAGCCCTATAGAAACGTTTTATTGGGAATTATTGTACCCATCTTTATCAGGAAGAGTTGACCTATATTTTTCTTTTTTATTGTTGTTGTGTCCTCATTTAGCTTTGGTAGCAGAGTAATACTGACTTTTTAATAAAATGAGCTTAGTCTCTTTCCTTCCCTGTCTAGATTATGGAGAATTGGCATTAGTTCTTTCTCCAATGTTTAGAAGAATTCAGCAGTGGATCCATGCATCTAGAAGAACTTTAGAGACTTCCAGGTAAGATGGTGGCATAGGAGCCATGCTAAACCAGTCTAGGGAGGGAGTTAAGCAAAACCACAACAAGGGAAGAAGTATAGGTTATTCTTAGACACAGCAGATAAGCAGGAGAGACCAAAATCCACCAGAAAGATTGAAAATAGCCAGAATCCCACTGAGATGCTTGCAGCACACCGATCAGTGTGATATGTGCACCTGCTGGGCACCTCTCACCAGGAGAGCTAAGCAGCAGCAGCAGCAGAGACAAAACAAGAGGATTTTCCAACCTCATCAGCCTCCTTGCAAAGTCAAGAAATCTGAAGGAAAGGCAGCTGAGATCAACTATGGAGTTACTGAAAGGGATGCAGGCAGGATTGTGTGAGCAACTCCAGGCTTTCTGCACTCTCCCATCCCCCAACCATTAGAACCATGAAGCTCCAGCAATCAGCCCCTGGTGGTAGTTCATCCAGCACAGCTCATCAGAACTCCAGCTCCACAGCATAACACAGAGGGATCGAGGTGGGCACTCAGCATTGGCGAGTTTGAAGCCACCCCAAAAGGTAACGAGGTCAGCTGACAGACAGACAGATAGACAGACAGACAGACACACACACACACACACACACACACACACACACACACACACACACACGTGCATAGGATTGCATTGGAAGTGCTAATCTCACTTTCCATGCCAGGGCAGGCTATGGGTTACATATTCTTGGTTGTCTTTACCATTTCCAAATAAGCTGTATTTGGGGGTTGAATATTATTGCCTTTGATGCTTTCAGATTCATGGTGCCTTTGTCTTTTGCTTCTGTTATTATTGGGGGCAGGGTCTGATTTAGATCCAGGCTGACCTGGAACCCAATTGAGAACAGAATTCTTTACCTCCCAGCTGACAGGATTAAGGGTGTAGTGCAACACATATCCTTAGAGATTATGGCTTTATAAGACTATCTGTTTGTTTTAATCCCACAATTGCATACACTGTTCTGGTTTTTATTGAATGTGTATATTACTTAGCTGAATTTAAGATTTAAAAGGGTTCCACCCAGTCCATTACAATACTTGCTTATCAAGCAAGATCAATACCTAGGATTACTTCTGTAGTTGGATTGGGGTATAAGAGCTACACGTGGCGCCTTAAACTCTTATCTTGAAAGTATATGAAGGTGGTTTACCACATCTAAGAACACTGCAGATAAGCAGAAAATCCAAGCAGCAAATCAATTCAGGATGTAAAAGTAGTTACATTATAATGCAAGAAACACAAAGAAACAAGACAATGAAACCCTACCAAAAATTATAAATCTATCAGAAATGTTCACCAATGAGACTATTTTAGATGAAACGGCTGACAAAGATTTTAAGAAAATGATTGTATCTATACTCCAAGAAATCAAAGAAGAAATCAAAGGAATCAAAGGAGAAAACAAAGGAATTACAGAAGAAAACAAGATCTTGAAAGAGAACACAGGAAACCAGCTTAATGAAATAAGGTCATTATAAGACATGAGTAAGGAAATAGAAATACTGAAGAAAAACCAGGCAGAAATTCTAGCTCTGAAGAACGTAATTAGACAAATAAAAAAACTCTGTTGAAAGTCTCACAGTAGAATGGGTGAAGGAGAGAACAGAATATCTAAATGAGAAGACCAGGTGGCAGACCTAATACAGTCCAACAAAGAGAAAGACAAGCTAATAAGGAAGGTATGAATGGGAATTTCATGATATCCGGGACATGATTAAATGATCAAACATAAGAATTCAGGGTATAGTAGAAGGAGAAGAATTTCAATCCAGAGGTTTAGTAGGCATTTTCAACAAAATCACAGAAGAAAAACTTCCCCAAATTGGGAAAGAGATGCCAATGCAGATACAAGAAGTTTTAGAACACCAGACAAAACCTGGAAAGAACCTCTCCTCGCCATATCATAATTAAACCACCTAAAACAAAAACCAAAGAAAATATATTAAAAGCAGTTAGAGAACAAAGCAAGTCACCTACAAAAGCAAGCCCATCAGGATCACAGGAGATTATTCAACATAAACTTTAAAAGCCAGAAGGGCTTGGAATGATGTATTCCAAGTTCTGAAAGATAACAACTGTCAACCAAGATTACTTTATCCTGCAAAGCTATCTATCTAAATTCATGGAGAACTAAGGACATGCTACAACAAAAACAGGCTCAAGGAACTTATGACAACTAAGCCAGATCTACAGAAAATACTTGAAGGAATCCTTCATGTTGAAAAAAAAGCAAAACATACACAAGAGGGCATAGGAAAAAATAAACCATACTCCAATAATAGTTAAAACAACAAATACAGGGAAAACAGGAAGCACTACAAAATAAGAATGGTGAGAATAAATACATACCTTTCAATAATAACTCTTAATATCAGTGGCCTCAATGCCCCAATCAAAAGACATAGGCTTGAAGATTGGATTAAAAGGCAGTATCCTGCCAGTTGTTGCCTCCAAGAAACACATCTCTAATAAAAGATGGACACTGTCCTAGGGTGAAATGATGGAAAACAGTATTTCAAGCAAATGGGCCTAGGAAACAAGCAGGGGTTGCCATCATAATACCTTACAGGATAGACTTCACAGCAACATTAGTGAGGAAAGATAAAGAAGGTCATTTTATACTGATCAAAGGAACACTCCAACAAGAGGACATTACAATCCTAAATGTATATGCTCCTACCATGGGGGATCCTAATCTCTTCAAACAAACACTGTTAGACTTATGGACACAGATAACACCAAATACAATTGTAGTGGGCTATTTTAATGCCCCACTCTCATCAATTGACAGGTCATCCTGGCAAAAAATAAACAAAGAGACATCTGGATTAAATGATGTCATGGAACAAATGGCCTAACAAATATCTATAGAACACTCCATCCAAATGCTGCAGAATATACATTTTTTCTCAGCAGCACATGGGTCATTCTCGGAAGTAGACCATACATTTGTACACAAAGCAAATCTCAACAAATAAAAGAAAATTGAAATAATCCCCTGTATTCTACCTGACCACAATGGGATTAAGCTGCAAATTAGTAATAAGAAAAACTACAAAGCATACAGAAATTCCGGAAGACTAAACAGTACACTATTGTATGATGAATGGGTCACTGATGAAATAAAAAAGGAAATCAATAAATTGATAGGATCAATTGATGATGAGAAAATAACACAGCAAAACCTTTGGGACACAATGAAGGCAGTCCTAAGGGGGACATCTATAGCTCTAAGTGCCTATATTAAGAAATTGGAGAGTTCACAAGTAAAAAATTTAATGCTTCGCCTTAAGCCCTTGGAAAAAGAAGAACAAGGCAAACCAAAAATCAATAGACAGGAAGAAATAATAAAGATGAGGGTAGAAGACTTTTGGTTAGTACTTCAGTTTCTTTGTTTTATTTATTTATTTATTTTCTTGGTTTCATTTTGAAAGGTTACAATTTTTTTTTCTTTTCCAAAAAAATCATGTTTTCTTCTCCCCCCCACAAAAAAATCATTCTGTCATCAACAAAGCTGTGTTATTATGGACTGATGCTGAAGACATAAACAGGGATTCATAAAGAAACCACTGTTTTAATGTCATTTACTAAAATTGAAATTTATTACACATACACAAATGTTCTCACTATTACTGTAGTATTTGTCCTAGACCTAATGTGGCATTGCTTTTGTTGTTTGCTGCTGGTGGTGGTGTGCGTGCGTGCGTGCGTGCGTGCATGTGTGTGTAGTGCATGTGGTACTGAAGTCGACATGGAGAATCTTTCCAATTACTCTCTAGTTTATTTAGTGAGGCAGACTCTCACTTGGACCCAGAATGTCCAGTTAGTTCAATGTTGCTGGGATGAATATCCAAAGTAGACACAGTTTATGGGAGGAAGGAATTTTATTTCAAGCTTACAGATCTAGCGGAAATTCCATCAATGGCTGAAGAAGGTACCCTTTCAAAGATCTAAGCAGAGAGAACTACAGCAAGCAAAACACAAGCACCAACAAATAGGAACCAGCCAAAGTTTAGGCCTCTCTATACCTTTGCGCTGGAATCAGATCTGCCCCCTAATGACATGCCCCTCCCCGCATAGCAGGATTCTTTTGCCTGCTAGAGCTGAAACTACAAACTCAATTTCAATAAAACAGCTGAGTCTACGGGCCATACATTCAAACTACCATATAGAGCTGTGGATTCCACAAGTCTAGCTAGCCAACTTGTTTCAAGGATCCCTTATCTCTTCCTCCTGGGTGATGGGATTAACGGGGCTGCTATGTCCACCTGACATTTATGTGGGTGCTGAGGATCCAAACTCTTAACTCTTATGGTTGTGTTAGAAATACTTTATCCACTAAGCTACTGCCCCATCTCCATAATGTGCTCTTAATATCATAATCTTTCTGGAAAAAAATACTAAAATTGTTTCTATGGTACACCTTTATATAACTTTGACCTAATGTTACATTGTTATTTCTCCCATACTTATATATTAAAAGTCAGAGACAAAGAAGTCAATTTCTTAATGGCATTCTCCCAATCATGCCTAAGTTCATGGTTTTCTAAATTCTAGGTTAATTCTAAGTTTGTCATTAATTAAACTGTGATTGGAAACAAATCACTACTTTCCTTAGAGTCAGTTTCACAAGGTACCAGGTATGAGTCTTCAACAGAACAATCTCCAGGGTGTTCTTTAGTTGAAAGCTCTTTTTCAACAATAGATAAGTTTTGTATTTTAATAGAAGTAAATGATGTGATTTCTAACCGTTTTTCTTTCAAACATGTGAAACAGACAACATACATAATTAGTTAAAGAATAATGGAAAGGACAAAATGGATTTGAGCTAGTGAGCATGTAGTGAGAAGAAGGAAGGTATATAAGATATGTGAATCTATCACCTTCTAGCACAACAATTAAAGTCATTCGGAGGGAAAATCATGAAATATTTTATTTTTTATTTTGTTTTGGCTTTTAGAGGTAGGGTCTTACTCTAGCCCTGGCTGACCTGGAATTCACTATGAAGTCTCAGGGTGGCCTTGAACTCATGGCAATCCTCCTACCTCTGCCTCCCAAATGCTGGGATTACAGGCATGCACCACCACGCTCAGCAAAAATCATGGAATATTTTATCTTTACAAAACCAAAAAGAATTCTGCTCCAATATGTATAAAGGAATCTCAATGATAATTGGAAGGTTCCTGGAAGATCCAACTTAAAAAAACTGAGTTAGAAGGGCTGGGGATACAATGCAGTTAAGTTAGTATTATGCTTGTCTAGCATGCACAAAGTCCAGGGTTTCATCCCAAGCCTCCCATGCAACTAGGACTGCTGGTGCACGTTGGTAGAGGTAGGAGGATCAGAGGAAAAGAAGTCATCAAAGGTCATCCTGAGCTATATATGACAAGTTTGAGACCAGGCCAGCCTGAGCTACATAAGACCTTGTCTCAAAGACCAAAAAAAAAAAAAAGAAAAGTTCTTCATATATTATTATATTAAATAATATGCAGTATTATTTAATTATATCATGAAATAATTTTGATAAGACAGCTTAACGATCTGGATGCGTTTATAATTAAATTTCAGTCCATATAGTCCAAATCATATTATAATGGTTACCTAATATCAGATGCCTTATAAAATTGCTATACAAGGGGCTGGAGAGATGGCTGAGCGGTTAAGCGCTTGCCTGTGAAGCCTAAGGACCACGGTTCAAGGCTCGGTTCCTCAGGTCCCACGTTAGCCAGATGCACAAGGGGGCGCACGTGTCTGGAGTTTGTTTGCAGAGGCTGGAAGCCCTGGCGTGCCCATTCTCTCTCTCTCTCTATCTGTCTTTCTCTCTGTGTCTGTTGCTCTCAAATAAATAAATAAAAAATTTAAAAAAAATTGCTATACAAGTATTCCTAATTTCCACTTATCCACATAGCTTATTAAGAACCAACTCAAGAATCTTAATACAGCCAGGTACTAAAGGCACACACCTTTAATCCCAGCACTCGGAGGCAGACGTAGGAGTATCTCCATGAGTTTGAGGCCACCCTGAGACTACATAGTTAATTCCAGGTCAGCCTGGACCAGAGAGAGACCCTACCTTGAAGAAAAAAAAAATCTTAATACAGTTTTTTCTATATAAAAATGAACGGGTTTTAGATAGTTCAACATGATGAATAATTAATCACTGGAATTCTGTTAAATAACTGTAAGAGTTGTATTTTTACCTTGAAAAACTTTCATCCTGAACACAGCTGTGAAACAACTTTGGCTTCAAATAGAAAGCGTATAATAAAGCACCTCCTAGCTAGAGTCAGGTTCAAGAGGTTTATGGTAGTGAACAGCACAAAAGATGAAATGTTTCAATAATCCCCTTAGGCTGATTTAGCTAGCATCCACAGAGTCAAATAACCTATACATCATGTATCCTTGGTTAGCTGATTGTTTAGAATAGATGTATGAGTCACTGGATTTTATTTTAGCAGCTGGGCAATGCAATTCTCCTTTTGCCGAAAATATTAAAATACAGAAATGTGATAGCAAGTGGGGTGATGTCAAATCTTATATAGGATGCATATCAACCACTGTGGAGGGTAAGACACTCTTTTCCTTTGCCATTCCACACTTTACCTTAGTAGGCACAAATTATGAATTAATACATGTAAAAATTGTATCACACTAACCAGCCATGTACAGCATATAATTAAAACAATTGCGTGTGAGTTAGAGGCGTCAGAGGGAGAAAGCCTGCAAAGCTAAAGAAATCTGACATTAAAAGGAGTAGGCAAGACTCTATTCTGCATGATTTCAGGTACAAATGAATCCCTGTGGGACTCAAGGGAAGTGTATATATAATACATATTAATTCAGTCTTTCCCTGTAGTCACTTTCAAGAGTTAGTGAGGGTACCTGCAACAATGCTGGCAAGCTGCTGAGTTCTGGTGATAGGGTATATGCTGCGGGCCTGAACAATTGCTGAAGCAATTTTCTTGGCATGCTTTTCTTCTCCATATGCCCTTAGGATGGAAGCAAGTGCCTGTGGATCTAAAGCGTTCACAACATCGGCAGCAGTGGGCATGTCAGGGTACCTGTGCACAAGAAGAACTCATTAGTCCATGGACATCATTTTTATCAACAAGAACAGAAATGCCAGAGTACTGAGGTCATAAAATCTGAGGACACATGGTCTATGAGAAATTCTGAAATGTGATACAAATGGAACAGTTTCCATTGTACACATCCCACATTATGGCAAGAGGAGAGACTCATCAAGGACAAGGCAGCAGGAAGTCAAATAATTGTACTAACTTATAACTTCATTTATTATTTAAAAAATATTTTTATTTATTTTTTGCAAGCAGAGGAGAAAGAGAGAGAAGGGGGGAGGGAGGGAGGGAGGGAATATGAATGAGAATGGGTATGGAATGACCTCTTGCCACTAAAAACAAATTCCAGATATATGGCCTACTTTGTGTATCTGGATTTATGTGGGTACTGAGGAATCAAACCCAGGCCATCAGGCTTACAAGCAAGCCTCTTTAACAGCTGAGCCATCTTTCCAGCCCACCATTTTTTACTTCAATTCACAGAAAAGTTTTATTGATCCTATAGATTTCTCTAAAGCTAAAATAATGAATGAATGTTTACATTTAAATTATTAAAAGAAATTACTGCTTGAATTATTATTTTTGTTTTAGAATAGGAGACAGAAATCTTGACAATGATCTAAGAACAAGTCTAAATCTCAGGAGTGTAATCAATCTGTAGTAGAAAAAACACCTATTTGTGGGGAGAAAACTGAACTAGAAAGCTACACAAGAAGATACAACTGGTTAGTTTTCTTTCCCAAAATCTAAAACAACCTGAATGTTGTTTGAAATATGTTTAATAATATTAGCTTAGTCATTCATGATAAAGGTCAGCATGGATTAAAATGTGGAAACAAATGAACAGCATTGAACAAGCCTAAATTGTAACTTCAGATAGAGGATAAAAAGAAATCCCAACTTTCCATAAGGCTAAATTATAATAGCAGGAAACAGTATTTGCTCTCAGATATTCTAGTTTACTTTAGAGAAGTGGACCAACAAATTCTAACCAATGAGGAAAAGCTGACTTGACTTTAGAAACAGTCACCAGTAGTACATTTACTACTCCTTTGTCAGTGAAAGGCAATGTCCTTGGATCTTTGCCATTCATATATTTTGGGCTTAAATGACAAAATCACTGTGAGATGTTAGCTACCTATGAATTCATTTACCCATGCCACTGATCACTAGAATATACCTTGGTAATGATGATAAATGTAGACTTGATAGGATATAGTCTAGCTCTAAGACAATTTTAAGATTATGTAAAATACTAGTTAAAATTCTCATTCCTGGCATAAAATACCTGTCAAAAAACCAGTTTAGGTGAGGACAAGTTTATTTCAGCTTAGAGTAGATCTAGCTTACACTCCATCATGGTGGGGAAGGGACAGTGGCAAGAGTTTGAAAGAGCAGATAATATCCAGCACAATGAGGAAGCAGAAAGTGATGAACACTGCTCAGCCAGCTGTCTTTCTTAGTGTCCAGGACTCCAGCCCATGGGATGGTGCTGCTCTCATTTAAAGTGGGTCTTTCCCACCTAATTAACTTCATCAAGACAATCCTTCACAGATATGCCCATAGGCTAATTTACCTACACATTACCTCACAAGTGATTCTAGTCCAGTGAAATTGACAATAATATAAACCATCACAATGGCTAAACTTAATTTTTCATATCTTTGTACTCTTAAACAATAATATTAAAATGGCCCTTTGATTAAATGGATTTTATGGACAACATGCCTAATTTTATTTTACAATTATGTTAAAACTGAATAGTAGTGTAGATGTTTCTAGAAAACAAGGTATACATGGGGTTGGCAGACCACCAAACAGCTTTAGATTAAGTATTTATATGGTGAGCAGGTTAAAATGGTTGGAGAGATGGCTTAGCAGTTAAGGCATTTGCTTGCAAAGCCAAAGAATCTAGGTTCTACTCTCCAGGACCTCTGTATGGCAGATGCACAAGGGGGCCCACACATCTGGAGTTCATTTGTAGTGGCTGGGGGCGCTGGTGTGCTCTTTCTCTCTCACTCTTTCTCTCTCATTCTTTCTCTCTCTCTCTCTCTAAATAAATAAATAAATTTTTAAAAATTAATATCTGTTCCCCTAAAATATTAAGAAGGAGAGGGGAGTGGGGAAGGGGAAAAAGGGAGAGGAGAAGAGAGGAGAGAGAATGACACTGGGTGGGCTCTGGTGTTAACATTCCACACTTGTGATCCAAGCCTCTGGCCCTTGTCCAAATTTGTCAAAAAAACTGGAAAAAAAAAAACAAAAAAAAAAAAAAACAAAAAAAACCCTGGACACTGAGAAGAGAAGAGCAAGTTACTGAGGATTTATTAGTGTAAGACAGAAACAGGAGAAGGGGGGGGAGGCAGGGCACATGAATGCTCCCAAGCCCAGAGGACTCGCTTCCCACCCTCTCAGCACCTCTGCCACAGAAAACAGAATCTCTCTTACATGCAGCAAAGTCTCCCCCACATACAGAGCTCAGGAACTTAAGTGAATTAGGCACCCAATTACAATGAACCTTATTACCAGGTTCAGGCATACAGAAAGGACCCTGATTGGTTGATGAGTACAGGGGAAACACTAAGGAAGGTTCCGCCCATAGATGTTAAGTCCTAGAAAAGCTCAACAAGAATCAGGGAACTCTTCTGCTGCTCACTGCCATGTTGGATGAGACTGAATCGGACTGGACTTCTAGTTCTACCAGGGCAGAATGGCCTCTGTTTCTTGGGGCCTACCCCTAGCTGACTATATAAAAATGTACCTTGCTCCTAATCATTCAGTTTGTTCTTATCAGTTCTACAGGTCTCACTGACTTACAGTGACTAAACTCACAACAAAAATAAAATTATTAACACAGGCGCCAATTTATTAAGTCCTAATGAGGATTCTAACAGCTAATAGAACTAGACATTGAAATCCAAGAAGCTGTGACTTTTTCTCTACTTACACAAGAAAACAATATAATATAAAACCTTTTGTTGAAGTTGAGATCAGCACAGAATAAGTTACTTAAAAAAAAAATTTAAACCCGGTGTGGTGACAAAAGCCTTTAATCCCAGTACTCAGGAGGTAAAGGTAGGAGGATCGCCATGAGTTCAAGTCCACCCTGAGACTACAAAGTGAATTCCAGGTCAGCCTGAACCAGAGAGACCCTACCTCAAAAAACAAACACACAAAAACAAAAAACAAAAAACATTTTATTTATTTACTTGACAGTGAGAGAGAGAAAGAGGCGGGGTGAGGTGGGTGCACCAGGTTTTCTAGCCACTGCAAATGAACTCCAGATATATAGGCCACCTCTGGCTTTGGGTGGATACTGGGGAATCGAACTTGGGTCCTTAGGCTTTGCAGGAAAGCACCCTAACTGCTGAGCAATCTCTCCAGCTGATGCTACTATTTAAGACTCCAGCATTAAATGCCTCTTGTGTTTAGCTTCACCACAGGTGTATATTAATCCTCTAGGATCAGACAGACTATGGTTTTGTTTTCCCTGAATAACTTTCTCTATGATGACATTTGTATTAGCATCACACATCTTGCATTTCTGAATTTACTTTATCTAATTTCAGCTGTATCTTCTCTCCTATGCTGCATGCCTTACAGCCTATGCTATTTACCTGGAAGCCATTTGCTCAAATCTAATTTCATTCATTTAGCACTGCCTTAAGAGATTAAGCCTCAGGAGTGGTTTTATTGTGAAGTTCATGGAAGGGGACTTCAGGGATGCTGACACACATATGACAATTTGCAGGGAAATCATGATATTGTGAAGATGAACTCACCACTATGAACTGGAAGCTTTGTTCATGTATTTCAAAAACCATCTTCCCTAGCAAGATGGAAGAACAGAGCTTTGACATTTTATTGTTTCTGTACGGCCACAGCAATCTTCACATTGAAGAATATACCTGACCTTTACTCGGTTAGTCAGTGGTTGTTAAAGGATTTTTATTATTTTCTTTTATGATGTTACTTCTCATTCTATGAATGCCAATAAAGTGTGCCAAGGGCCCAAGACTTAGAAACAACAGGATTCTAGCAAACACAGGCCAAAGTCCAAGTTAGCAAGTCACAAGGACAGGAGGCTGTGTGTGAATAATGACCACAGGACAGAGTGATTTATGGTAGGACATAATATAATCAAGAAAAGCAGGGTTAAGTTTTGTACATTTAGATTTAGATTAAGTATTAACCTATGTTTTTAAAATTAATTCAGAGGAAAGGAAATTTTCTTGCATCTCTACAATGTAAGACTCTGTTGTGAAGCAGATGATGCACCTGTCTGACTAGTGGAGACCACACATAAGTATTCCTTCAGTGGGGAAGGATGCGGATGGGGCACAGATGGCATCACCTTCGCTTCTGTATCTGAGGAACACTGGAAGCTGCACTTGTGGAGGAGGGTTACCTAAAGTGACTACATGAGAGAGTGTACTAAAGTAACTGCTGACCTCCAGTTAGTGTCATTTGACAGCATTAGAATATAAATTAAATATGACTCCCCCTGCTTCTCACACTGACACAGACATACACAGAAATGAATTCATTATTCCAGCTTCATATTTATCCATATAAGTGGTAAAAGCCAATACTGTATCAGCTGAAAGGCACTGTCTAAACTTTTTCTGGAAAGACTATCATTATTTTCCTCTTAGAATTCTGAAGCCAAAGAAATACTAAAATCTGTAATGAGTAGTAAAGAGAACTGATTTATTATGTATAGGTAGTGTTAGATATAGGTGTATGCTGGGAATACTGCAGGCTTAAAGGAAATTAAATTTAGAGTGTTTTTGAGAAATTGATTTTTAGTTGTAAGGAGAAATGCTTTATCAATACTCACCTGCCACCATCCATCCTCATGTCCAAGGGCCCATCCTTCCGAAGGGAAAAACCTCTTTCAGGAGCATCAAGTTGCATGGAGGAACACCCAAGATCCAAAAGAACCCCATCCAAAGTCCCTGGCTGCACACCAGACTTCACTAACAAGGCTTCTGCCTTGCTGAACGGGCCTAGCATAGGTCGGATCTGGTTACTGTGGGAAAACCAAGGAGAAGTTGTATTAAAGTCATTCTTAAAACCTACAAGCAAAGAAATGGAGCATATTCCATCAAGAGATGCTCTAACCAACACTAGAACCAAATAATTGTTTAGTGCTATATAAAAACCAGCAATCTAGAAACTATATAGCTTTGGCTTCAAACCCTGAAGCTGACCTAATGTGATTTTATTCTTACTAATAAACTCAGTTAATTTCATATCTTTAAAAAAATATTTTTAACTGTTTAAGAGTGATAGAGAGAAAGAGGCAGATAAAGAGTGTGTGTGAGAGTGGGTATGCCAGAGCTTCCAGCCACTGCAAACAAACTCTATACACATGTGCCTCCACCTTATGTGGGTCCTGGGGAATGGAATTTGGGTCCTTTGGCTTTGTAGGCAAGTGCCTTCACCACTAAGCCAGTTCTCCAGTCCTAATTTCCTATCTTAAGGAAGGCAAATAATACATTCAAAATCAGAGAAATTTCTTTTGTCAGACAAGGCATTTCATTCTTAAATTTATGGGTAGGAAAAGGAAATACATGGTATTCTATGACTCAGTGGGTAAAAGTGGTTGCTCTGCAAGCTTGATGATCTGAGTAGGGATCCCCAAAGTCTACGCACAGCTGATGCTACAGCCAGTCCTGGAATCCAGAATGTTTATGGTGAGCACAGGAGGCAGAGACAGATGAATCCTAGAAAGCTCATGGCCCAGCCATCCCAGTGTATGCAATAGTGAACAACATGAGGCTGCCTCAGAAAAGGGGAAGGTGGGAACTGATATTCGAGATTGTCCTCTGACCTCCATATATGCAATGTAGCACATGTGCACCTGTTTTTACACATATGAACATATACACATACACAAAAATAAGTTTTAAGACAGAATTAATATAATGACTAAGCCAATTTAAATGCAATAGGTAATAAAACAGAAATAATATAAATAAAATGTACATATATGTAATTATTTTTCAGTTTTAAAAAAAGTACAAGGTATTTTCACATTTGACCACACAAATGGAACTGGGTATCCTGTTAAATGAAGAAAGTTAGGCACAGAAAGAGAAGTATTATATGGCACACCCATATGTGGAATTTTAAAAAGACAAAAAGAAGTGGATGGGACTATATGTTTGCTCCATTGCTGGGGTAAACTGGGAGAGGGAGTAAAGGAGGAAAATTGAACAAGGGGTGCCAAGTTGCAGTTAGATAGAAGCAAGTTCTCCTGTGCTACTGTATTGTAGATGTCTAACTAACAATATACTGCCATTTCAACATTATTTTTACCACAAAGAAATGATATTTAAGGAAACACCACCTTTTAACTTGATTTAAACATTACACAATATACGTATGTAAACAACATGATACTCCATTAATATGTGCAGTGTACCTATGTAATATTGTGTGTTATATATGCAATGCATGTGTAAACATCATGCTACCTCATTAATATGTTCAATTTGTCTGAATTTGTTAAAATGAACTTAAAAGCATAAATCAGGAAAAAAGATATGTTAAATATGTTCAATTTAACACTTTTAGTTTTCTACATGTTTATCATATACCTTAGGATAGGGGTGCTATGAAACTGTCATGTGAGGGATGAAACTATGATGAGAATAAGTGACTTCTGAAGAAGCATGTCAGTATTCAGCAGGAAGTATCAAAGGTGAATGGAGCATTCAGGATCAACAGACAGGAAAGCAGTTAAGATCACCTTCTTACTATTCTAATTTTCCTTCCTAAACAAAGTGAAATGCTGTCTCCAGGGTTCTTCAGAAGCCTTAAAGCAACTAGAACTCATTTTGGAAGGGGAATGAGAAAAGAAAAATTGGGCAACACTCTCCGGTTCTCAAGCCTTCATCTGGAGGGGAAGAGAATTAGTCTGTATTTCAGTTGTGTTAGGCAATTCACACTTATGACATTTACTTATGCCTAATTCACAGCTTACTAGTCACTTTTTTTCTCAAATTCTGATGGAGAATAATTTTCAGATTCACACACCAAATATTTACTGAATATTTGCTGCATACCAGTGATTATGCTATTTGGAAAAAAAGGGTACATAGAGAATAATACATCATACTTCTTGCACTTTGAAGTGAGAGGAAATACATGTATAAACAGTTTTACAGAAGCTAATGATAAAAAGATGAACAAAGTGCCCAGTTCTTAGGAATATGTATGCTTGTCCTAGTACTGGAAACCTAGAAGTAATAAAATATTGGGGTTGGAAAACAATTCATAAGTCATGTCTTCCAAGAACTGATACTTGAATCTTTCTCCAATTTAGCATTTCCTGCTGAGAATAGTCAGGGGAAATACAGTTATAATCTCCTCCTCTCCACCCATTGGCAAGGGAGTCCTATTTTTGGGCTATGGAGACAAACACCCAGATTCCCTCACGTGATGTTGGTGAGACTGAAGACATTTATTACTCACATCTACTCACAACTTTGGAGAAGAGACATAAAAGGCATACAAGGTCACAGGGAGGGTCACTCAGAGAGGGGATATGGGAAACAGGATATATGGTATTAAGAGGTGCCTCTGAGTTCCAACAGCAGAATATGACTGGTGTGTTTGAATGACTTCACAGCATCACAGGGAACTGGAGTTGCTAATTCAGGACAAGTAGGAAAAAAGGGACATTTGGTTAGGGAATCTTACTGCTTGAAAACAGTGGGGACAGGAACATGTGGTTAGGACATACAAGGAAATACACTGATATATTAAAGTGACTATACATATTTTCTCTAAATGACTTCACTTTTACTATGCAACAACTGTCCTACAGTTTAGTAATTTAATCCAATAGTTGTTGTCAATTTATGATTCTATGGGCAGCAATTAATTGTGCTACTTTTGAAAGCACACCAAGGCCCCACTTACTCCCTGGGACCTGGGTTACATGCTAAGAGCTGACAGGGGCAAAGACAATGACTTGCCCACACTCTCCCACATTGAACTGGCTGGCTCAGGTTTCTTTACACTAGTGTGGCACAAAATGTAGAGAGGAGTAAGTTAACAGCAATGAATGGACTCCTTCTTAAGTTTCTAAGTACTAGACAAAGCAAGTTAACAACTTAGTTCAGGGCTGTAGACACAGACTTCATGACTTTACTGAAAGAATAGCAATGGCATATTGAAAGTATGTATAGGGAAGAAAAGACTGATAAGGCTCATTGCACAAAAATTCACCCTACTATAGTTAGGAGTGGTTTTGAAACCAGAAAGAAAACAATTTGTTTTCCTTAATTTCAAAGATAACTTACTAAAGAGCTTTGAAATTGATATATTTAGGAAACAGTAGAAGTATGAATTTGTGTGAAACCTTCTTAAGACAATCATGTATGTTGTGTTTGCATAAGTAAAGAGAATAGTGAAGTAGGGCCGGAAGAAAGCTCAATTCACTAATGTACTTGCCACACAAGTACAAGAACCCCTGCACCCTTTACACATTCCATTGGTAAGCCTAGCACTAGGGACGAGGAGAGACAGGAGGATCCCTAGTATTAGCTGGCTAGCTAGTCTAGCTGAATTAGTGAGCTCCAGGTTCATAGACCCTGTCTTAAAGAATAAGGTGGGGCGTAATTAAGAAGGTATCTGATGCTGACTTCTGGCCTCCACATGCATTAGACATACATGTGTGCCCACACACGTGAACATGCATAAACACATGCATGCATACTAAATATAAACACAAATTAAATAGTAACATATAACAAATATGCCAACAGAAAAGTACAAGAAATCATAAGAAGGCAGTAAAGAGCCAGGCATAGTGGCCCATGACTTTAATCCCAACACTCAGGAGGCAGAGGTAGGAGGATCATGACGAGTTTGAGATCACCCAGAGACTATAGAGTGAACTCTAGGTCAACCTAGGCTACAGTGAGAACCTACTTTGAAAACAACAACCCCCCTCCCCAACAAAAAGAACGGCAGTAAAGAAAGAAAGCGAGTGGAACACAAAACAGGTTCAGCAACTGCAAATAGAAAATAAACAACAACAAAAAGTAGGTGTGATGTTGCATACCCTTAACCCCAGCACTCTGGAAGCAGAGGGCTGAGAAAATGGCTCAGTGGATAAAATAAGTTTGTTGGTGTGGTGGTTTGATTCAGGTGTTCCCCATAAACTTAGCTGATGGCAATTGGAAATTAAAGCCTCCTGGAGGTAGTATATTGTTAGAGGCAGGCTTATGGGTGTTATAGCCAGTTTCCCCATGTAACTGTTTGGTACACTCTCCTGTTGCTATTGTCCACATTTTGTTGGCCAGGGGGTGATGTCCACCCTCTGCTCTTGCCACTGTTTTCCCCTGCCATTGTGGAGCTTCCCCTGGAGCATGTAAGCCAAAATAAACCTCTTTTTTCCAACAAGCTGCTCTTAGTTGGGAGATTCCTACCAACCATGAGAACTTGACTGCAACAGTAAAGTGGTACAAGAAGTGGGGTTGCTGCTAGACACCTGGCTGTACAGCTTTAGTCTTATAGAGCTGATGTTCAAGAGGAATGTGGAAGGATTTGAAACCTTTGCCTAAGAGACAATTTGCAGTGCTGTAAGTACAGCTTGATGGATTATTCTGGTCAGAATTGAAAGACCTGAATGCAGTAAGAACTATGGACTGTGAGTTTGGCTTATGAGGGTAAGAAAGAGCTTTGCTTGGACTGGGCTAGCACTTTGTGTGAGGTTGCTGCTATGCCTGGATTCTGAGAAGTTGTGTAGGGATTCTTAATGTAGAAATGAACTGGTGTGAGCAGGGGGATATGGCACAGAAAGAAAAATCTCTGGTTGAACTGATGCCTGTTCAGCTGCAATTGAGAGATTATAACCTTTGAGACTGGGCCAGCTGACCTGCACTAGGGCAACATGAAGAATGTAGACTCTTTTGAAGGGGCCTGAGTGCTCAAGGAGTGTCCTGTTCTTCAAAGTCTGCTACACCCCCACCCACCTAACAAACTGGTACCCTACCTGGTAGTGTAGAGTATAAGAAATGCAGGAAAGGGAGAGGGTCATTGAGTTTGCAACATGGTCTTGTGTTTTGAAAATGGCCATGGGCAGCGTGAAGCTGGTTTTCTGGATGCCTACATGGAGACCTGACCACACACTCCTATACCTTGAATCACAGACCAACAAGCCTGTATATCAGGTCCTTGGGCCCCACAAGAGCTTCACAGGCTCCTTCCTTCTGAGCAGGCAGGCCCAATTACACCAGAAAAATAGTGGAAGCAAACATAAAAACATAAACTACTGGACACACTTCAAGGGTAGACTATAGCTTCCTCCTAAAATAACTAAGGCTCCTACACTGTGATGGGCAGACCACAGCATGAAAGGAATGCCATGAAAAATCAAATGCAAGTAAATCCAAGAAGATCAAGTCCTACAATGGATGTCTTTATTCAAAACATAGAAAAGACATTAGGATCAGAACCACAAAATGAAGGTATAAGCTGTGCAACCCTGACCAAGAAAATGGCAGACTTTGCAGAAAAGCAACAAAGGGGTGATAATTGTATGAATGCTGTCATTACTAGACCAGACCTAACAGGTAAGACCCTAGTAGGGGTCCAAAGACAGTTAAATTATTGGAAGGAGAGAAAAACAAAACAAAACAAAGCAAAGAGGACCTCAATAACCAGGTAGCTATGCTCAATGAAGCCATAAAGAAATGCAAGGATGAATTCCAGAAGCAACAAGAAAATCAGAAAATGATGTGAAAAGGGAACTTGAGTGAGGCATGGAAACTATACATAGAAAAGTAGTAGAAAATGCAAACTAAATTGAAGACCAAAACTCTATAGAAGCTCTCAAGAATAGAGTCAGCCATGTGGAAGATAGAAACTCAGAACTGGAAGACAAAACAAAATAAATAGTTCTAGAGTACAAAAGTTTCAATAAATTCAAAAATTTCTGTGAAAAAAAACATGAAGGAACTATGGGATACACCCAAACATTTGGATCATGGGAATACTGGAATGGGAAGAAATTCAGATCAAAGGCATGGAGAACTTATTCAACAAAATTACCAAAGAAAACTTTCCCAATCTCTCAACAGAAAGTCCCATCAAGGTACAAGAAGCTAACAGAACACCAAACAGACCAGACCAAAAGAAAAACTCTCCTAGACATATTGTCATTAATACTCTAAATATTGATACCAAAGAGAAAATCCTAAAAGCAGCTAGGGCAAAAAAAAAAAAAAAAAACAAATTACATTTAATTACATAAGAATTACTTCAGACTTCTCAAAGGAAAACCTGAAAGCCAGGAGGGACTGAAAGGGAACATTGCAAAGTCTAAGAACCTATGGCTCCTAACCCAAACTACTCTACCCAGAAAAAGTATCTGTCATAGTAGATGGTGAAAGAAAAACTTTCCATGATAAAACTCAGCTTTACAACTATAAGAACTCAAAGCCAAACCTGCAGAGGGTAGTTCAGAAAATTCTCCACACAGAAGAATCAAATAATCAACCTCAAGTGTCTACAAGAAACAGATCACAATAACCAAACTCAGAGAAGGCACAATAAACTACAAAGTCCAAGAAAACACCAAACCACATAAATGAACATGATATAGCAGGGATCAATTTAAACCTCGCAGTCATTACCCAAAATATTAATGGCCTTAATTCACCCATCAAGAGACATATGCTCACAGAATGGGTCAGAAAATTAGACCCCTCAATCTGTTGTCTCCAAGAAACCCACCTCACCATTAAAGACATACACCTCCGCAGGGTGAAAGGGCAGAAAATGATATTCCAAGCAAATAGGAATAAGAAACAAACAGACTTAGCTATAGTAATATCAGATAAAATAGACTTCAAACCAAAAAGTCAAGAAAGACAAAGAAGGCCACTTCCTTCTTATCAAGAGAACAATCAAACAAGAGGATATCACAATCATAAATATTTATGCACTAAACACAGGGGCACCACAATTCATAAAACAAAACCTACTTGACAATAAAACAGAAATAACCACCAACACCATCTTAGTCGGGGACTTCAATACTCCATTATCAGCAATAGATAGATCATCCAAACAGCAAATCAACAGGGAAATGAGACAGCTCAACAAAACCATATAACAATCAGACCTAATGGGCTGCTACAGAATATTCTGCCCCAAATCCACAGATTACACATTCTTCTTAACAAGCCCATGGAAACTTCTCTAATATGGATCATATACTGGGTCACAAAGAATGCCTCCATATGTTTAGGAAGATTGACATAATTTCCTGCATGACATTAGATTACAATGCTTTATTGCTAGAAATTAACAAAAGAAGCACCAGGAATGCCATTGGCTCCTAGAAACTGAACAACACACTTTTAAATAATAAATGGGTACTGGAAGAAATAAAAAAATGAAATTGTAAAATTTCTAGAAAAGAATGACAATGAGAACACATCATACCAAAACTTATGGGACACAGTGAGGGCAGTCCTCAGGGGAAAATTCATAGAACTAAATGACTTCATAACAAAGAAAGATCCCAAATCAATAAGCTAACCATCCACCTAAAGACACTGGAAAATAAAGATGAATCCAACTCAAAAATCTCCAGATAGAAAGAAATAATTAAGATTAGAGCAGAAATTAATGAAATGGAAACTAAGAAAACAATTAAGACAACTGATGAAATAAAGAGCTTTGAAAAAATAAACAAGATTGACAAAAGCGTGTCCAATTTGATCAAGCAAACAAAAGAGACACTTCAAATTAACAAAATTAGGAATGAAAAAGGAGAGATCACAACAGACATAAGTGAAATTGGGAGAATCAGCAGGAGTTATGTTAAAAACCTCTACTCCACAAAACTGGTTAATATCGAGGAAATGGATAAATTCCTGGACACTTACCAAAGCTAAACTTAGAGCAGATTAATGTCCTAAACAAACCTATCACACCCACTGAGATTGAAAAAGCAATCAAAAACCTCCCCAAAAAAGAAGAGTCCAGAACCAGATGGCTTTTCAGCTGAATTCTATCAAACCTTCATAGAAGATATGAAACCAATTTTTCTCAAACTATGCCACACAATTAGTGAACAGGGAAAGCTCCCCAACTCTTTCTATGAAGCTAATATCACCCTAATACCAAAACCAGGCAGAGATACCACAAAAAAACAAACAAACAAACAAACAAAAAAACAAAGAAAACTATAGGCCTATTTCCCTGATGAACCTAGATCCAATGATCCTGAGCAAAATCCTCAAAAACCGAATCCAACAACACATCAAAAGCATTGTTCACCTTGATCAAGTAGGCTTCATACCAGGAATGCAGGAGTGGTTTAACATATAGAAATCTGTCAATGTAATACACCACATAAATAAGCTTAAACAACAGAGGTACATGATCATTTCAATAGATGCAGAAAAGGCTTTTGACAAAATGTAATATCACTTCATGATCAAAACATTGGAGAGAATTGGCATGGATGGCTTATAACTCAACATAATAAAAGCTATATATAAAGCTCCTAAAGCCCAAATAATACTTAATGCAGAGAGTCAGAAGGAATTCCCATTGAAATCAAGAACAAGACAGAGGTGTCCACTCTCACTTCTGAATTTCAATATAGAAATGGAAGTCTTAGCTCAAGCAATAGGACAGGAGAAAGAAATAAAAGGGACTCAAATTGGAAATGGAGAAGTTAAGTTAGCTCTATTTGCAGACAACATGATTCTGTACATAAGAGGCCTGAGAGCCTCCATCTCAAAACCCTTAAAGGTGACTTAATTCCTTCAGCAAAGCAGCAGGATAAAAAAAGTCAATGCACAAAAGTCAGTAGCATTTCTATATGTACAGGACAAAGATAGAGAGAAAGAAATAAGTGACACTGTCCCATTTTAAATAGCAATGACAACAAAAAATACCTTGGAATTCTATTAACCAAGGATGTGAAAGACCTATATGATGAAAACATAACAACACTTAAGAAAGCCAGGTGTGGTGGTGCACGTCTTTAATCCCAGCACTTGGGAGGCAGAGGTAGGAAGATCACCACAAGTTCAAGGCCACCTTGAGACTATATAGTGAATTCCAGGTAAGCCTGGACTAGAGTGAAACCCTACCTTGAAAAACCAAACCAAACCAAACCAAAACAAAACAAAAAACCCCACTCAAAACAGAAAGTGAGTACAACTTGAGACAATGGAAAGACCTCCCATGTTCCCGGATAGGCAGAATTAACAATGTGAAAATGGCAATCCTACCAAAGGCAATATACATATTTAATGTAATACCAATAAAAATCCCAACATTTTTCTTCACAGAGATAGAAAAAATGATTTCAAAATTCATATGGAAAGGCAAAAGGCCTCGGATATACAAGCATATCTTCATCAAAACAAACACCTCTGGAGGTATCACCATACCTGATCAAAAGCTATATTACAAAACCCTAGTAATAAAAACATCATGGTACTGGCATAAAAACAGGAGCACAGACCAATGTAACAGAATTGAGGACCAGACTTTGGGCCAATTAACTACAGCTACTTAATATTTGACAAAGATCCTAACAGTATAGGCTGGAAAAAAGACAGCATCTTCAACAAATGGTGCTGAACAAACTGGATATCCATAGGCAGGAAATTGAAACTTGATCCACCCATCTCGAAATGAACAACAATTATGTCCAAATGGATCAAAGACATCAATATAAGACCAGAAACTTGGTTACTACTAGAAGAGAAAATAGGAGGAACTTTCCTTGATATAGGAATGGGAAAAGACTTCCTAAACAAGACCCCAGTAGCACAGGATCTTAAACAATCACTCAACCATTGGGATCTCATGAAGCTGAAAAGTTTCTTCACAGACAAACATACAATAAGCAGAGCCAATAGATTATGCACAGAATAGGAGAAAATATTTGCTGGCTATCCAACTGACAGAGGCCCAATTTCTACTAAGAACTCAAAAATGTAAACAATAAAAAGTACAACAGCCCACTTACAAAATGGGGCTTAATTTCTAGAATCTACAAAGAACTTGGATGCCTAAACAATAGAAAGTCAAACAACCCACTCACAAAATGGGGAAAAGAACTAGACAGGCAGTTCTCAGAGGAAGAAATACAAATGGCAAACACATGCTTAAGAAAATGTTCATCATTCCTAATCATCACGGAAATGCAAATTAAAACAACTATGAGATTATACCTCACCCCAGTAAGGACAGCAAACATTAAAAAAATTAAATGAAAATAAACGCTGGCAAGGATGTGGAGAAATACGAACCCTCATCCACTGTTGGTGGGAATGTAAGATGGTACAACCACTTTGGAAAGCAATATGGAGACTCCTAAAAAGGTTGACTATAGAGTTGCCAACAGACCCAGTTATTCCCTTACTGGGCATTTATTCCTAAATGCTCCATGCCTACATTCAGAGAGATTTGCTCAATCGTGTGTATAGCTGATCAATTAGTAATAACTAAGAGTTGTAATCGACCCTGATGTCCATCATTAGACAAATAGATACCAAGATGTGTTATATCTATATGACAGAATTCTAAACAGCAGTAAGGAAAAACGACACAATGAAATTTGAAGAAAAATGATTGAACCTGGAACAGATCATTCTCAGTGAACTCACCCAATGACAAAAAGATAATCGTTGTATAGTCTCACTCATCTATGGCTAACTTGAATCTACCTGAGATGCTGATATACTTAATAACCAGCTCGAGGACTGGACAGTAGGGTGGAAGGGGCAGGAGGGAGGGGTATGGGTGGGGCTGGGGGATACAGAACTGGACCCAAATGGCAATAGTACCATAAAATTCTATATCCTAAAAGACAGACTAAATGGTGGAACCTTCATCAGGCCCTTAGATAGAACACCAGAATCACAAGACCCTGGAGAGAGTATGATGAAGACTAACCTTAACCTTCTCCTGTTTCTCTCTCTCTCTCTCTCCCCTTTTCTTTCACTCATTCTCACTTGCTCTCCCTCTTCTCTCTATCTCTGTTATATTACCTATTCTTTTCCTTCCTTCTTTTCCTTGGTGCTGGCCTCTAACTTCCAGTACCAGCAGGAGGTTAACATCCACAATGAGCTGTAGATCAGAGACCTACAAGGTTTCCCAAAAGAAGATAGAGTTCTGTCAGAGTACTAGATGACCCACTAAAGGTTAGTGGTAAGACCCTACTGCTGAAGACACCATATGCTATTGGTATGCAACATGGAGTAACCTGGCTGGAATCTGGAATAGAGTCAGACCCCAGACAGTTAGTTCATCTAGTGCTGGAAGGTCTTACATGAGTGACTGAGGGAAAATGACCAACATCTGTCCAAGCAACTCTTGGACTAAGATATTCAGCAGCAAACAACCTGATGTGATGCTCACACAAGTGCAATAGTGGCCCACACCCATGGTGGGAAACCAACTGCTCTTGATTAGGCTGACTGATCTGTTCAGTGGAATGGAACCCCTAATGGAAGCCAGGAATCAAGTCAGAACCATTAAAAAAAAAAAAAAAAAAAAAAGAAAAAAGAGCCATCTCTCCATTATCAAGCTCCCACAACTTGTGGACTACAAGAAGGCCTCCATCTATTAAAATCTCTCTAAAACAAAACAACAAAAGAAAACAATGATTATCCTACTTATCTGGGACTAACTTCACTCTCCATTGGAGAATTTGCTTCTCTTTCTCAGATGGACGTAGGTCCTAAGGAGAGAACCAGCCCATCACACCTCAGAAAGGCCCCAGTGGAAACTAAGAGTAATTGGGGAAATGAGCAAGAGTGCTGCTTCCTTGGTTAACCTGGTACCAGCAAAAGGGTGAAGGAGAAGGGCACAGAAAATACTCAACTCCTACCAAACCAGATATCCAGAAACACAGAGGCTCCCAAGACATCATCACTAAATCAGACCTAAAATGAACCCAACATGGCTCAGGGAAATTTATGGAAGAGGGAGCAGAAAGAATGTTAGAGACACACATTGGGTCATTATGCACAGAGACACTGCCTCTTACCCATAACTGATGATCCATATTTCCCAACAAGAAGGGTCCCTGTGGAGTGGGGAGGACAGGGAAGAGCCTAACAATCATACCAACATGACTATATGCATAACTAATAATAAAAAAGAAAGGTGAAATATAGTTCTAAAATAACAAGGAATTTAAACTTAAAATGATAAAGCCTCCCATGGAGAAAAAGACCTGCACAGGGGGTCCTACCATGTATTCTTCCAAATATTTGAATATTTAGTTATTTAAGTAACTCCAATATTACATAAACAGAATAGATTGATATTATAATAAATTCTTCCAGAGAATAAAAACAGGAAGCGATTTCAATCCAAACCACAAAGTATCCCTATCTAAAACTTTCACCTTCCAAATTAGTTTCCATGAATTTAGCCTTTAAATAATCATCATAAATTCAGAACAGAATTCCCAAGTGACTATATTAGTTATTTATATGGTGTTCAAGAATCACAATGTGAACACTGATAGTTGTCAGTGCATGGCATGGCTTAAACAGGATGTCTGGATTACTGTCTAGAATCTGGTCAGAAGGGTTTAGATGAGTTAATTGAGTGGTTCTGATCATGAGTAAATATCAAAATCATGTGGGGAATATTGATAAATTTTGTATATTTCACCACCAGCTCAGTGAATTAGCATGAAGACAGACAAGTTGGGTATGTAGGGATTTTCCTGAGGGGTTCTCATTCACAGTCACTTTAAGGAACAATCACTTCAGGCATTTCTACCAAGAATGGTAACCTCTTGAGGCTGAAATAATCTGTAGAAAATTCAGCATTCACATTCACAACCACATGAAGAAAATGGATGGAAACATTAAACACTTATTATTATGGTAAAAGATGATGCTTATTACAGAACTCAATGGATGGAAGATGGAAGAATGTTGAGATTGGGAAGTAGGTGTAGATGCCACAAACCTTAGAGAAGAAACTCTACTTACTAGGAGCGGACAGAAAGGTTTCTGGCATGGAAGAATGGGCACTGCCTGTCAGTAAGCATTTACTGGTTCAGTTGTGATTACCAGGACACCTCAACACATTCGTAGTCTAATCTCTGCTCATGGGTGGACTTTAAAGGCACCTTTCTTAAGCCCTAGGGAAATTACTACCCTTGTCTGGATAAATGGATATATAATGCCCACTAAACTGTCCTCTTCATACTTGTTTATGACAACATATTAATGATATTGTCTTCTTTGGTTCAAGAAAGTTCTTTGTTTCAAATGTTGGTGACCACTGGAGAGACTCAAAACTCAGAAAAGTGCTGAGAAGTGATAGCAGAGTGTTCAGCCCTAAATGAGATGTCTATATCACACCCTCCAAGTCTCCGGGACTGTTATGGAAGAGGCGATGGAAAGAATGTAAGAGCCAAAAGAGGTGGGGGTGCTTACAATAGTCTTCTTGACACAAAATGGCACTGATATTCATGATTACATAGCACCTCACATTACCTACATAAGACATGAGTAATAGGAGCAAATAGAATGATGACTTCAAAACAGAAGAGATACTAATTAGAAAGAAGGGGGGATTCAGTGGAAGGGGGTTTGGGAGAAGGCTATGGGAGGATAGTGGAAGGGGATTATATCATCATGGTATATTGTCTATATGTATGGAGGTTTTCAATAAAAAACTTTTTAAAAAGGCACCTTAAATTGAATT
This sequence comes from Jaculus jaculus, assembly GCF_020740685.1. NCBI lineage: Eukaryota > Metazoa > Chordata > Mammalia > Rodentia > Dipodidae > Jaculus > Jaculus jaculus. The sequence goes on from NC_059109.1 coordinate 51,397,564, forward strand.
TAAATAAGGAAAATAAATCACTACACACAGCCATATATTTAAATATGATAGAGCAATCTATCATAGAATTACTTTTCAAATAAAGAGTTCATAGATTAGCTCGAAGTTATAGCTCATGAAATCTGGGACTTGAATTTTGAAATATACATATTTTTGTTCCACTTTATGTCTATATCCCTTCTTATACAAAATGGCTAATTGAAAGCCAGGCATAGTGGTACATGATTGTAATCCCAGCATGTGGGGGTCTGACACAGGAGAACCATTTGAGGTGAGCCTGGGCTACCAACTGAGCTTCAGCTGCACTTAAGAGTGTAAGATTCTCTGTCTGTTGACCATATCTCTCTCACACAGGAACATGCAACAAAAAATTAAATGCTTATTTGTCAACATTCCAAGCTCATGATCCAGAGAAACATGAAATGAATGTTTTGCTCATAGTATGTGCAGTAACATGGGCATTGTCACTGCAAACTGCTGAGAATACACCAGGTAAGGAAGAGAATGTGTGAATCTTTTCTCATGTTGGTGGTTCTCATGAACTTCCAAACAAAGTATTGTTATTAAATAACATATCAAGAAGATTCTGGCAAACAGTGACTGAATGTGTGCTAAGAAAATGAAAATCCAGCCTTTCTGATCTCTTGACAAAAAGCTCATTAAAACTTAAGATTGGTAGTGTGAATTCTAGGAGTATTTTACTTCTTTATGTAAAAATCATTTCCTCAGTAAGTGCCAATTAATTAGCTAGATCTGCTTCAAAAGATTTCTCTTAGCCACACTATTTTGTTCTTTAAAAGTTTTCTATACTTTTTCGTTGCTGAGCTTAAGTCTCAGGACTACTCTATATCTTTTTTATTTAAGTCAAATATGCAAATGGATATGAATATGAAATAGTCTACCCAAACCAAGCATAGATTAAGTTTAAATCTAAGCCACATTATTTTGCAAAGGGGGACTGGATTATTAGGTTCCTTAGAAGGAAAACAAGGACCAGCCTTAGGGTGTGATTTTTAGGTGGAGGGCCAGAGGCCATTACTTGACAGTCTATTAGATTTCAGTTCTTAGATTATTAAGGTACACATCATATAAAATTTTTAAATAGGTTCTATGGAACTGAAATTTATTTCTAAAACTTGTAACATTAATAAGTATATAAGGTCCAAACAACAAAAAAGTTTTTTTTTTAACTTTTGTTTGTTGACAACTTCCATAAATAAAGACAATAAGCCAAGATAATCCACCCCCACTTTCCCCTTCACAAATCCACTCTCCATCAAATCCCATCCTACCTCTTAATTACTTTCTTTTTTTACTTTGATGTTATCATCATTTCTTCCTATTACGAGGGACTTTGGTAGGTAGTACAAGGCACTGTGAGGTCATGGTCCAGGCCATTTTGGGTTTGGAAGAGTGCATTGTAAGCAGTCCTAGCCTTTCTTTAACTCTTACATTCTTTCTGTCATCTCTTCCACAATGGACTTTGAGTCTTGGAAGGTGTTCTAGAGATGTTTCATGTAGAGAGAATGGCAGAGAAAAACAGAGGAGCAGATCACAAGGTAGAACACATGGAACAGTGAGAACTAGAGCAGCATCGGTGCCCTCCCCTACCCCCCCCCCTGCCAGTTACCAGCTCCAGTGAACAGAGAAGTAATCCAGGGACCCAGCCACGCCTACTTGAAACAACAGAGGGACCCAAGCAGGAGTGCAGCTGAGACCAAAATCATCCCAAAAGGTAACTGCCTAATAAACCTGGTATACAGGCCTGAACCAGAAGTGCTAATTGCACCTTCCATATCAGGATAAATTATATGTTAAATATAATGGATGGTCAGATCTGCCATTCTTAAACAAGCTATATTTTGGGCTTATTATTTGTTGCTTCTTGATTTATAGTAGCTTTGTTTCCTCTCCTGTTATACATTAGGGAAAGGTCTCACCTGGTCACAAGCTGACTTGGAACACTCAACATACCAGAAATCTTAACCTCCTTGTTGTCAGGATTCAGGGAGTGGGTGGGGTAACACACAGCCTAAGGGACAGACAGAGGATCTAGTTGTCATAATACCTACTCTTGGATAAATACTCTGTGCTGTTTTTCATTGAATGTGTACAATGTTTAATTAAATTTTAGAATCTCCTAGTATTTTGTTCCACTCAGCCTACTTGAATACTCTCATAGCAGGCAAACCCAACACCTAGGGTTACTTTTGTAGATACTCTGAGAGTCTTGAGAGCCATACCTAGCACCTTAAGCTCCTACCCTGAAGATATATAACATCAGCTTGATTGATACATCTCATACTATCCAGCTAACTAGAAAATCCAATCATTAAATAATCCAGGATGCAAAAGTATATACATTATAATACAAAAAAACAAAAATCAAGACAACTTAAATCCATGAAAAAGTACTAATGCATCAGAAATGACCTCCAGTGAGAATGAGTTAGAGGAAATGCCTGAGAAAGATTTCAAAAGAATGATTAAAATATGTTCAATGAAGCCAAAGAAGACATCAAAGGAATCAAAGAAACCCAGGATACCAATTTGATGAAATAAAGAGGTCAATACTAGACATAAATAAGGAAATAGAAATAATAAAGAAAAACCAGTTAAAATTACTATCAATAAAGGACACAGATAATGAGATTAAAAAAAAAAAAAAGCTCTGTAGAAAATCCCACCAGTAGAATTGATGAAGGAAAGGACAGAATATCTAAGAATGATTATAAATATGTTCAAAGAAGTCAAAGAAGAAATCAAAGGAATGAAAGAGGAAATCAAAGGAATCAAAGAAAACACAGGACACGAATTTAAAGAAATAAAGAGGTCAAAACTAGACATACATAAGGAAATAGAAATAATAAAGGAAAACTAGTCAGAATTACTAGCAATGAAGAACAGTTAATGAAATAAAAATTCTGTAGAAAACCTCACCAGTAGAATGGATAATGGAGAGGACAGAATATCTAAGCTAGAAGACCAGGTTGCAGATCTAATACAGTCCAACAAAGAGAAAGACAAACTTATAGAAAAATATGAGTGGGAATTTCAAGATATTCGGGACACTATGAAAAGATCCAATATAAGAATTCAGGGCATAGGAGAAGGAGAAGAACTCCACTCCAGAGGCATAGTAGGCATCTTCAACAAAATCATAGAGGAAAATTTCCCCCAAATTGGGAAAGAGGTGCCAATACAGATACAGGAATCCTTTAGAACACCAGCCAGACAAAACCTGAGAAGAACCTCTCCTTGCCATATTATAATCAAACCACCAAACACACAAACAAAAGAAAAAATATTGAAAGCAGTCAGAGAGGAAAATCAAGTTACCCACAAAAGCAAGCCTATCAGGATTACAGCAGATTACTCAAAGTAAACATTAAAAGCCAGAAGGGCGTGGAGTGATGTATTCCAAGTTTTGAAAGATAACAACTGTCAACCAAGGTTACTTCATCCTGCAAAGCTATCCATTCAAATAGATGGAGAAATAAGGACATTCTTCAAAAAAAGCAGACTAAAGGAGTATTTGAAGACAAAACCAGCTCTACAGAAAATACTTTAAGGAATCCTCCATGCTGAAGAAAAAGAAAAGCACACATATAAGGAACCTGGGAAAAACAAACAATACTCAAATACTAGTTAACATAAAAGAGCAAAGATAAAACCAGAAGAACTACAAAAAATGGCAAAAAAATACACACCTTTCAATAATCTCTCTTAATATCAATTGCCTCAATGCCCCAACCAAAAGACATAGGTTTGCAGTCTGAGTTAAAAAGTAGGATCCTTCAATTTGTTGTCTCTAAGAAACCCACCTTTCTACAAAGGATGGACACTATCTGAGGGTGAAAGGTTGGAAAACAGTGTTTCAAGCAAATGGACCTAGAAAACAAGCAGGGGTTGCTATCCTAATATCTGACAAGGTAGACTTCAGTCCAACATTAGTTAAGAAAGATAAGGAAAGTATTTTTATATTGATTAAAGGGACACTCCAACCGTAGGACATTACAATCCTAAACATATATGCACCTAACATGGGGGTCCCCAAATTTATCAAACAAACACTATTAGAACTCAGGTCACAGATAACACCAAACACAGTATTAGTGGGTAACTTCAACACCCCATTCTCATCAATTGACAGGTTATCCTGGGAAAAAATAAACAGAGAGGAATCTGGACTAAATGAGGTCATAGAAGTAATGAACCTAACAGTTATATACAGGACATTTCATCCAAATGCTGCAGAATATACATTCTTTTCAGTAGCACATTGACCATCCTCTAAAACAGACCAGATATTAGGACACAAAGCAAATCTTAAAAAATACAGGAAAATTGAAATAATTCCTTGCATTCTATCTGACCACAATGGAATCAAACTACAAATCAACACCAAGAAAAGCTATAGAGCATGCAAAACATCATGGAAATGAAACAACCCACTACTAACTGATGAAGAAATCATCAAGAAGGAAATCAAAAAATTCATAGAGTCAAACGATAATGAGAACACAACATACCAAAATCTCAGGGACACCATTAAGGTAGTCCTAAGATGTAAATTTATAGCTCTAACTGCCTATATTAAGAAATTAGAAAGGTCACAAGTAAACCCTTAGCAAATAAAGACTCTACCAGCAAACAGTTAGAGCTGATAAACACCTTTCCCCATGCAGCAGGATACAAAATAAATACACAGAAATCAGTAGCCTTCCTTTATGCTAACAACAAACACACAGAGGATCACTCCCATTCACAATTGCATTAAAGCAAATAAAGTACCTTGGAATAAACCTAACCAAGGAAGTAAAGGATCTCTACAATGAAAACTATAAAACACTCAAGCGAGAAATTGCAGAAGACACTAGGAAATGGAAAAACATCCCTTGTTCCTGGATTGGAAGAATCAATACAGTGAAAATGGCAAGCTTACCAAACGCAATCTACAAATTTAATGCAATACCCATCAAATTTGCAATGGCATTCTTCACAGAAATAGAAAAAAAAATCCAAAAATTCATTTGGAATCACAAAAAAAACTTGAGTATCTAAAATAATACTGGGAAACAAAAATAAGGCTGGTGGTATTACCATACATGATTTTAACCTATACAACAGAGCCATAGTAACAAAAAAAGCATGATACTGGCACAAAAGCAGACATGTAGATCAATGGAACAGAATAGAGGACCCAGATGTAAGTCCAGGTAGGTATAGCCACCTGATATTCAATAAAAATGTCAAAAATACTCATTGGAGAAAAGACAGCCTCTTCAGAAAATGGTGCTGGGAAAACTAGATACGTATCTGTAGAAGGATGAAAATAGATTCTTCTTCTCTCTCCATGCACAAGAATTAAGTCCAAATGGATTAAAGACCTTAACATCAGACCTAAAACTCTGAAACTGCTAGAGGAAAAAGTAGGGGAAACCCTTCAACATAATGGTCTTGGAAAAGACTTTCTGAATATAACCCCAATTGTTCAGGCAATAAAACCACAGATTAACCACTGGGACCTCATGAAATTACAAAGACTTTGTACTGCAAAGGACACTGTGAATAAAGCAAAGAGGCATCCTACAGAATGGGAAGAAAAGTCTTTGCCGGCTATACATGTAATAGAGGATTAATATCTAGGACATAGAAAGAACTCAAAAAGTTAAATAATAAGAAATCAAACAAGCCAATTAAGAAATGGGATATAAAGTTAAATAGACAGTTCTCAAAAGAAGAAATATGGGGCTGGATAGATGGCTTAGCAGTTAAGTGCTTGCCTATAAAGCTTAAGGACCCAGGTTCGAGGCACAATTCTCCAGGACCCACGTTAGCCAGATGCACATGTGTTTGGGGTTCCTTTGCAGTGGCCGGAGGCCCTGGCACACCCATTCTCTCTCTTTCTCTCTGCCTCTTTCTCGCTCTCTGTCACTCTCAAATAAATAAATAAAAATGAATATTTTTTTTTTAAAAAAGAAGAAATACGGATAGCATATAAACATGTAAAAAAATGCTCCACATCCCTAACCATCAGGGAAATATAGATTAAAAGTACATTGAGATTTCATTGCACACCTGTCAGATTGGCTACCATCATGAAAACAAATGATCATAAATGTTGGCAGGGATGTGGAAAAAGAGGAACCCTTCTACACTGTTGTTGGGAATGCAATCTGGTCCAGCCATTGTGGAAAACAGTGTGGAGGTTCCTAAGACAGCTAAAGATTGATCTACCATATGACCCAGCTATAGCACTCCTAGGCATATATCCTAAGGACTCATCTCATTTCCATAGAAGTATGTGCTCAACAATGTTTATTGCCGCTCAATTCATAATAGCTGGGAAACAGAACCACCTAGATGTCCTTCAACTGAAGAGTGGATAATGAAATGTGGCACATTTATACAATGGAGTTCTACTCAGTGGTAAAGAAAAATGAAGTTATGAAATTTGCAGGAAAATGGACGGATCTGATAAGGATTGTACTAAATGAGGTAACCCAGGCCCAGAAAGCCAAGCACCGCATGTTTTCTCTCATATGTGGGTTCTAGATACAGATGATTGGGCTTTTGTGTGAGAAGGAAAAAACTCAGTAGCAGAGGCCAGCAAGCTAAACAAGAGATATAAAAAGGGAAGAAAAAGTAAGGGAGAAGGGTACTTAATAGGATGATATAGTATATATGTAAATAGAAGAATAGATTAATGGGGGTGAAAAGGCCCAAAGTGAGGTCAGGGAAAGAGATTGAGTAAAGGAAAGGTGGAGGGAGAGCTAATCAAAATATAAGAGGATATAAATAAATCATATGGAATCCTCTGGTTTTGGACAATGGAACACTCAGGAGACATAGGTCGTTGCTAGAAAATTTTCAGTGCCAGGGATGTGACACCTTTCAATGAGTTGTTGGCCAGGGAGGTCCCTGATGCCCCCAAAACATTATAGGCAATTGCTGAGGCCCTTGGTTTCCCACCAGGAATAGATGGTAAGACCCTATTGCTGAAGACTGCACATACTTGGGCTGCAAGGCCACTAAGAAATCCTGTTGGAACCGAGCTGATAACTTCCTCTATGTCGTCTAGCTGACAGAAAGCTGGAAGAAGCCATTCTACATGCAGTTCAATGGGAGAAAGAAATACCACCAGTGAAGATACTCCACAGTGGACACTACAAGACATATAATTGGCCAGCCAGGCCAAATGAGCCAACGGGTGCAATAGTGGCATGTCTATCACAGTGGAAACCAACTGCCCTCAAATTGGACTGGAGGCCCGCTCCATGGAAGGGAATACATCCCTGATACTGAAAACTTAAAACAGGGGTAGTCATGAGCCCTAGGGGTATAACATCTGCTCATGTCTGGATAAATGTATATACTATGCTTATCAAACTACCCAGTAAGTACTTCTCTTAATAGTCATACCCTTATATTAATGCTACTCTCACTTTGGGTAGAGAATCTTCTCTTTTCAGATGGCAGTGACTTTGGGACAACACAGAAGGTATCATGGTGCTGGAATGAAGTGACTGGAGTACTGAGTAACATCTCGATCACACCTTCCAAGGCTTAGGGTCTAATGCGGAAGAGGTGGCAGAAACAATGTATGAGCCAATGGAAGGGTAGGACTCCTTACAACATGCTTGCTCCAGTCATAAAATGGCCGGGATAGTCATGACTTCACAGTGCCTGACAATACCTACACAAGACCATCATAAGAGGAGGAATAGATCACGACATCAAAATACAAGAGAGACTGATTGAGATGGGGAGGGGATATGATGCAGAATGAAATTTCAAAGGGGAATGTGGGGGAGAGGGAGGGTGTTATCATGGAATATTTTTTATAATAATGGAAGATGTTAATAAAAGTTGAGAAAAAAAGACTGGTTAAGGTGATCATAAGCAAAAAGGGGGGAACTACTGTGTTGTTTGCTAAATAGATATATTATGCCCAATAAAGTGTCCTCTAAATACTTATGTTTATGCCCATATGTTATGCTACCATCACTTCTGGTTACAGAAGCCTATTTTTTCAGATGGCAGTGACCACTTGGGAGACTCAAAACTCATTAGAGTGTTGAGAAGAGGAGAAGTGGAATGTTCAGAGAACTGAGACATCCCTATCAAACCCTCCAAACCCCAGGAACCATCATGGAAAAAGTAGCAGAAAGAAAATAAGGGCCAAAGGAAAGGGATAAACACTTTCAATACTGTCTTTTAGATACAAAGTGGCCTTAGTATTTATGACATCATACTGGCTGATTCTATCTATGCAAGACCTGCATAATAGGAGGGAAAATATGATGACATCAAAATATAAGAGGTATTAGTTGAAAAGAACAAAGGATTCATTGGAGATGGAAATAAGGGAGGGGAAAAAAAGGAGAAGGGGGTGGGAGGGTATTATCATGGTATATTGGCTATATGTATGGAGGTTGTCTGTAAAAAGTAAAAAAATACTTTAAATTGAAGGAAATATATGGGTTTGAAGCTGGAAGTTGCCCCACATATTTTGCCTCAAAAGTGCTTTTATTTGGGGTATCTTTACAGTTGGTAACAAATATTACATGCTTAAAAGGATTAACAATATGGAATTCTGTAATTAAATTTATATCTATTGGTAGTAAGTTCAAATTATTTATTAATACTGTATGCATATTTCAAAACTACCTATTATATATGATAAAAACACATTTTATCAATGAAAATCAATTAATATAACTGAGTAGGGTTGCAAATAATTATAATTCCTTCACTGAGGAAGCTAAATTAGGTGAATCCCAAATTCGAGGTCAACATTGTCTACACAGTGAGTGCCAGGAAACATGAGCCACATACTATGCAGTGACACACCAGGCCTAAGAAAAGAACAAAAAGAAAGAAAGAAAGAAAAGAAGACAATTTAAACAACTGAATCTCATGGTGATCTATAGAAATTTGAGAATATATTCATATCTTAAATGAAAGCATAAGGTCTGGAATTTATTTATTTATTTATTTATTTAGAGGAATTAGTGAGCCAGGGTCTCCAGCCATTGCAATCAACCAGACCTGTTTGCCACCTACTGCACATGTATGACCTTATGCATGTGTCACCTTGTGCACCTGGCTTACTTGGAATCTGGGGAACCAAGCATGGGTCCTTAGGCTTTGCAAGCAAGTGCCTTAACTGCTAAGCCTTCTCTCTAGCCCCTGGAAATGTTTTTTTTTTTTTTTTCAAGGTAGGGTCTCACTCAAGCCTAAGCTGACCTGGAACTCACTATGTAGTCTCAGGGTGGCCTCGAACTCATGGTGATCCTCCCACCTCTGCCTACCGAGTGCTGGGATTAAAGGCATGCGCCACCACGCCCGGCTCATGGAAATGTTTTAATATACAGCTTGAAAAATAGCCAGCCAGGTTACTGGATAAAAATTTGAAGTGATTTTCCTGTACTTAAATCCACATGGTGGTCCCATCAGAATCCACTAGAACTGCTCTGGCAGACATCAGCATACAAACTAGCCTTAGGCTGGCATAGGAGTCCAGAGACTTAAAACTCCATGCACACATGTATCATGCATATTTCTGTACTTTAGCAAAGGCAAAAGAAGGAGGATAGTTGCAGAGAAGCAGCAGGTAAGCCTGTTTGTAACTGCTTCCATTACATTTTCACAAAGAGTACCACATGCATCACTGCTAGAGTTAAATAAACAAAGTTCTATGGGGTTACTTAAATATACTAGTAATAGCACCAACACCATGGTAGATTACATAATCCACATCCAAAATAATTACCAATAATGTCAATTCCTTGTTAGAAAACAGTAATAAGGCTTAAAGTTAATAAAAATAAAACAAAGCTGTTAAGAAGAAGCCTTTAAATGGATACAATAATGTATGCATTTGCAAACATATACTTAAGAACTGTTATAATTCCTGGGACATAAAGCATAAACATTTATATACATATGCACACATTCACATATATATTTATGTATTATAGCTACTTCTATAATTCTAGAAGAGATAAATCTAATTGGTCACAATCCGTCATAAAATTTTAACTATGTTTCTGTAGAAAAAAAAAAAAAAACACAGCAGTGCAAAGAGTAATGCATTGCTAATGGCTTCCAGAAGAATAAATAGCTACTCTGACGTCAAAACTTTGTAACACTCCAGTAACTGGCTCACTTGGGGTTTCAGGTACAGCAAGTTACATGTCAGTTTTAAATAAAGTTATAAAAATAGAATGCCTGATGAACCATATTGTCACTATGCAACATGACAGAGTAAGATTTATATTCAACAAAACATTAACAAAGGTGATAGTTTTCACCAAAATAGTATCTGGTTATTTAAGATGCCCTGCTTCTTAAACTTCAAATAACAAAATATTGTATCTTACTCTGTCTTTCCTAAGGTGGTATAGAATTTAAATATTCATTGATAGAAAATGTCAATAGAAGTATTTATATTTTCCAAAATTAAAGTAATTCTTACACTGCTAAATATCTCTTGATAGGTATAATATGGTGTAATAGTGTAACATGAGACATGGAACAGCAAGGAGTGAAAACTCTATACAATTCAAAAAGTAGGCTATTATATTATTAAGAAGATTAGTGATTTTTAAGAATGGCTATTGCTCAAATATAGGAATTTATAATCAAAATAGAAACTATGTCTAGAAGTAGTCTTGAAACTATTAGAAACCTCCTGAAAGATTTGCTCTGGTTATATATTATGTTTCTTAATGAAAAGATGTAAATCTATACAATGTGCTTCATTTCATTTCAAACAAAATTATATAAACCTTCAACAACCCCTCAACGCACAATCAAGGGTCATAATGTCTCTATGCAGGTTTGTGATATGAGCTGTACTGAAGATATGTTTTTGAAGGAGAGGAAAGAAAACTATTTCAGTTAGCAGTAACTAATTTAAAAATGTCAAAGTGTTTATAAGATTACTGAGGTAGACAGCAACTTCTACATAAGACCATATTTAAATTATAGGATTATTCACTTGGCATTTCTACATAAAATACTTCATTATTTTAAGTAAACATCAATATAAATGTTTTGAGAATGAAATAACACATAAATCTACCCACATATATGCATTGTTATGTTCCTTTGCTGCCTACATACTTTGTGTAAAAAAGAAAAGTGGCAGGAGACTTAAACATACATATCTCAGATATGAGATTTACCAGATGTTGGATTTCAGACAAGTTAATGTGTGCATTATGAAACTTCATGCATGTAGAAATAATAAATGAAGTAAATATGTTATATCTCATGTAAGTTTTATGACCCTATTTTTATCTTTTTCCCCTCCATGTTCTCTATTGAAATCCTTGCTTCTCTTTAGTCATTTATTGATCTTTAATAAAAACAGAAATTATTATTTTCTTACCAAGATGACAAGTGTCTTGAGGCAAGAGCTATGTAATGAGTCATGTATAAATTATCCAGAGGAACCACATAAGAGTTAATTTTTGTGTGTAAGAGTTGAATTATCAGGCATTTTTAACCACGTAAAACTTTAAACCTCAGGTCTGTGGGCTTCTGTGACTGCTAGATTACATTGCTCACCAACCATTACTCAAATCTTGAGATTCAAATTGTGGGAAGGAATGAAAGCATTTCATTTATGTTACTTTTTAAGTACAGGATGAATATCCCTAATTTAAAAATCCAAAATTGCCTTCCTTGTGTTCTCTTTATGTCTTTCACTACCTATCTGGTCCCTTCAAAACCCTTTTATTTGTATTTTTATAAGATTAAGTACTGAGACTATACCATTTCTTAACTAGTATCTTTTATGCAGATTAGTAAAATAATAAAAAATAAGTTTTCAATAATTATTCCACTGAACAATGGCTCACAAACAGATTTAACATCTATTATTATCTATTGGTGCTAGATGATAAGCATCATGTAATGAATAAAGAGATTAAAATGTCACTATTTCATGGGAAAAGAAACAATTATAATAAAACCTTGATGGCATAAATGTGTTTTAAAATTGAGAGACACTATAAAAATAAGTCAAAATATATAATTATATATCAATGAAAACAAAGTATTTGTATTGCTTACTTCATGTTCCTGTGAACAAGTAAGCAACTTAATTAGAGGAAAAGTTTATTTACCTTGTGTTTCAAGGTGACAGAACTCATTATAATTGGGAAGGCATGGTAAGCCAGCTTGTCACGTGTTTGCCAGAGTCATGATGCAGAACATTATCAGGGAGTAAAACCCAGTTATAAAAGCTCAAGTTCTTCCCTTGGTCACCTACTTCCTCTAAGTAGGCCCCACAAACCTTCCCAAAGAATACAACTAGCTGGGGCCCAAGTGTTCAAACACATTAGCCTGTGGGGAGGCATTTTCCATTCAAATCGCAGCAGTGTTTAAAATGTATACACATTTAACTGATTTTCTTCATGACTTAATCTTTTTTCAATTAGCTAGTTCTGTGACTATAAAACTAACTTGCATGTCATTGATATTATCTGTCTTTAAATCCCAGAGGCAAAAGTTATGGCAATGAAACCTAAGTCGTAATAAGCTATATTTTCATGGTTACTTGTAACAACAGTGATGGGTTAGTGGAAGCTCTGCATCTCCCTATGTCTTACTGGGGAGGTTACGTGTCAAGTCATTCAGTATGTCACGTCACATCAGTTCAGAGTACCACATAAAACACTTGGTGACTAAGGTTAGTGAAGCAAAATATTTCCAATCATGTATTAAGAGGTTAAAAGAATACAGAAGTAGAAACAATTGCACAAAAAAGAAAACTCAGACACAAGAATTGAAGTAGCTAAAAACATTAAAAATATTAGAGCCTGGGTTGTAGCTCAGTGATAGAGCAGCTGCCTATTGTGTGTTAAGCCCATAATCTAATCCCAAGCACCATAAAAAGCCAAATAAACTCTTTCTAAGAGAAATTGTGCAATAAATACGTCTTTATAGATACAGTTTTGAAGTTTTGTGTACAGGAGACCAAGAAGATTTTGGTCTTTTGACACATATTTTCTCTACAACCTGTGATATGAAGAAGAGAGTCATGAAATACAAGGGTAACCAAAATACAAAGTGAATGAGAGGGGAGGTACACTTTACAGAAGTGGGCTGACATACTCATGGGGCTTCTAGAGGTAACATGTTTTATTTTACTCAACAGCTGCATCGTCTCTCAAAAGACTATTTATGTACAATCTAGTAACTGATTATTTAAGAATTGGGAAGGCCAACCAGGAATGGTGACTCACAGCCTTAATCCCAGTACTTGGGAGGCAGAGGTAGAAGGAAATACCCAATATTTTATTAAAGAGTTCCCTTTTATCAAATGAGCTCAAAAGAAGAGGGTCTTTAGTGATGAAGATTTAAGGAAACAAACACATTGTTTTTAGGTATTCTTCCCATTTTGACTATTTTAACCCCAACAAACATCATTTTATATCCTTGAATGACTAAGAAAAAAGTTAAAGAAAAAGAAATCATGACACTAAGTCTAATCATACTGAAAGTCTCACAGCTCAACATTCTGCTTGAATATTTATTAACAGAATTACTAAAATATATAAAATATATATGGACAGTTTGGGACATAAAGTTTAACTTACACAACTATTTTTCAAGGGACCAAGTATTCTTTCAATAATGAATACTTGTAATAATGTCAAAATTATTGCAGAAGTGTAGGATAGATTTGTGGAATTAGACACAATGTGACAGTTTGGCACACCCTTCTTGCTTCAGCAGCCAGAAAAACCTCCTCTCACCTTCATGGAGAACAGTTTGAAAAAAAAAAAAATCACAAATAGGATTTATCCCAAGGACCTTGTCCTTTATTCTTCAAAATGTTAATATTTATGCTGCCGTTTAAAATTAAAGTAAAAGAAATTTATAAAAAGCTGTGATTTTTCCCTACTATGACACAGAAAAGTTACTGAAGGTATGAAAACTCATAACATAATGGATAAGCAAGCTCAGAATAAAGGATACTACTATGGCCCTTTGTAATCTGATAAAAATTTTCCTTTTGAAAAATTCATTATTTCCAGGGGCTTGGAAACTTGCTCAGTGGTTAAAGGCAAAGCCTGCAGCCTGCGTTTAGTTCTCCTAGGTAAAAGTAGGTATACAAAATGCCACAAACATCTGGTGTCCATTTGCAGCAACTGGTAAGAAAACATGGTGCACCCATACATAAGTTCACAAGAAAGAATTCATTATTTTCATACTGTAGGAATGATATTAGCTAAATTAGCTTTGACTAACATTTATTATTCAGACCTCATCTTTTAGCTCACTTTCTCTGCATAATTTTCATACATTGACAGAATACTAAAACTGTTTAATTTGGGAAATAAAGTTTGAGTGCTGAGAACACAGAGGTATGATTTGTTTTTGGAGCTCATACTTCAGAATAGAGATGCCACCAAACATGAGAGAATATCAATAAACATTAGTAACTGAAAATTTTAGTATGAATACTTAAAAACAGTTGATAAAGAAATCAGCTAAAACTTGCAAACATACAATCAGCTCTCTCATCAAATGTCTGCTTCTGGCAATTTTAAAGTTCCAGTCAAGATTATACTCTCTACAATTTCAGTGATAGTATTTTTTTAGTGTTTTATTAATGTTTATTTATGAAATAGAACTTTTACTTTATCAGTGATAGTATTTTAATGTCCACTCTTTCTAGTTTCTATTCTTTTCCTCTTGGTCCCTTGAAACAGCACTTTACTAAGCAGCCACAGTAATGCTTGCAAAACAAGTCAGATAACATCACTTGTTACTGTGCTCATCAATGACTCCATTTCATCCAGGATGTGAGAAAAACATCCTCCCATTCCTTACGGAGTTGTGTATGATGTTACCTAAAGATAGCCACTCTCTGTCTCACTCATTAGCTTTCTGACAAAGTCACTTACTTGTTTGCTCATTATATTCTCTCCACATGGGCTTCCTTATTTTTACTTGAACAAACCAGACTTGTGGTGCAACTGTCATACCTGGCCTTTACCTGTCCTGGTATCTCCTCTACCTGAATGCCATGTTCTCAGATTCATTCCATGCTAACTCATGCCTTCACAGAATCTTTGTTAAAATGCACTATACTTCATGAGACCCTACTTATCCTTTACAAAAAGTACATCAAATTTTGTCACATACCTTCCCGTAGGCACATTCCCAGTCTTATTGGTTCCACTCTGGCTATTTTTCCCAATGGGTAGGGAAGCACTATCTCATGTATCAGAAACTTACCTGTTATACTGCTAAGAGTTCTACCTGCAGGGAGTAGCTCCCAAACATGAAGAATAATACCTAGTGGATGACAGGCATTTAAATGATAGAATGTTAGGCTGGGGGATGACTCAGTGGCTAAAGGTGCTTACATGTAAAGCCTAAAGGCTTGGATTCATTTCCCCAGTACCTACATAATGCCAGATGTACAAAATGGTACATGTGTCTGGAATCTGTTTTCAATGGCAAGAGGCCCCAGTGTGCTCACTGTCTCGTTCTTTTTGCAAATAAATAACAAATTAAAAATTAAAAACAGTATGCTAACTACATTTTTCTAGTATAAAACCATACTCCAAAAATTTTTTCTTTAGCTTTTCATAAATTTTTAGTAATATAAGCTCTTTAAAAATAAATGTTTCCACAGCTGGAGAGATTGCTTAGTGATTAAGGTGTTTGCCTGCAAAGCCTAAGGACTCTGGTTCAATTCCCCAGTGCCCACATAAGCCAGATGCACAAGGTGGCATGTGTCATGTCTGGAGTTCATTTGCAGTTGCTAGAGGCCCCGTTGCACCCATTCCCTCTCTGCCTCTCTCCATCTCTCTCTCAAAATAAATAAATAAATAAATGGTTTAAAAAATGTTCCAAGGCTGGGGAAATTGCTTAGTCATTATCTGGATTTGTTTGAAGCAGCAAGAGGTCCTGGTACTTCCATTCTCTCTCTTACCTTTTATCTCTCTCTTTCCTTAGTTTCCTAGATCAGGTGGTATGATCATAGATGAAATGTTTCCTTTTTCAATCAAATCTTTGCTGTTTTCCTCCCTCCCACTCTCCTTCTCTCCCTCCCACCTACAACCCCTCCCTCCTTTAATCCCTCCCTTCCTTCTTCCCTCACTTTCTTTCTTCCTTCACTTTGAATCAGCTAACTAGCTGGTATTTCTCCATCACCTAATATCTCATCCAACATTCATTGTTTCCATATTTCTTGAATTTTCCTTGAAACCATGTTCTTTCCCCTTCCCTCTGTCATCCTTGTTTCCAATATCTATTAGTCAAGTAAAATTGTAGAGTAATGTAGGATATGTAAAAACAAATCTCAAACAATTATGTAGCTCAATTAAGAAAAAGAGGAGTGGAGAGAGAAGAGGAGAAAGTGGGGAGGAGAGAAGAGGGTAGTGGGATAAAAGAGGAGGAGTAGGGACAGGGGAGGGTAAGGGGATAAAAGAGTGGGGAGAGAAAAGAGGTTAACGGGATTAAAGAGGAAGAGTAGGGAGAGGAAAAGAGACTGTAACATAATAAAGAGGAAGAATGGGGATTATTATGGTTCATTGTCTATAATTATGGAAACTATCAATAAAAAAGTTGAAGAAAAGAAGATTGGGGAGACAAGAGTAAGAGAATGAAGTGAAGGAGGAGAGGAGAAGAGAATAAGGATAAAATAGAGGAATGGAGAAAGAGAAGAGAAGAACCTAACAGGGATAAAGAGGAATGTGGATAGGAGAGAAGAGGGCAATAGGGATGAAGGGAAGGGAAATATTGCCACAGAACACTGAGGTCTTACAAGTAAACATGAAGTTCTTTCTTTTCTTTTGTACCCCATTTCATGGAATCAGCAAGCTTCTGGGGATAGCACATTTATGTGAGTATTTAAGAATGAGATCCTCTGGTAAGAAGGGCACTGAAGAGGTCAGCATGAAGCCTAACCTTAAAGCATTTGGCTCTGGCCTATAACTCCCAGGACCAGCTTAGTTGCTACCACATTGAGCTGCTGATCAGAGAGACCTACAAGTTCCCAAAACAAGACAGACTTCTATCTGGTTTGATTAACTGCTTGAGGCAAGTTACGACCCTACTGTGGAAGATACTACATGTTCCTGACATGGAGCACCTAGAAACCCGGCTGGAATCTGGAATGGGGCCAGATCCCAGATGGTTAGATCATGTAGTGCTGGAAAGTGCTGGAAAGCACTACATGAGCTACTGGAGGAAAATGGCCAACAAGGAGAGCAAGCAGGGGTCACAGCTATTGAAAAGCATCCAGAGTGACAAGATGTACACACCTAAGCAATGATGGCACACAGCCTTGCTAGGTAACCAATGGCATTCTGACTGGCTAGAAGATCAACTCAGTGGAAAGAAACCCATATCTGGAACTGGTAACCAGGTCAGAATCCTATGGAGATCAAGACAACGCTCCACAACGACAAGCTCCCACTAGCATTTGGCCAAAAGAAGGGCTACATCCATCAAAATCTCTTAATTAACAGTGCTTATCCCATTTATTCCATGCTGGTTTCATGATAGACTCTGATAGACAATCTGTTTTTCTTTTTCAGAAGCTAGCGAGAACTAAGGAGATAAACCACCCCTCACACATCAGGCAGGGCCCAGGGGAAACCACAGATAAAGTGATGAGATGATCAAAAGTACTACTTTCATGGTGAGTGTCAGGGTGAAAGAGAAAGACACTAAGGATACTCAACACATATCAGAGCAGAAATCCAAAAGCTCCTGAGAGCTTGACAGTGAAGCAGACTTAAAATACACTCACCATGGCTCAGGCAATTTTGTAAAAGAGGAGGTGGAAAAAAAGCCACAGGTTGGGAGGGCATAACCAGAAGCATTCTGAACCACACCCACTCAATGATTGACTGTTGCAAGCACAATGCATAATCCACAAATATAACGGGAATACCAGCAACCACACTGAGGTGGGCCTGCAGCAGAATTGGGACAGGGAGGAAGGGAAATGATGCACCAACATTTGATGTGTCCATACAAATATATTCTTTTGTTTTTTTTTATTTTTTGGATTTTTTTATGAGGGAGGGAGGGGAGAAGGGAGAGAGAAAGGGAGAGAGAGAGAGAGAGAATTAGTGCACCAGGGCCTCTAGCCACTACAATCAAACTCCAGATGTGTGTGCATATGCAAGTTAGTGAGCTTGTGTCACCTTGTGCATGTGGCTTTCATGAGATGTGAAGAGTTGAACATGGGTCCTTAGGCTTTGCAGACAAGTGCCTTAATGGCTAAACTATCTCACCAGCCTGAAAGCATATTCCTAATTAAAGAAGGCCTGCAGGCTTATGAGGCTAGAATTTAGCAGAAATCAGACACAAAGTAGAATAGTGATATCAACTGGCTCACTTTTAAAGAAACAATAATTTTCTGATGCTTAGAATAGACTAAGTGGCCTCTTAATGGCAGATGATGGGAGCTGAATTAAGAGGAAATAGTCAGACAAAAGATGATGAGGGCATGGTCTGAATCTTAAATGACCATCAAAGTTCATATTGTGAACACATAGGTCTCAACTAGTGTACTATTATGAAAACTGTAGAGCCTTTAGGAGGTAGGGCCAGGCAGGCAGAAGTTAATCACAAGCAGCAGACTCTGAAAGATTATACCCACATTTATTCCCAGCCAGCTGTCTAGGATTCTTGGTCAACCAGCATGTGCATCACTGCTGTCACATACTCCTCCTGCCAGGGGCAGAGCTTCCTCACCTTGCAATTCCCCACTATGGTAGACTGAAGTCCTCTAAACTATGAGTCAAAATAAATGTAAAACCAAGTTGTTCCATCAAGTATTTTGGTCAAAATGACATGAAAAAAAACTATAATTATTACATTATTACTATAGTGCTGTGGTATATAGAAATTAAATTTCCTTATGTATTTTCAAGGCAGCGTTGATAGAATTTCAGGAAGAAAAACAGAGTAACTTTCCTCTCAAAATTGCTATTTCAATATATTTTATTTTGCATGAGTAAACAGAGAGAACTACCTTTAACAGAATGTTGGACTCAGAGGGAATGATTGAGCTTTATTTGAACATGTTACACCTGAGATTCCTATTGGCCATCTACATGGAAATATTAGGTATGTAATTATAAGAAAAAGGCTGAGATTAAAAATTTGACAGTATCAGACTGTCAGATAATTGGGCTTCTTTGTGAGAAGAAAAAAACTCAGTAACAGAGGCCAGTAAGCTAAACAAGAGATATCAAGGGAAGAAAAAGGAAGGGAAGAGGATATTTAATAGGATGTTATGGCATATATGTAAGTAGAAGAATAGATTAACGGGGGTGAAAAGGCCCAAAGTGAGGTCAGGGAAAGAGATTGAGTAGAGGAAAGGTGGAGGGAGGGCTAATCAAAATCTAAGAGGATGCAAATAAATCATATGGAATCCTCCGGTTTCAGACAATGGAACACTCAGGAGCCATAGATCGTTATTAGAAAATTTTCAGTGCCAGGGATGGGATACCTCCAGTGAGTTGTTGGCCAGGGAGGTCCCTGACACCCCCAAAACATTATGGGCCATTGCTGAGGCCCTTGGTTTCCCACCAGGAATAGATGGTAAGACCCTATTGCTAAAGACTTCACATACTTGGGCTGCAAGGCCACTGAGAAATCCTGCTGGAACTGAGCTGATAACCTCCTCCATGTAGACCAGCTGACAGAAAGCTAGAAGAAGCCATTCTACATGTAGTTCAAAGGAAGAAAGAGAGACCCACCAGTGAAGATACTCAACAGTGGACACTGCAAGCCTTATAATTGGCCAGCCAGGAAAAATGAACCAACGGGTGCAATAATGACAGGGCTGTATGGTGGAAACCAACTGCCCTCCAATTGAACTAGAGGCACGCTCCATGGGGGGAACACATCCCTGATACTGAAAACTTAAAACAGGGGTAGTCATGAGCCCTAGGGGTATAACATCTGCTCATGTCTGGATAAATGTATATACTATGCTTATCAAACTGCCCAGTAAGTACTTCTCTTAGTATTTATACCCTTATATTAACACTACTCTCACTTTGGGTAGAATATTCTCTTTTCAGAGGCAGTGACCTTGGGATGACTCAGAAGGTATCACAGAGCGGGAAAGAAGTGACTAGAGTACTGAGTAACATCTCGATCCCACCTTCCAAGGCTCAGGGTCTAATGCGGAAGAGGTGGCGGAAAGAAATGTAAGAGTCAAAGGGCGGGCAGGACTCCTTACAATGTGCTCCTTCCAGACATAAAATGGCCTGGATATATATGACCTCATAGTGCCTGACACTACCTACACAAGATCATCATAAGAGGAGGAAAAGATCATGACATCAAAATAAAAGAGAAACTGATTGAGATGGGGAGGGGTATGATAGAGAATGGAATTTCAAAGGGGAAAGTGGGGGGGGGGGAGGGTATTACCATGGGATGTTTTTTATAATCATGAAAAATGTTAATAAAAATTGAGAAAGAAATTGACAGCAAACAGGAGTTGAAGGTGTAGTTCACTGGTAGAGTGCTTAGCATTCCAGAAGCCTTATGTACAATCCTCAATATCAGCATTGGGGAAAGAGAGAGAAGAGAACACGAGAGAGAGAGAGAGAGAGAGAGAGAGAGAGAGAGAGAGAGAGAGAGAGAGAGAGAGGGAGGGAGAGAGAGAGGGAGGGAGGGAGGGAGGGAGGGAGAGGGAGAGGGAGGGAGAATGAATATATGAGTGACTCACCAATGTTTTGTTGGATTTTTAAAGCTCTGAAGCATGAAGGAGATTACTAAAGAAATGAATATAGAAAAGGGACCTGAAGAATGATCTCTGAAGAACAAATATTAGAAGAAAAGAAGAAGTAACCTATAAATAAGTTGAGAATATACAGTCCAAGGATGAAGAAAACCAAACAATCTGAAGAAAAGAAGAAGGGAGGTCAACTATGTCACAAGAAGCTAATAGTATGAATGTATGTATGGAACATGAAGTATAACAATTGACTAGAGTCTTATATTACCAAGGTGACAAAATTAGATATGAGTTCTGAATGTGAGAACCTTAAACATTGGGTAAATGTATATTAAGAAACAAAGACTAATTTGAATTTCTGCTATAATTTCTTTCACACAGGTAGACAAATGTTTGAAGTTCCATCTCAGACTAGCTCTTATTCTATTTTTCTCAAATGATGTGTATGTTATTACACTCATCAGGAGAAAATGGGTCAAGCTGTTAGATATTCAGAGTGTGGGTGGAAATGCTTTGACAACCTTTCTGGGGATGCCTCTAACATGAGAATTGCTGTTGAGCTTCCAGAGGGAAAAGATAAAATTCTGCATGTATCAATATCTCTTACAAATAAAACCTTTCACATCCACTAAAAAGAAGGTTAGAAGGATGCCTAAAATGTAGCAATTATCCAATATCATTGCAAAGTTTTAGAGTAGAAAATCCTATGCTGAGCCCACACAATGAACACAGCATGTTCCTTTTAGTATACTTGCTGAAATGAAAAATAATGCAATAAAACACAAAATAAGCATTAATATAAAAGTGCTTTATAGATAGGGCTGGAGAAATGCCTCAGTGGTCAAAGGTGCTTACTTGCAAAGCCTGATAACCTGGGTTTATTTTCCTAGCACTCATGTTGAAGCCAGATGCACAAATTGGTGCATGTGTCTAGAGTTCATCTGCAGTGGCAAGAGGCCCTGGCATGGCCATTCTGTCTCTCTCCCTTCTCTCATTTTTCTTTGTTTTCTACCTTTCTCTTACTCAAATAAATATTTCTAAAAACTGCTTTATAACTTATTCAATGAATGTCATATAAAATTATTACAATGATAATTGTCATATAATACTGCCTTTAATTTTAGTTCACGGAAGTGATTAATTGTATCTATATGAGTTTGATTCAGTAAAAATCAAACATTAGCAATACTGGAGATTAAAATAAAATTTAACTATAATATGATATAAGCACTACAATGAATACAGATGAACACAGACAGAAAGATAGTTTTTCTCCTTCAGTTAAGGCTTTGAGTAGAAACACTACTAGTGTAAAGTAATTTCTCTATAGAAAAGGCTGGTGGGCTGGTGATATGGATCAGACTTTGGGCTCTTAGGGAGATACACTGTGTCTAAAGATCAAAGTGTATAACATCGATTTAATGAAGAATTATCTCTGCTGTTCACCTCTGGTACTTTCTAGAACTTAGATCTAGATTGAAAATATAAAAGAAGAGTTCTTCGAAGTTTTTCATTTACTTTAAAAAGTGGAGAAAAGGAAAGATAAACAGTATATCAAATCTGATTTCTACTCGTACTATACATTTGATAGAAAATGAAAAGTTCTCAATCTTTTTACATGGCCAGGTAGGCTTATGGTTTCAATCACGTATGAACTATATGCTGTACAAACTTTTGAAGGTACAAAGGCATATAAGGTACATTCACACTTTAAGGAATGCATAACAGGTAGAAGTTAATAGACTAGTGTAAGAGGTGGAATAAATGTTGTGTAGCTTATGATAGTTAACTAGAAGAGGTATATTTAAGTAAAGCTGGGATTGTCTAAATGAAATCCAATAAGTCATAGGGATTATTCCTGAAAAGTGGGGTATGTAATACTTTAGGTACCACATGTCCAGAAGGGGGTAGACACATTACAAATAATGCAAAAGTAGTAGTTTATAATAAAATAAGGTATGATGTATATGACTTATAGAAAACATAGGCTAAATCCTTAACAGCCTCCTTTGGTAAGCAGAAATGTTTCCCTGTACTCTAGAAACTAGGCTGCATTACTGGAAAATGAATAGTGTTTTACAAGGGAGAAGCATCTGCTGTAGACAAGTATTACTTGAATAATTTAACCAGATCAGAGACATCTTTACATTATCAGTGATATATTGTTATTAAATATTTTATTTGTACGATACACATGTCATATTTAATGAGTGCTCAATTGTTTCATACATATGTGTTACATTAGTATGTGATTTGAAAAATGTACAGCTAGTTCTTTAATACTGCATCAGTGTATGTCCTTAATGTATACTATTTCTTGGGCCTACAACATATTATTTTCATTTTAAGCACTTGTTCAATATCTGTATTTCCTTGTAGATTAAGAAAGGATTGTGTCAATCCTTTTATCCAAGTGTAATGCCAAAATGTTGTTTAATATTTGACCTGAAATGGTTACTTGAGCTGAACATTGAATAAATATAGAAAATCACAATATATACTCCAAAAATGTTTATAATATTTTAACCTAGGAGTTTTATGTACCAGGAACATAACTATCTATTAGAAAATGAACTCTCTTATGCTATGAAGAACTTATCCTTGGCTTGTGAGAATCTCTCATGCTTCATTTGACTTCACACACAGCAGGTACTGAAATGAACATTAAATTCTACATTAAATGTATATTAGCCTCAATCAGGAAAAGAAAGGATAAAATACTAGGTAACCTAATCCAGCAGCTGTTGCTTTCATTGTTACTTTTAATAACTGGAAGAAATAAGAGTGGGAAGAAGAGGAGGATCATACATGCAATTAGAACAAACTCATTTCAATTTAATTAGCCTATGATGTTAGAGAAAACACAACTTATTGTTTTCATTCTTTTAATAGTTTAGAAACAAAAACAGAGTTCTACAAAATTTTCCTCATATGTAATAAAATATGCCTCTAAATACATAATGTTTACTTAGGGCAAAATGAAGTCTTTCGAGGTATAGCTATTCTTGTACTGAACAAGCTGCTGTTCTTATCTTGGACCATATGGGTATGTTCAAATGACATAAGCAATAAAAATAGATTATCTCAGTTTATGAAAAGGTAATTTATTTTCTCATAGTTATCATAATATAAATATCATCTGTATTTCAAATATTCATGTTAACTTCCATAAAACAGTTGGCGAAAATTTTAAATCAAAGATTCTAAAAATAAATCTATAACACTAAATGGAAAGCACTGCAGGAGCTTGAAAAACATATCTATAGTTAAAAGTGCACTGGTTAGACAACAAAAACCAGAGTTTATTATATTCCACATGGTGTGTCCTCTAAGAGTAGTAATGAGCTAGTAATCAGAAACTAAGAACAACTGGTGAAACAAGCAAGGGAGCTGTTTTCTTGGTGAATTGGGTACCACCACAAGGGTGAAGGAGATCAACACAGAGAAAAATCAACTCCTACCAAATCAGAGATCCAGAGACCCAGAGCCCCCCAACACCTCATCACTGAAGCAGACCAAAAATGAACCTAACATGGCTCATGGAAATTTTGTGGAAGAGGGGGCGGAAAGAATGCAAGAGCCCGGGCAAAATAGTGACCACCTAGATGCACTGCAAATCCCAGGGAAAGAAAGACAAGACATTAAGGGTTTTCTGGGTCTTCTTGTTGGTGGGAGGGCTCAGAGAGGGGGAAAACAGGGAATCCTGGATCCCCTCATGGGTGGGTTGACCACTCCTCCCATGCCCCGCCGCAGCACCCCGTCCTGCGCCCTGCCACCACAGCCGCTGGGCCCACCACGGCTGTTACCGCACTCTGATGGCATGTCTATCGATCCCAAAGTGCGGAAGCTTAAACTGCTCTGCACATTTACCCACATTACTGCTCCTGCTGCTGCACATTCAGTGAGCCCAGTCCCACAGCAACTGCCACACAAGCCCAGACTGTGACTCTCGCTTGTGCCAGGTCAGGTGCCACCCCCCATTCTCCTGTGATGAGGGAGCACAGACTGGTTCTGGGCTCCAGTGTTCCCAAGCAGAGTTGGGCTGCTTCACAGCTTGGTACCTCAGTCCCCCTCCAAGATGGAACACAGGCAGCTTTGATGCATTACCGCTTGAGAATTCAGGCAACTTTGGCACCCATGTCAGGCAGTATATAGGCGGCTTTGGCAAATGGAAGCCAAAGCACAGGCTGCTTGGCAACTGCCCCAGCCTGCCTCAGATTCCCATGGCGCTAGAGCCCAGACTGATCCACCTACTTACATGCCCATACACTGTCATGGACAGACCACAGCACAAAAGAAATAAGATGAAAAATCAAATGCAAGAAAATCCAGTTAGGTCACCCAGTCCTACAATGAATAATACATCTAACTAAAACACAGAAGAGTCATTAGGATCAGAACATCAAATTGAAGCTATGAGCAATGCAACCCTGAGCAACCTACTGGTAGAACTTGTAGGAAAGCAACAAAGGACCATCAATCCCTTGTGGATGCTACCATCACTAAGCTAGAACAAATTGACAAGAGATTGAAAGGAGGACAAAGAGAGGTAATAGTTTGAGGGAGAGTGAACAAAAAGAGAACCTTAAAAATCAGTTGGCCATAATGAAGACATAAAGAAATGCAAGGATGAATTCCAACAATCATAAAGAAAATCAGAAAACGATGTGAAAATGTAGCTTGACAGAGCAATGGAAAGGATACATAGAAAAGTGGTGGAAAATGCAAACTTAATTGAACAAGTCCAGAACTCTCTACAGGCTCTCAAGAATAGAGACAGCAAAGTGGAGGATAGAAACTCTGATCTGGAAGACAAGATGGAAGAAACAGTTCAAGAGTTCAAAAATTTCAGTAAATTCAAAAGTTCCTGTGAACAGAACATGAAGGAATTGCGGGATACCCTTAAACGTCCTAATATCAGAATCATTGGAATACCAGAAGGAGAATTTCAGACCAAAGGCATGGAAAACATATTTAACAAAATAATTGAAGAAAATTTCCTTAGTGTCTTAAAAGAAAGGCCTATGAAGATCCAATAAGCCAACAGAACTCCAAACAGACTGGACCAAAGGAGAAACTCTGCAAGACATATTATCATTAAAACCTTAAACATTGACACCAAAGAGAAAATCCTAAAAGCACCTAGGGAAAAACAGCATACCACTTTCAAATCAGAATTACTTCACACTTCTCAATGGAAACCCTGAAAGCTAGATGGGCCTTGAATGAAACACTCCAAAGTCTAAGAACCTATAGTTTCCAACCCAAATTACTCTACCCAGCAAAAGTATCCATCATAATAGATGGAGAACGCAAAACTTTCCATGACAAAACTCAGCTTTACAATTACATGAATACAAAACCAAACCTACAGAGAGTATTTCAGGAAATTCTCCATAGAGAAGAAACAAATAACCAAACTCAAATTCCTACAAAAAGCAGATCACAATAACCAAACTCAGAGGAGGCACAAATAACTTCAAAGCCCATGAAAACACCAACACACATCTACCATTACAAGATGACAGGGATCAAATCAAATCTCACAGTCATTACCTTAAATATTAATGGCTGTAATTCACCCATCAAGAGACACAAATTCACAGATAGATCAAAAAATTAGACCCCTCAATCTGTTGCCTTCAAGAAAACCACCTCACCACTAAAGATAGACACCTCCTCAGGGTGAAAGGGTGGAAAACAATATTCCAAGCAAATGGGAATAAGAAATAAGCAGGTGTAGCTATATTAATATCAGATAAAATTGACTTCAAACAAAAAACAATCAAAAAGACAAAGAAGGCTACATCCTACTTATCAAGGGAAAGATCGATCAAGAGGATATTACAATCATAAATCTGTATGCACCAAACACAGGGGCACCACAGTTCATAAAACAAAA
Source organism: Jaculus jaculus (assembly GCF_020740685.1). NCBI lineage: Eukaryota > Metazoa > Chordata > Mammalia > Rodentia > Dipodidae > Jaculus > Jaculus jaculus. The sequence continues at coordinate 51,424,212 of NC_059109.1, forward strand.
CATACTTGACAATAAGACAGAAATAACCACCAACACCATCATAGCTGGGGACTACAATACTCCATTATCAGTAATAGACAGATCATCCAAACAGAAACTCAACAGGGAAGTAAAAGAGCTCAACAAAACCATAGATCACGTAGACCTAACGGACACCTACAGCACTTCCCACCCCAAATCCACAGACTACACATACTTCTCAGTAGCCCATGGAACATTCTCTAAAATAGACCATATACTGGGTCACAATGACTACCTCCACATACTTAGAAAAAACTGACACAATTCCCTGTATGATATCAGATCACAATGCTATATTGCTAGAAATCAACAACAAAAGACCCACCAAGAATCCCAATGGAACCTGGAAACTGAACAGCACACTTTTAAACAATAAGTGCATAGTGGATGAAATAAAAACTGAAATTGCAAAATTCCTGGAATTGAATGACAATGAGAACACATCATACCAAAACTTATGGGACACAATGAAGATGGTCCTCGGGAAAATTCATACCACTCAATGCCTTCATAAAAAAGACAGAAAGATCCCAAAACAATAACCTAACCATCCACCTAAAGGCACTGGAAAAACAAACAAAATCCAACCCAAAGAGCTCCAGAAGGAAAGAAATAATTAAAATCAGAGCAGTAATTAATGCATTGGAAACCAAGGAAACAATTAAGACAATTGACAAAACAAAGAGCTGGATCTTTGAAAACATAAACAAGATTAGCAAACCCCTGGCCAATTTGATGAAGCAAAAAAAGGAGAAGCTTCAAATTAAACAATTCAAAAAGAAAAAGGAGAGATCACAAATCACATAAGTGAAATTGGAAGAATCATCAGGACGTATTTCAAAAACCTCTACTCCACAACACTGGATAATGTGGAGGAGATGGAGAAATTCCTGGATAAATACCATCTATCAAAGCTAAACTCAGAGCAGATTAATCACCTCAATGAAACCAATCACACTCATTGAGATTGAAAGAGCAATAAAAAAATCTACCCCAAAAGAAGAGTCCAGGACCAGATGGCTTCTCAGCTGAATTCTATCAAACATTCATGGAAGAACTCAAACCAAACTTCCTTAAACTGTGCCATACAATGGAAGAACAGGTAAAAAGCTACCCAACACCTTTCATGAAGCTACTATCACCTTAATTCCAAAACCAGGCAGAGATGCCACAGGAAAAGAAAACTACCAGCCTATTTCTCTAATGAACTTAGATGCAAAGATCATGAACAAAATCCTCACAAACTGAATCCAACAACACATCAAAAGCATTATCCACCTTGACCAAGTGGGATTCATCGCAGAAACACAGTGGTGGTTCAACATATGGAAATTTGTTAATGTAATACACCACATAAACAAGCTTAAATATCAAAACCACATGATCATTTCGATAGATGCAGAAAAGGCCTTTGACAAGATACAACATCACTTCATGATCAAAACATTGGAGAGAATTGGCATGGCTGGTTCATATCTTAACATAATAAAGGAAATACACAAAGTTCCAAAGGCCCAAATAATACTTAATGGAGAGAGACAGGAGGAATTCCCATTAAGATCAGGAAAAAGACAGGGTTGTCCACTCTCACCTCTGCATTTCAATATAGTACTGGAAGTCCTGGCTCAAGCAATTAGACAGGAGAAGGAAATAAAAGGGACAAAACTTGGAAAGGAAGACGTTAAGTTAGCTCTATTCGCTGAAGACATGATTATATATATAAGAGACCTGAGAGACCCCATCCCACAACTCCTAAGGGTGATCAACTCCTATAGCAAAGTAGCAGGATACAAAATCAATGCACAAAAATCAGTAGACTTTCTGTATGCAAATGACAAAGATACAGAGAAAGAAATAAGGGACATATTGCCATTTTCAATAGGAACAAATAAAATAAAATACCTTGGAATAACGTTAAGCAAGGAAGTGAAAGATATCTACAATGAAAACATAAAAACACTCAAAAAGAAATTGAGGAGGACTTGATAAATGGGAAAGACCTCCCATGCTCCTGGATAAGCAGAATTAACATTGTGAAGATGACAATCCTACCAAAGGCAATATACAGATTTAATTCAATTCCAATTAAAATCCCTACAGTGTTCTTCACAGAGATGGAAAAAATGGTCTCAAATTTCATATGGAAAGGCAGAAGGCCTTGCAGATCCAAACATATCCTCAGCAAAAGAAATACTTCTGGAGGCATCACCATACCAGATCTAAAGCTATATTACAAAGCCATAGTAATAAAAACAGCATAGTACTGGCATAAAAACAGGAGTATTGACCAATGAAAGAGTAGAGGACCTGGAATTTGGGTCAAGCAACTATAGCTACTTGACATTCAACAAAGGCCCGAACAATATAGACTGGAAAAAAGACAGCATCTTCAACAAATGGTGCTGGACAAACTGGATAACCATATGCAGGAAACTGAAACTTGATCCACACATTTCACCATGCACTACACTCAAGTCCAAATGGAACAAAGACCTCAATATGAGACCAGAAACTCGAATACTATTGGAGGAAAGTTTAGGAAGTATTTTCCATGATATAGGGATTGGAAAAGACTTCCTGAACAAAACCCAGTAGCTCATGATATTAAACACTCACTAAACCAATGGTATCACACCAAGCTGAAGAGTTTCTTTACAGACAAGCTTACATAAACATAGCCAACAGATTACCCACAGAATGGGAGAAAATATTTGCAGGTTATCCTACTGAGAGAGGCCTAATCTCTAGAATCTACAAAGAACTCAAAAATCTAAACAGGGGCTGGAGAGATGGTTTAGCGGTTAAGCGCTTGCCTGTGAAGCCTAAGGACTCCAGTTCAAGGCTTGGTTCCCCAGGTCCCACGTTAGCCAGATGCACAAGGGGGCGCACACGTCTGGAGTTCGTTTGCAGAGGCTGGAAGCCCTGGCACGCCCATTCTGTCTCTCTCCCTCTCTCTGTCTTTCTCTCTGTGTCTGTCGCTCATAAATAAAAAAATTAAAAAAAAAAATCTAAACAGTAAGAAGTCAAACATACCACTCACAAAATGGGGCAAAGAGACGAACAGGCAGTTCACAGAGGAAGAAATACAAATGGCAATCACATACTTAAGAAAATGTTCAACAGCTCTAATCATCAGAGAAATGCAAATTAAAACAACTATGAGATTCCACCTTACCCCAGTAAGGATGACAAACATCAAAAAATCAAATGAAAATAAATGGTGGCAAGGATGTGGAGACATAGGAACACTCATCCACTGTTGGTGGGAATGAAGGATGGTATAACCACTTTGGAAAGTAATATGGAGACTCCTGAAAAAGCTGACTACAGAGTTACCAACAGACCCAGTGATTCCCTTACCCGGCCTCTACCCTAAAACCTTCAAAGCACAGACCAGAGAGATTCGCTCAACCATGTTTGCAGTGGCTCAATTCATAATAGCTAAAAGCTGGAATCAACCCAGATGTCCATCACTTGAAGAATGGATGAATAAGATGTGGGATATCTACACAATGGAATTCTATACAGCAGTAAGAAAAAATGACACTATGAAATTTGAGGAAAAAATGGTTGAACCTGGAACAGATCATTCTCAGTAGACTTATCCAATCACAAAAAAAAAAAAACAACACATGGTCTCTTTCATCTACAGCACCTAATCTGAATCTACCCAAGATATCTTACATACACAGCAAGCATCTCGTGGACTAGACACTAGGATGTATGGGGAGGGAGGGAAGGGCATCAAAGGGGTGGGAAACACAAATGTAGACCCAAATGGCAATGGCAGGACAAAATTCTATTTCCTAAAAGGCAGGCCAAGTGGCTGAACCTTCATCAGGCACTTACAGGGAACACCTGAACCACAAGACACTGGAGAGGGTATGATGAAGACTAAGAGGGTATTAAGAAGACTAACCTTAATCTTCTACATCTTCCCTCCCTCCCTCTCACTCTGTCTCCCTCCATCCCCCCCACCCCCTGCTCTCTTTTCTCTAACTCTTGTGCATTAGTTATCTTTTTCCTCCTTCTCTTAGTGGGCACTGACCTGTAACTCCCAATACAAGCATGTGGCTATCATCCACAATGAGCTTTTGATCAGAGAGACCTACAAGGTTTCCTAAAAGACAGGCAGATTTCTGTCAGAGTACTTGATGACCCACCAAATGTAAGTGGTAAGACCCTACTGCTGAAGACATCTATGTGGTTGACATGTGAAATGGAACAGCATGGCTGAAAGTTGGAAGAGAGTCAATCCCCAGACAGTCATCACGTCTAGTGCCAGAAGGTGCTACATGGGTGACTGGGGGAAAATGAACAATATCTGTCCAAGCAACTCATGGTCTAACCTACTTAGCAGCAAATAACCTGGTGTGATGCCCATATAAGTGCAATAGTAGCACACAGCCATGGTGGGAAACCAATTGTTCTTGATTTGTCTGATTCCCTCAGTGGTACAGGACCCACAGCTGGTGCTGGGAAACAAGTCAGAACCATATCCAAACATAAGCCCACTCTCCACTATCAAGCTACAATCAATCATGGGCTACAAGAGGATCTACACATATTAAATTCTCTATAAAAAAGTAAGTGTTATCTCATTTGTCTTGGTGCTAACCTACTCTCCTTTGGAGAGTCTGCTTCTCTTTTTCAGATAGATGTAGATCCTAAGGAGAGAGCCACTCCACCATACCTCAAAAGGGCCCTGGCTGAAACTAAGAAAAAGTGGCAAAACAAGCAAGAGTGCTATTTTCCTGATGAACCAGATACCAACACAAGGGGAAGGAGATCGACACAGAGAACAATCACTTCCTACCAAATCAGAGAGCCAGAGCCTCAGAGGACCCCAACACCTCATCACTGAAGCAGACCAAAATTGAACCCAACATGGCTCAGGGAAATTGTGCAAAAGAAGGAGCGCAAAGAATGTCAGAGCCACATGTTGGGTATATGTAGAGACATTTATCTTACCCATAACTGTGGGCAAACTCCACAATGCATGACCTATATACCTCAACAAGGAGGGGCCAAGTGGTGAGGCTAGGTCACGAATGAGCCTAATAATGGTACCAAATTGTCTGTATTTGCTGAATAGAAAACTAATAATAAAAAAAAAGAATGTCACAGTCACATGTTGAGTTATGATATGCAGAAACATTTATCTTACCCATAACTGTATAACTGTAGGCTAACTGCAGAATCCATGACCCATATACCTCATCAAGGAGGGGCCGGGGGTGGGGGGGGTAGAATATGGATGAGCCTAACAATGGTACCAAATTGACTGTATTCGCTGAGTACAAAGTTAATTAATAAAAAAAATCTAAAAAAAAAAAAAGATAAACCTAATAAAGATGTCTCAGAATCTAACATTACAGAAAGCCCAGGCTTCAGAATGAGAGGCTAAAATAAGCCAGGAAAAGTTTCAACATTCCTTAGTAAGGAAAATAGACTCAAAAAGTCAGTGGCATGTGCCTATGCATGATATTCAAAGAACAGAAGACAAATCTGAAGGAATTTCTCTTTTATTTTTCTTAGAAAACATTGGTTTTTAAATTAGTTTTATATTGTTTATTCATTTACAAGGGAAGGAGAGGGAGAGAATACGAATATGAATGAGAATGCACATGCCAGGGCCTCCTGCTGCTGCCAATAAACTCCAGATGCATGTGTCACTTTATACATAAGGATTTATGTGGGCACTGAGGAATTGGACAAAGGCTGTCAGGCTTTGCAAGCAAGCACCTTTAACAGCTAAGCCATTTCTCCAGCACAAATTCATTTTTTAATGAGAAGTAATGAAATTCATTATGCAATTTTGAAAATATTATGTTTTTAACTATCTCCCCTATGCCACTGATGCTTTTTTTGATGCCCACCCCTCTTCTTGACCATCAGCCCCTCTTCTGTTTTTGTTCATGCATAATAAAGTATTTTTGATTTCTTGATATCCTTCAAAAAATATGAGCCATTTTGGTCAGAAGCAAAGAATTGGTAGGCTGTCCATAATCAATACGGTCTGGACAACAGAAAAAATATCTGAAAAATCACAATGAAGCACAAAAGATGCCACACAGCTAAAGAAATCTAAGAAAAAGAGAAATGCAGAATATCATAAAATTTTATCTCAAATTGTACTACAGACTAATGGTGACAAAATAACATGGTGTTGTACAATAATAACACATAGACATAGACCAACAGAATAGAATGGTCTCCATTACTTGCTTTTCACAAATGTGCTAAAAGTTACATTGGAGACAAGATAGACTCTTCAGAAAATAGTACAGGGAAAACTGGATATCCATGTAGAAGGAAGTCAGATTTATCCTTCACCCTCAACAAAAATCAATCCAAAATGTATCCAAGATCTCTAGATAATACCTAAAACTTTGAAATTACTAGTTAAAACATTTCAAGATACAGGCAAGGACTTTCTAAGAAAGATTCCAATACCTTAGGAAGTAACATTAAGAATTGAAAAAAAAAAAAAAAAAGACTGTATGAAATTAAAATGCTTCTGCATAGCAAAGGAAAGAAGTTTGTGTTGTGGGGATATCTCTGAAATATTACTCTAACACCAATAAAAGTGGAAGAGAGGAGTTTGTTTATCTGGGGACTGAAGCTGGGATCACTCCCAAAAACTTCTGACCTTGACCTTAACCTGCACTTTAATTTTATACTCTAGTAGCAGGGAGGCTAACACAGAATCAGGATATATACTATAGCAGCAAGTAGCAAGCAGGGGCAAACAGGCAAATGGGGGCTTTACAAAAGCATACATGGCAATTAGCTATACTATTCCATGGCAGTCAGCCATGTGGTAAGGTTGCCAAGGGCAATGTATATTTTATCTTAACCATCTTCTGCTTATGACTGCTCCAAGCAGGGAGAGGGTGCCTGTCTGGGACTTTTAGCTGAATTGAACAAGAACAGGTTGAGTCTTGGCAACAATCAGCATCTACTATAATTCAGAACTTAGCAAGTGGTCTTTTCTTCCTCATTCCCTCCTCTTCAACTTCATAATACCTTATGATCTTATCCTGAAAAGATTGATTGATGTTATTGGAGTATCACCTGTAGATTAATTGCTTCCATTCTAGTTCAGGTGAACCTGGATAGGGCATTTAGGACACATGGTCCTAATAGGAGTCCCATTATTATAAGGGACCATACTAAAGGGGTCAGCCAGTGTCCCCATGTAGTCCAAATTGTACTCCATTGACCTTCATATGTGCTCCTCCTTTTAATTCTTTCTAGTAACCTTTTAGCATATTCTCACAACACCCAATTGGTTAGCATAAAATCAGCATTCCTCATTTAGAAACATATATATACCCATCTTTTAAGCCATAATCAACAGTGATCCCCTACATTGGAGGATCACTGTTGTCAAAAAGTCTACCTGATACTGAGGAGTGACTATGCTCTCTTGAACAACAGCTAAGTCTTTCTTGATATGGGTAGAGAGCTGACTGTGTTGAACTTGTTGAATGCCTATTACAAGTGGCACTGGTGGCCACAGATTCTGTCAGGGCTATACCAGTAACAGCAATACCAGTAACAGAACAGGGTCCTCTTATTTTCAAACTTCAGGGGATGCAAGGGGATCCAAATCAAGAGCTAGGAACACTAATCTCCAATTTTCTCCTAGGTAGCAGGTATAAATACCTTTGGAGCAGGTAAAGAATTTTCCATCAAGGGCTATAGCCTCTTTAATTATACTAGTAGGCCTTTTTTCATTTCCAATATATTGGGCTTCTCCTATGATCTGAACAGATGGTCCAGTTATACAAGTCCCTTTTGTGTTGTTAGTTGGGCCTTGGTTAGTCATTCCTATTCCAGTATAGGCAACCTGACTCACATGTAAGTATATTCAGCAATCTTTTCCCATGGATGGGTCTGTCATGGCTAGCATTTACCAAATTAGGCATTTTGCGAATAGGATCATTGGAATCTTATATAGGAACTAGTTTAGGGGCCCATGGTTGTCTAAGGAGTTAACTTGGTTCTTGGGAAGGAAATTTATGAATGATAGCTGGAGGGTCAAGGTTGGGGAATGCACTGCTCAATTGATATACATTCCCAATCCAAAAGTACAAGTGCCCTATATAATGGGATCACTCAGGATCAGCTGGACCTGAATCTCTCCTTTATTACCTAAGAGAAGGCTTCTTATCCCTTTGATCACTTGCCTAGGAGAAAGCACTAAAGTGGAGCTGCTAGAAAAATCAACACAGGAACAGAACATTAGACGGGCCAATTAATCCCTTGCATAATTATCTCCTTGGTGGGAAGTACATCAGTAAATGGATGAACATCTATAAAAGTCCTTCCAGGAACCACTTTCCTTTTCACACAATTTGTCTGGATCTACCACAGAAGAGGAATAACACCATCAAAAAGTGAGTGTGCAATTCATCTTTTGGGACTTCAACCAAAGTCAAGGGGTTAATGTGATGGATCCTGAGAACCCCTCTTTCCCAGGAACTTGAGTAAGTGTAGCATTTAGCACTAAGCATGTGTCAGTTGTCACTGGGGGCACCATCACCATCAAGCCTAACATTGGGGTCATCAGGGGCTGGAGTCTGCTCTGCATTTTAGATTTTCTTTCTGGAAATTCATAGCTGCAAAGGAGTCTTGTTGTCTTATGTCAATGTCCAGGTCTGGTCCAGACAGCAGGCAGCCTTCATGTAGGAAAGATGAATCCATGGCTTGATATGTCAACTTTAAGATCTGAGTGAGTGGTGAGGATGACATGATAAGGTCCTTCCCATTTGGAGTCTAGACTTCCCCTAACTGGGTCCTTTACCCAAATGCAGAACTCTGGGTGCTATTGATGTATGGGGCCTAGAACCATTGGAAGGGAGGGCAAATGTAGCTGTTGGACAATTCTCTGTACAGTGTTAGCCAAATCCTTCAAGAACCATTGCAGGTGGGTACATGTATATTCTAGGAAGTCCCATGAGTTTTTCAGAAGAAGTGGGAGTAGGCATTCAAACATAATCTCAAAAGGGGAGTATCCAAATTTGCAGGACATGAAATGCACCCTAAACAGTACAAGTGGCAGAATCTCTGGCCAAGGGAGGCTTGTTTCTTGACAATGCTTGGTTGGGATGAGATGAATCTGACCATGTGAATTTTGGTCTTTTGGAACTTTTGTTTTGGAGGAATGGACATGGAATTGGTACTTGCAACTGAAGATGCCCTCTGGAGTGGTAAGCCAAGTTTCATGGACTATTTTGATGAGAGTTTGATAATGCTAAGTGCAGAAAAAATTGCATTTGGAAGGGTGGCTTATGAACTTTCTATGGGAAAGGGAAGACTGCAGAGGATTGTGTTGGAACTGGGCTACAGGGATAAAAGCTGGCTGCATTCTGCTGCCCATGCCCAGACAGTTTGATCAAGGTTAAATTTGTAGTGGACTGATACACTTTGCTAAAGATATGGGAGTAAGAAATTTAAGCTTTAACTTTGGCAAGACTCAAACAAGGTAAAATTACAGGTACTGAGACTAGTTTTGCGTTAAGCTGTTATTGTCAAAAGCATTAGCAATCTTAAGGAAGATGGCCCAAATACTTTACATTAAAACTATGGAAAGGATGCCTGAAGAAAGGGTAGGATAAAAATGCAAATTATTTTGGAATGAGTTGACTGAAGGAAGCTACTCTTCAAGGTTATAGTTTATTTCATCCCTGAATTAAGAATATGGCTGTAACTGAATCTGGGTATGTCTTGCACACTTGCTACTGATTCTGGAAGCTTCTGTTGAAACACAGCACAACCACAGTATGATGATCCTTATAGGCTGGCAAAGCCATTGGAAGTTAGACCATGGTTTACAGCAGACCAGAAGATGTTTTGGATATACCAGGACAAAGCAAGGGCTACCACAGAGGGAATTAGCTAGGGATGGGAATTTTCCCTGACTATGCTGCCAAGGTGGAGGGGTGGAATTGAAAAATCTAGAGACTCATCACTGGTCACTGGTTATACCAGACTTGCTCTAAAGTTTAATGTTTGTTTGGTGGTTATTGAGTATGCATTGTTTCAGTCTCTACTCGCAATGCCTTATAACAGTTGTAAATGTTTATTCTGTGCCTTCATATGTTAAACTATATAACTTTCTTTTTTTACAGAACTCCAGGACTATGAGACAATCTTAAATCTCAGAGGAGACTTGGGACCTTGGACTATCTTAAGTTGGTAAAGCATGTGGAGACCTTTGACAATATATAGTGTGAAATCGTAATGAATCTTCTGGGGCCAGAGGCAGAATGTGGTATTTGAATGGATGGTCCCCAATACACTCAGGATTTGATTCCAGTTTGGAATTTAGATCTGCAGCCACCTGGCTGGAGGGGCTATCACTGTGGGTAGATTTTAGAGTCCAGCCCTAAGATATATTTGTAATTATAGTCTAAAGACATGCAAAGTGCTAGAGCTTTGCCTGGAGTTCCTGAAGTGTGCTTTCAGGCTTGCTTGTGGTTTTTCTCTCTGTGCTTGGACTTGTGAAAGCGAGCCAGCTTTATCTTCCATTATGAAACTTCTCCTGATCTTTACGCTTCAATAAATATCCCTTCCTCCATAACCATTCTTGGTTTGAAAGTTCATCCCAGCAAAGTGAGGTTGTCTGATACAGGGGGGTACTGCATGTGTAAGTTCCAAGGTAATCCCACTGCCATGGACACCTTCTGGATTACTTTGCTGATAGTCTGGTCCATTATTTGGAATGGGATAATCTCCCTAATCAGGAAGCAGGACACTTCTAGGGCCTTTTCTGTGTAGATCAGGAAGGTTTCTACCCAGCCTGAAAAGGTACACAGTATAACTAGCAAGCATCAGAACTCTCTGCTATAGAGAATTTCAGACAAATACATTTCTAGATGTCCAAATGCTAGGGCCCTTGTTTTTGTGAAAGCATTGTGGCCTTGGGCCCCTGTATGGGACCATTCCATGGACATTGAAAGCAAGCTTTGCTACCTTGTTGAGTTAGTGTTGGCAATCACAAATCCATCAAATATCTCTGTAATAAATATTGTAGAGCAGTTTTCCATAGACGAGTTACTTCATGGGCTTGCTGGACTAGACTGAGTGCTATTGCCTCTGGGATTATTATTTTCCCATCTGTCGCAACTATCCAGCTCTCCTGATCTTCAGTGGCCCCTTCATTAGTTGCTATTTTTCTCTCTTACAGCTCTATGTCTGAATTAGGGAGTGGCTCATCCTTTAGGTCCAGTTATGAGGAGAAAATTTACTCTATGGCCTGTTTTCAATTGTGGAGGGGCTCTCCCTCCTCTTCTGGTAGGTAAATGCCTGGGTTTAGGGCTATCTTGGGTTCTATCCTCTCAGAGATTCTCTCTTAACATGTCCTGATCATCAGGAGCAAGAGGGTGTTAATTTGGGCTTCCTGGAAAATTATATCTTGTGTCCACCTCACCCAGGTGGCACCACTCAGCAGAAGGGTGATGTCCCTCCCAGCTCTACCTGGAGTGTGGGTCCCCAGGTCCCTGAACACCAGTCAGTTGTCTGATCCTCTCCGACCGAGCACACCCATTTCATAGCCACTCAGTCCAGCCAGGCCAGGGCACTTCAGCAGAGCTTTTCTGGTAGTGCTGCTGGTGGCTAGTGACACAGGCAGCCATCCCTAGCATGCAGCCAGGTTTTGGCCACCATACTAATTTGAGGTACCAGCTGTTCTTGTGCACCAATGACACAATGTAAGCTTTGGCTCCAGTGACAATTCACCTCCGAGCTCTAGGACTGCATGGACAGCAAGGAGCCTGAGTCCTGAAGGGTAGTGGGATGTAGTGGGAGGTGGGGTCTGGGCGGGGCCTGGAGAATATGTTCAAAGACCTGATCAGCAGAGCCTGAGGTAGCAGCAAAGGTGGCTTTGGTTTTTGGGGTTCAGGTTCAGTGCTCTGGCCCCTGCCTTAGCCTCTTCAAGGATGGCTTGTCTCAGTTCAGAAACTGGGACCTGCATCTGTATTTAGGTTCCAGTTTGGCTAGAAATTAGGCAAGGCACTGTCTGCAAAGCCCTCCAGGTTCATTGTTCCAGCTGCCTGAAAGACTCATCACCTTTCTTCAGTGTAAAAAAGAATGGAAAGGAGTTGATGGCAGTCATCCCAAGTTACCCCAAGGGTTTCCATGATGAGGACAAAATGTCATCTATCATGACCAGAGCTTTCTCAGAACATGATGAGGTGTGCTATCTCCAGCTCAAGAGATCAGTGGTGAGACTTGCTGGCCTATTGACATATTCACCATCTGCTTGACAGAGAGGAGGGTCTGGCCCATCCATCAAAGGAAAAATTGGAATGGCTTCATTTTACAGCATAGCTGGCCAGAGTCTGGTGAGCATCCCCACATAGTTGTCAAGTACAGCAGAGCTGGCTGGCTGGCTGAGGCCTGTGAGTGCTGTGTTGGGGTAGGTGCTGTTGGAGGGACTGGATCAGGTGGGTAGACAGCAGCCACAGTTCCACTGTGTGGAACTGGCAATTGGGGTCAGTGGGGGTTGGGGATGGCATCACTGGCAAAATCTCATCCTCTAGGAAAACCAATAGGGGTGTCCCTTTGGTGTCTTCAAGTGTAGTGATCCTTTCAGTTAACATGGATTGGGACTGTAAAGTTCCAGCTTTCTGGCCATGAAGCTCTCCCAGAGGGTCTTGGCCAGCATATATCATGAGTGAATATAGTGAACTGATTTGGGTGGTCAGGCATTCCCATATAGACATCTCAGAACCTGATGATCAGAATCAAATCCAGAGTCCCTTCAGATGGACAGCAGATATCAAAGGAGGGTCAATTTTAGAGAAAGTTCTTTTTTTTTTTTTTTTTTTTGGTTGGGGGGATTCATGGTTTGCAGGACTGTGCAGGTCTCACACCAGGCCTTTTCAAACCCCATAAGAGAAAGGGTTCCCTAACTAGGAGTTCGGGGAGTTTATGTGTGCCTAACCCTGTGTGGTGCACAGGGAGGGGTAGAGAAGGCCAGTTTCTTCCTCAAGCAGGTGCTTACCTAGCCAGCCTGACGAAGGGGTCTTAAGGATGCCTTACCATAAGGCCATGCATATAATGCTGTGCCAGGTCAGTCCCTCTATTATGGAGGGTTGAGTGCCTACTACGGTAAAACGGCTTCTAAAGGAACCACAGATTAGAGCCCAGTCATATTCCATAGCCATAGGGCCTTGGGCCATTATATTCACTTGTACATTCACTCACCGTTCATTCAGAAGTTATACATAGCCCATTTTAAATTCTTATCCTATCTGTTACTCCAAAAACCAAGATCTCGGTATGCCATCAAGGCTAACCTGCTTTTCCTTGTAGAACAGTGCCACCTTGGTATCCCATTTATGCTATGGATGCAATCTCCTATGGGGTGATCAAGCCTGCACTGGCTCTACCTGTCTAGATCCCAAGGAGCCCTTACCTGATCTGGACGTCTGGCCTGGCCTCATCTTCATCCACTTGGAGACTCTAATACCAGGTCTCCCAGTCCCCTGGGCCAAGGGAAACAGACCCTGGAATTCCATTGAGGCCACACATTTCCCAGGTCCAAGGACCTGTGGTAGGCTAACAGGATCAGGAGAGGCAGGTTTGACCAACAGGTGTTGTGATGAGGGATAGTCTCACTTGTGCCTCCAAAGATGTTGCAGGAATTTGTCTGGGATGATTACCCAACACCATTGAGAGTGGAAGAGAAGTGTTTATTTACCCAGGGACTTATGCTAGGATCACTCCCCAAGAAACTCTGGCCTTGAGCTCAAACTGCATTTTCATTTTATCCTTTAGCAACAAGGTGGGTTACATAGCAGCAGGATGGATACCACAACAGCAAGGTGGAGCAAACAAGAAAGTGGGAGCATATGAGGCAGTTAGCTATGTGGCTCCATGGCAGTCAGCTACATGGTAAGGTTGCCAAAGGCAATATCTATTTTGTCTTAACCATTTCCTCCTTCTGACTGCTCTAAGGATGGAGGCCCTTGTCTGGGACTTTTGCTCCACTGAGCATGAAGAAGTTGGGTCTTCACAACAATCAGCACTACTATAATTCAGCACTTAGCCAGTCTTATACCTCAATAGTGGAGAAGTAGCATAGAGGAGAGGAGAGAAGTCTTTTTCATCTATATACCTGGCAAAGGATTAATATTTAAAGTCTATGAATAACTAAAAATTACTCACTACACCCCCCTCCCCTGATTATCCAATCAAAAATTAGGAAAAACTGGGTGTGATGGAGCATAACTTTGATCATAGCACTCAGGAGGCAGAGAGAGGAAGATCACTGTGAAATGGGGGTCAGCCTTAGACTACATTGTGAATTCTAGCTAACCCTGGGCTAGACTGAGGACCTAAAAAAATAAAATAAAAGGCAAATTGATAAGCATGTTCTCAAAAGAAGAAAACAAATGACCAATAGGGCTGGAAAGATGGCTGAGATATTTAAGGTACTTGCCTACTTAGCCTAAGGACGCAGGATTGATTCACCAGTACCCACATATGCAAGATGCACAATGTGGCCTGTGTGTCTGGAGTTCCTATATGGTTGCTAGAGGTCCTGGAGTGCCCATTCTCGCTCTTTCTCTCTTTCTCTCTCTCTCTAATGAATAAAATAAAATATTTAAGAAAAATGCTCAACAATATATAGAAAAAAATTCAATCTTGTTAGCCATAAAAGAATTAAAACTACATGGAGATTCCATACCACTCCAGTCAAAATGGTTATAATCATGAAAACATGGAGCAACAGATACTGGTGAGAAGGTAGGAATAGGACTTATAAAGTATTGGTAAGAAGGTGGGAAAAGGACTCATACTGTGCTTTTGAGGAGGTGGGGAAAGGACTCTGTAGTTCTACACTCTATGCAGGAGGTAGGGAAATATATCTTCTACACTGTTGGGAAAAGGTGGGGAAAGGACCCTTCTACACCTTGGGAGGGGGTGGGGAAAGCTATCTTCTACACTGTTGGGGGAAAGGACCCTTCTATACAATTGGGAAGAGGTAGGGAAAAGACTCTTATACACTGTTGGGAGGAGGTGAGGAAAAGGACCCTTCTACACTGTTGGGAGGAGGTGGGGAAAGGACCCTTCTACACAGTTGGGAGGAGGTGAGGAAAGGACCCTTCGACAATGTTGGGAGGAGGAGGGGAAAGGACCATTCTACACAGTTGGGAGGAGGTGGGGAAAAGGACCCTTCTACACTGTTGGGAGGAGGTGGGGAAAGGACCCTTCTGCACTGTTGGGAAGAAGTGGGGAAAGGACCCTTCTGCACTGTTGGGAGGAGGTGGGGAAAGGACCCTTCTTCACTGTTGGGAGGAGGTGAGGAAAGGACCCTTCTACACTGTTGGGAGGAGGTGAGGAAAGACCCTTCTACAAAGTTGGGAGGAGGAGGGGAAAGGACCGTTCTACACAGTTGGGAGGAGGTGGGGAAAGGACCCTTCTACACTGTTGGGAGAAGGTGAGGAAAGGACCCTTCTACACAGTTGGGAGGAGGTGGGGAAAGGACCCTTCTGCACTGTTGGGAGGAGGTGGGGAAAGGACCCTTCTACACTGTTGGGAGGAGGTGGGGAAAGGACCCTTCTACACAGTTGGGAGGAGGTGAGGAAAGGACCCTTCTACACAGTTGGGAGGAGGTGGGGAAAGGACCCTTCTACACTGTTGGGAGGAGGTGAGGAAAGGACCCTTCTACACACTTGGAAGGAGGTGGGGAAAGGACCCTTTTACACAGTTGGGAGGAGGTGAGGAAAAGGACCCTTCTACACAGTTGGGAGGAGGTGGGGAAAAGACCCTTCTACACAGTTGGGAGGAGGTGGGGAAAAGACCCTTCTACACTGTTGGGAGGAGGTGGGGAAAGGACCCTTCTTCACTGTTGGGAGGAGGTGAGGAAAGGACCCTTCTACACTGTTGGGAGGAGGTGAGGAAAGGACCCTTCTACAAAGTTGAGAGGAGGAGGGGAAAGGACCGTTCTACACAGTTGGGAGGAGGTGGGGAAAGGACCCTTCTACACTGTTGGGAGGAGGTGAGGAAAGGACCCTTCTACACAGTTGGGAGGAGGTGGGGAAAGGACCCTTCTGCACTGTTGGGAGGAGGTGGGGAAAGGACCCTTCTACACTGTTGGGAGGAGGTGAGGAAAGGACCCTTCTACACAGTTGGGAGGAAGTGAAGAAAGGACCCTTCTACACAGTTGGGAGGAGGTGGGGAAAGGACCCTTCTACACTGTTGGGAGGAGGTGAGGAAAGAACCCTTCTACACACTTGGAAGGAGGTGGGGAAAGGACCCTTTTACACAGTTGGGAGGAGGTGAGGATAAGGACCCTTCTACACAGTTGGGAGGAGGTGGGGAAAAGACCCTTCTACACAGTTGGGAGGAGGTGGGGAAAAGACCCTTCTAAACTGTTGGGAAGAGGTGGGGAAAGGACCCTTCTACACTGTTGGGAGGAGGTGGGGAAAAGGACCCTTCTACACAGTTGGGAGGAGGTGGGGAAAAGACCCTTCTACACAGTTGGGAGGAGGTGGGGAAAAGACCCTTCTACACAGTTGGGAGGAGGTGAGGAAAAGGACTCTTCTACACAGTTGGGAGGAGGTGGGGAAAGAACTCTTCTACACAGTTGGGAGGAGGTGGGGAAAGGACCATTCTACACTGTTGGGAGGAGGTGAGGAAAGGACCCTTCTACACAGTTGGGAGAAGGTGAGGAAAGGACCCTTCTACACAGTTGGGAGAAGGTGAGGAAAGGACCCTTCTACACTGTTGGGAGGAGGTGAGGAAAGGACCCTTCTACACTGTTGGGAGGAGGTGAGGAAAGGACCCTTCTACACTGTTGGGAGGAGGTGAGGAAAGGACCCTTCTACAAAGTTGGGAGTAGGAGGGGAAAGGACCCTTCTACACAGTTGGGAGGAGGTGGGGAAAGGACCATTCTACACTGTTGGGAGAAGGTGAGGAAAGGACCCTTCTACACAGTTGGGAGGAGGTGGGGAAAGGACCCTTCTGCACTGTTGGGAGGAGGTGGGGAAAGGACCCTTCTACACAGTTGGGAGGAGGTAAGGAAAGGACCCTTCTACACAGTTGGGAGGAGGTGGGGAAAGGACCCTTCTACACTGTTGGGAGGAGGTGAGGAAAGGACCCTTCTACACACTTGGAAGGAGGTAGGGAAAGGACCCTTTTACACAGTTGGGAGGAGGTGGGGAAAAGACCCTTCTACACAGTTGGGAGGAGGTGGGGAAAAGACCCTTCTACACTGTTGGGAAGAGGTGGGGAAAGGACCCTTCTACACTGTTGGGAGGAGGTGGGGAAAGGACCCTTCAAAACAGTTGGGAGGAGGTGAGGAAAAGGACGCTTCTACAGAGTTGGGAGGAGGTGGGGAACGAACTCTTCTACACAGTTGGGAGGAGGTGGGGAAAGGACCCTTCTACACTGTTGGGAGGATGTGAGGAAAGGACCCTTCTACACAGTTGGGAGAAGGTGAGGAAAGGACCCTTCTGCACAGTTGGGAGAAGGTGAGGAAAGGACCCTTCTACACTGTTGGGAGGAGGAGAGGAAAGGACCCTTCTACATTGTTGGGAGGAGGTGGGGAAAAGACCCTTCTACACTGTTGGGAAGAGGTGGGGAAAGGACCCTTCTACACAGTTGGGAGGAGGTGAGGAAAGGACCCTTCTACACTGTTGGGAGGAGGTGAGGAAAGGACCCTTCTACACTGTTGGGAGAAGATGAGGAAAGGACCCTTCTACACTGTTGGGAGGAGGTGAGGAAAGGACCCTTATACACTGTTGGGAGGAGTTGGGGAAAAGAACCCTTCTACACTGTTGGGAGGAGGTGAGGAAAGGACCCTTCTACACAGTTTGGAGGAGGTGGGGAAAGGACCCTTCTACACAGTTGGGAGGAGGTGGGGAAAGGACCCTTCTACACAGTTGGGAGGAGGTGAGGAAAGGACCCTTATACACTGTTGGGAGGAGGGGAGTAAAGGACCCTTCTACACAGTTGGGAGGATGTGGGGAATGGACCCTTCTACACTGTTGGGAGGAGGTGGGAAAAGGACCCTTCTACACTGTTGGGAGGAGGTGTGGAAAGGACCCTTCTACACACTTGGGAGGAGGTGGGGAAAGGACCCTTTTACACAGTTGGGAGGAGGTGAGGAAAAGGACCCTTCTACACAGTTGGGAGGAGGTGGGGAAAAGACCCTTCTACGCAGTTGGGAGGAGGTGAGGAAAAGGACCCTTCTACACAGTTGGGAGGCGGTGGGGAAAGGACTCTTCTACACAGTTGGGAGGAGGTGGGGAAAGGACCCTTCTACACTGTTGGGAGGAGGTGAGGGAAGGACCCTTCTATACACTTGGGAGAAGGTGAGGAAAGGACCCTTCTACACTGTTGGGAGGAGGTGAGGAAAGGACCCTTCTACATTGTTGGGAGGAGGTGGGGAAAAGACCCTTCTACACTGTTGGGAAGAGGTGGGGAAAGGACCCTTCTACACTGTTGTGAGGAGGTGGGGAAAGGACTATTCTACACAGTTGGGAGGAGGTGAGGAAAGGACCCTTCTACACTGTTCGGAGGAGGTGGGGAAAGGACCCTTATACACTGTTGGGAGGAGGGGAGGAAAGGACCCTTCTACACAGTTGAGAGGAGGTGGAGAAAGGACCCTTCTACACTGTTGGGAGGAGGTGGGGAAAGGACCCTTCTACACTGTTGGGAGGAGGTGGGGAAAGGACCCTTCTACACTGTTGGGAGGAGGTGGGGAAAGGACTATTCTAAACAGTTGGGAGGAGGTGAGGAAAGGACCCTTCTACATTGTTGGGAGGAGGTGGGGAAAGGACCCTTCTACACTGTTGGGAGGAGGTGGGGAAAGGACCCTTCTACACAGTTGGGAGGAGGTGGGGAAAGGACCCTTCTACACAGTTGGGAGGAGGTGGGGAAAGGACCCTTCTACACAGTTGGGAGGAGGTGAGGTAAGGACCCTTCTACACAGTTGGGAGGAGGTGGGGAAAGGACCCTTCTACACTGTTGGGAGGAGGTTGGGAAAGGACCCTTCTACACTGTTGGGAGGAGGTTGGGAAAGGACCCTTCTACACAGTTAGGAGGAGGTGAGGTAAGGACCCTTCTACACAGTTGGGAGGAGGTGGGGAAAGGACCCTTCTACACTGTTGGGAGGAGGTGGGGAAAGGACCCTTCTACACTGTTGGGAGGAGGTGGGGAAAGGACCCTTCTACACTGTTGGGAGGAGGTGGGGAAAGGACCCTTCTACACTGTTGGGAGGAGGTGGGGAAAGGACCCTTCTACACAGTTGGGAGGAGGTGGGGAAAGGCCCCTTCTACACTGTTGGGAGGAGGTGGGGAAAGGCCCCTTCTACACTGTTGGGAGGAGGTGGGGAAAGGACCCTTCTACACTGTTGGGAGGAGGTGGGGAAAAGAACCCTTCTACACTGTTGGGAGGAGGTGAGGAAAGGACCCTTCTACACAGTTGGGAGGAGGTGAGGAAAGGACCCTTCTACACTGTTGGGAAGAGGTGAGGAAAGGACCCTTCTACACAGTTGGGAGGAGGTGAGGAAAGGACCCTTCTATACTGTTGGGAGGAGGTGAGGAAAGGACCCTTCTACACTGTTGGGAGGAGGTGAGGAAAGGACCCTTCTACACTGTTGGGAGGAGGTGGGGAAAAGAACCCTTCTACACTGTTGGGAGGAGGTGAGGAAAGGACCCTTCTACACAGTTGGGAGGAGGTGAGGAAAGGACCCTTCTACACTGTTGGGAGGAGGTGAGGAAAGGACCCTTCTACACAGTTGGGAGGAGGTGAGTAAAGGACCCTTCTACACAGTTGGGAGGAGGTGGGGAAAGGACCCTTCTACACTCTTGGGAGGAGGTGAGGAAAGGACCCTTCTACACTGTTGGGAGGAGGTGGCGAAAGAACCCTTCTACACAGTTGGGAGGAGGTGGGGAAAGGACCCTTCTACACTGTTGGGAGGAGGTGGGGAAAGGACCCTTCTACACAGTTGGGAGGAGGTGGGGAAAGGACCCTTCTACACTGTTGGGAGAAGGTGAAGAAAGGACCCTTCTACACTGTTGGGAGGAGGTGAGGAAAGGACCCTTCTACACAGTTGGGAGGAGGTGGGGAAAGGAACCTTCTACACTGTTGGGAGGAGGTGGGGAAGGACTCTTCTACACTGTTGGTGGGATTCACAAAAGGACCTTCCTAGCCTGCCAGTTAGGAGGTATAGAATTCTACACTATTTTTTGGATGTTCGGAAAGAACTCATCTACACTGTTGGGAGGAGGTGTAGTGAAAACCCTTCTACCTTGCTTTTCAGAGAGTGTGGAAGGAGTCTTTCTACACTATTGTGAGGAGGTGGGGAAAGAACTCTTCTACATTGTTGTGAGGACATGGGGAAATAATCCTTCTACACTGCTGGTAGGAATGGAAATCAGTATGGTGGCACCTAAAAATACCTCCACAAAAAATAACTTAAGATACAGCTATATCATATCTAAGTATGTACTCAAAAGAATCTGCTAGAAGAGAATCTTGCATATCCCCATGTAAAGTAGCTTTACAATAGCATCAATATATAACTTAGAAAAAAGAACTACTCTTTGTATAGCTGATGATTATATATCACATTTTTTATTTAGTTTTGGTAACACAAAGATTATTAATGATCTTTTATTTTTCTCCCATGTATGAATGTATGTGTGTATGTATGTATTTATGTGCGTGCATGTGTGTGTGTGTGTGTGTATATGTATATGTATATAAAGATATAAATATCATTTTGCTCAAGGGATATCAGCCTTGTAGGATGGTTATTTGTTAGTGAAAATAAAACCATTTAATTCTAAGTTTACCAACTTCAGTGCATATTGAATGTAGGTTTACTCCATAAACATGTGTTCCTTTTGCAATGCAAAACAAAACTAATATTTTTGAAATGAATAAGTCCAAAGAATTTAATAAGATTAAGATACACAGTTCCAGTCTTCACTAAGTTTATAGTATAAGCTAAAAACATGGAGTCAAATACAAAGGAAATTTACTGGCACTGGTACACTTGCTAGCAGCAGTGTTCAATCTGGAGTTTCACCTGCACAAATAACTCATAGGTTTGGTAGTTTACTTCCAGCAGAGGTGTGAAGTGCTATCTGGGCCTAGACAACTCAGCTTTAAGTCCAGTATCAGACTCTACCCTAGGGCTCTGTATTAGTTACCTTCCCATTGTGGAGACTAAACAAATCACAGAAAAAAATTAAGGAAGGATTTATTCAGGCTTATAAGTTTTGGTTAGTTTACCACGGTAAGAAAGGCATAGCATCGGGAGCTTGCGCCATCTGATCAACTCAAGTCCAGAAAGACACAGAGAGCAACGAATGCTGCTTCTTGGCTACCTCTTTCTTTTTTATACAGTTCAGTACACCAGCATGTGGAATAGTGCAAGTTCCCTCCACAATTAACTAATCAAGATAATCCCTCATGGGTATGCCTTGCTTCGGGGTGATACTAAGGTTCTGTCAAGTTGACAATAAATAAAAATCATCAAAAGTTCACTCCTTGGGGGCTGGAGAGATGGCTTAGAGGTTGGGCGCTTGCCTGGGAAGCCCCAGTTTGAGGCTTGATTCCCCAGGACCCATGTTAGCCAGATGCACAAAGGGGCACATGTGTCTGGAGTTTGTATGCAGTGGCTGGAGGCCCTGGCATGCCCATTCTCTCCCTCTCTCTATCTGCCTCTTTCTTTCTCTGTCTGTCGTTCTCAAATACAAAAATAAAAATAAAAAAATTTCAAAAGTTCAGTTCTTGAGCTGGACAGGATGATGAATTCTGTTGCTCAGCCAGTTCTCTCTTTATTATATAGTCCAGGACCTTAGCCTCTGGAGTGGTATTACCCATAGATAAAGTGGGTCTTTCCACCTCAATATTTCTTTCTTTCTTTCTTTCTTTCTTTCTTTCTTTCTTTCTTTCTTTCTTTCTTTCTTTCCTTCCTTCCTTCCTTCCTTCCTTCCTTCCTTCCTTCCTTCTTTCTTTCTTTCTTTCTTTTTTTGAGGTAGGGTCTTTCTGTAGTCTAGGCTGACCTGGAATTCACTATTTACTCTCAAAGTGGCCTCGAACTCATGGAGATCCTCCTACCTCTGTCTCCCAGGTGCTGGGATTAAAGACATTCCTACCATACCCGGCTCCACGTCAATATTTCTAATCAAAGATATGCCTATAATCACTCAGAGGAATATCTAGGGGCTCACTCCCTATCTGATTCTAGGTCCTGCCAAGTTAAGAATAAATATCAATCCACAGGTTCTGTCCAGAGGACACAATCTCCAGGGTAAAGTTTCATAAAGTGCACAGACCAGGAGCTTAATCAGCACTTTCAGCAGATTACAGCCCAGACCTTTACAATTAATCTAAATTTCCAAGAAATTATGAGATGTTATCTATACAATAAAATGAAATACTGATAATTGAAAAGGCAATGAAGTATCAGAAATCTAATATGCCCTCCAAGGACAAAGGAACGCTGGAAGAGAGGGCAGAAAGAATGTAAGAACCACAGGGTGCGAGGACATACTACTGTGGGGCACTGTTCTCCTGACATAAACCAACTGGTTGGTGTATTTATGACCCTATACTGGTTTATACTACCCTCATAGAGGAGGATTTATGATGCAATGGGGCAGTACAGAGAACACAAGAGAGGATAAGACAGCCTGATAGTAACATGATCAAGTCAAAGTATGTTCACAATAAAAGTTGAAAGAAAGAACTATGGAGCCCCAAGCATTCAGTAGGTAGAGTGATCATAGGTCAAGTAAGCTTTTCTTATCCTTGCTACCTGAGTACAACTCAGGGCTCCCATCCTCCCCCTGCTACACAGTCCCAACAAATAGATCATTCAAAACAGAAAATTAACAGGGAAGTGAGAGAGCTCAACAAAACCAGATATACTAGACCTAACAGACATCTATAGAAAATACTACCCAAAACCCAGATTATACATTCTTCTCATCAGCCCATAGAATCTTCTCTAAAATATCATATACTGAGCCATAAGGTCTGCCTCCATATATTTAGGAAGATCGACATAATTTCCTGCATGATATCAGTTCACAATGCTGTATTGCTAGAAATTAATAAGAGACACACGAGGAATTCCACCAGCTAATGGAAACTGAACAACATACATTTAAGCAGTAAACTGATAGTGGATGAAATAACAAACGAAATCACAAAATTTCTAAAATTGGATGACAATGAGAACACATCATACCAAAACTTATGGGATACAATGAAGGCAGTCCCTAGGGAAAAATTCATAGAACTAAATGCCTTCCTAACAAAGACAGAGAGAGACCCAAATCAATAACCTAACATATCTAAAGGCATTGGAAAAAAACAAGAAGAAACCAACCCAAAAACTCCAGATGGAAATAAGCAATTAAGACCAGAGTAGAAATTAATGAATTGTAAACTAAGAAAACAATTAAGAAAATTGATGAAAGAAAGAGCTGGCTCTTTGAAAAAGTAAACAAGATTGATAAACTCCTGGCTAATTTGATCAAGTGAAAAAAAGAGACACTTCAAATTAACAAACTCAGAAATGAAAAAGGAGAGATCACAACAGACATAAGTGAAATTGGGAGAATCAAAAAGAAAAAATTGGGAGAATCATTAGGTCTTATTTCAAAAACCTCTACTCCATAAAACTGGATAACGTGGAGGAAATGGATGAATTCCTGAACATGTATCACCTACCAAAGGTAAACTTTGAGCAGATTAATCTCCTAAACAAACCTACTACACCCATAAAGACTGGAAAGATGATCAAAAACTTCCCCAAAAAGAAGAGTCCAGGACCAGATGGCTTCTCAGCTGAATTCTATCAAACCTTCATGGTAGAACTGAAACTGGGAATGTAATATGGTATGACCACTATGGAAAGCAATATGGAGACTCCCAAAAAGGTTGACTATAGAGTTACCCAGAGACCCAGTTATTTCCTTACTGGGCATTACCCCTAAAAGCTCCATGCCTCGGTTCAGGGAGATTTGCTTGACGATGCTCAATTCATACTAGCTAAGAAGTGGAATCAACTCAGATGTCCATCATTAGACTAGTGGATAACCAAGATGTGGTATGTCTACATGATGGAATTCTACACAGCAGTAGGGTAAAATGACACAATGAAATTTGAAAAAAAAAATGGTCAAACTTGGGAACAAATCATTTTCAATGAACTCACTCAATCACAAAAAGACAACTGTCACATGGTCTCACTCATCTGTGGCTCATAACCTGAATCGGTCTGAGATGCTGGCAAACCTAATAGCATCTTGAGCACTGGACAATAGGGAGGGTGGGGCAGGGATACAAAACTAGACCCAAATGGAAATGGTACCATAAAATCCTATATCCTGAAAGATAGACTAAAAGGGTGAACCTTCATCAGGTCCTTAGATAGAACACCTGAATCAAAAGGCCCTAGAGTGGGTACGATGAAGACTAAGATTAATCTTCTCCTGTTCTCTCCCTCTCCCTCAATCCCTCCCTCCCCCTCCCTCCCTCTCTCTTTCCTCTCTCTCTCTCTCTCTCTGTCTCTCTCTCTTCCTCCCTCCCTCCCTCTCTTCTATCTTTCTCTTTTATATTACCTATCTTCTTCTTCCTTCTTTTCCCTTGACACTTGCCTGTAACTTCCAGTACCAGGATGTGGTTGACACCCACAATGAGCTGTTCATCAGAGAGACCTAAAAGGTTTCCCAAAAGAAGACAGATTTCTGTCAGAGCACTTGGTTACCCACAAAAGGTTAATGGGGAAGACCCTACTGCCGAAGATACCAGATGCTTTTGTTATAGAACATGGAGAGTGCTGGCTGGAATCTGGAAGAATCAGTCCCCAGATGATTCTCTTGTCTAGTGCCAGAGGGTGCTACATGAGTGACTAGGGGAAAATGGCCAACATCTGTCCATGCAACTTGTGGTCTAAGCTATTCATCAGTGAACAATCTGATGTGATGCTCACCCAAGTGCAACAGTGGCCACACAACCATGATGGGTAACCAACTGCACTTAAATTGGCTAATGGACCTGCTCAGTGGAATGAAACCCATAGCTGGAACTGGGAAACAAGTCAGAACCATATCAAAAAATGAGTAATTTCTCCAATATCAAGATCTCACCAATCTTGGCCTACATACAGTAATGGCTATCCCATTTATCTGGTGCTGACTTCACTCTCTGTTGGAGAACCTGCTTCTCTTTTTCAGGTGGATGTAGAACCTGAGGAGAAAATCAGTCCATCATGCCTTACAAGGGCCCCAGCTGAAACAATAGAATAATTGGGGAAATGAGCAAGAGTGTTGCTTTCTTAGTGAACCTGGTATCAGCACAAAAGTGAAGGAGATAGACACAGAGAACACTCAACTCCCACCAAATCAGATATTCAGAGACA
Source organism: Jaculus jaculus (assembly GCF_020740685.1). NCBI lineage: Eukaryota > Metazoa > Chordata > Mammalia > Rodentia > Dipodidae > Jaculus > Jaculus jaculus. The sequence continues at coordinate 51,449,641 of NC_059109.1, forward strand.
CAGAAGCTCCTAAGACCTCATCACTGAAGTAGACCTAAAATAAACCCAACCTGGGCTAGAGAGATGGCTTAGCAGTTAAGCGCTTGCCTGTGAAGACTAAGGACCCTGGTTCAAGGCTCAATTCCCCAGGATGATGCACAAGGGGCGCACGTGTCTGGAGTTTGTTTGCAGTGGCTAGAGGCCCTGGTACGCCCATTCTCTCGCTCTATCTCTACCTCTTTCTCTCTCTCTATGTCGCTCTAAAATAAATAAAATAACAACAAAAAAATTAAAACAAAGCCAACCTGGCTCAGGGAAATTCATGAAGGTGGGTGCAAAAAGATTGTTAGAGCCAAAAGTACGACATTATGCACACAGACATTGCCTCTTTCCCATAACTGATGGCTACCCCTTCAATGTACCACCCACAATCCCAAATGAGGAGGGTCCCTGTGGAGGGGGGATGACAGGGAGGAGGCTAAGGATGGTACCAGCATGGCTGTTTATGCACTGAGTATGTGTATAATTAATTTAAAAGAAAAAACAAAAAAAAAGATGATCTTTGGAAGTGGATAACATGACTATGTAAGTTTAGGGAGAACTAACTTTTGAATAATAGTAATTTTTCATACCACCAAACAAATAGGTATTTCTGATTATCCATTTAGAAATGTTAAATTTATTATTTACAGTATTAGATAGCTTGGTGTGCTGTTGTAAATGGATGATGTTGTAAATGTAAAAGGTTGTAAATTCCCTCCACCCCTTTACAACTTGTTGGATATTTCCACTAAGATGTATTTTAAAATTTGTATCTAAACATCTTATCTCATTAACATCACAAGAATTTTGGGTGTTTTATCTATTTACTTAAATCATTATAAGAAAAAGTTTTCAGAAATTTGCTTTTAATTACTTTCGCC